>NW_020954652.1:13557979-13665903 GCF_900497805.2 Vombatus ursinus
GATGGATGGATGGATGGATGGATGGATGGATGGATGGATGGATGGATAAACAGTTTCCTCATCTGTAAAATTTGTTGGAGAAGGAAATGGCAAACCACTCCAGTCTCTTTGCCAAGAAAACCCAAAATGGAGTCACAAAGAATTGGACACTAGTGAAAAAACAACTCAACAATAACAATAGTAGTAGTATTATTGATAATAGAAGTCTAATATTCTATTAGAATGGCTAAATACATTGATTAAAGATTTGGAAACAAAAGAAAATTGTTTGTACATTAAAATTCTCCAAGGTTTGTCTTCTTCCTCCCACTTAGGACTCTGCCCCTGGGTCCCCTAGCCTAGATAAGGTGAGTTCTTATCTTTTTTTTAGCCTGGTGCTTATAGCTCTCTATGGTACTTGTCCTCCTCTTCCCCCTCCCTTCTAGTGTTGTCTTTCTCATTAAACAGTAAGCTCCTTATGCATAATAATTGCATTGTTTGTTTATATTTGTAGCACAGTACCTGGCACGTAGCAAAATACTCTCTTTTTTTAATCAATCTATCTATCACAGAACAAATCCAAACAGTGTAGCTGAAATGAAAAAACTTTTTCCCACATTTCTGGATGACTTTTTAAATTTTAAATTTAGAAACTCCTGTTTATAACTTAATGCTAGAGTGAAAGTGCTCCCTAATATATGAAAATATTTTGCGTTTAAAAAATGAATATATTCATAAAACATTGACTCAGGCCTTGCTCTCAAGTCTCATCCGGCCATGGAGGTGACCTTGGGCAAGTTGAAGACTGTGCCAAGAGAACACAGGCTTTGGCAGACACTACCCAGCCAAAGGGGTTTGGAGTATGGGCCCAGTGACACTTTGTGTGTCTGTCATTTGAGGACCGACCTATCTAAATTCGGAAAGACTGGCCACCAGGAGGTTGGCCCCAGGGTTATGATAATTTTCTCAGCCACAGCAACTCATGATGACCATCTGTTTAGGTGTAAAGGTGTGCTTTGTGTCACTGGAGGGAGCATCTATACCTCAATCACAGCTCCTCAAAATATTAAAATATGTATGATATGACAAATATATATACATGTAAATGCAGAAAATCTCATAGCCAAAGTGTGTGTGTGTGTGTATGTGTGTGTGCATGTATGATCAATGACCTTTGTATGTGCAACAAAAAATATATAAAGTTTTAGTTACTTGGTTTTGGGAGCCAAAATTGCTTTTCTGTGTGATATAAAGATGTAACTTTGGATTTATACACCACTGTGTGACCTTGGACAAATCAATTCTTTGACCCTTATTTTCCTTATCAACAAAGCTAGAGAGTTAACTAGATGACCTTTGAAGTCCCTTCTTATTCCCGAGAATTGTTGTCAAAATCAAATAGAAATGGATCCCTGAAGGCTGTAGTTTGACTTAGAAACCTACAAATTAACGTTATCTATGTAGTGTTGTGGCAGCTAGGTGGTGCAGTAGATAGAGCTCTGGGATTGGAATTAGGAACACTCATTTTCATGAGTTCAAATCCAACCTCAGACACTTACTAGCTGTGTGACTCTGGGCAAGTCACATAACCTTGTTTACCTTAGTTCCTCATCTGAAATGGGTTGGAGAAGGAGAAGGCAAACCACCCCAGTATCCTTGCCAAGAAAACTTCAAATGAGGTCATGAAAAGCTGGACACTATTGGAATGACTCAACAGCAACTACATGTAATATTGTATTTTTATTTATTTTGTTAAATATTCCCCAATTAAATTTTAATCCAGATCAGGTAGTGCTGAGTGCAACATGTTTGATGTGTTTGCTCTAGAGCTATTATCCAAAAAATATTTCACCATTCTAGACCTTAGCTTTGTTATCTACAAATAAAGGGATTAGACTGAGTTTTCTTAATATTTTTTTATTGCATGGACTTCTTTGGCAGTCTGGTGGAACCCTGGACCCTTTCTCAGAATAATGTATTTAAATATATTAAATAAAGTATATACTATGACAAAGGAAACTAATTATATTAAAGTACAGTCATCAAAATACTTTGTTAAAAAATGCATGAACCCCAGGTTAAGAATCCTTTGATTAGACAAAGATGTTTCATTTGTTCCTCATGACTCTGTCTCTTAGAAACTCCAGTATCTCTCAAATGTCAGTTCAAGAGCCACCTTTTAAATGAACCATTTCTTCACTTTCCCCTTCAGCTGATAGTTCCCCCAGAAAATTTATTTTTGTATATATTTTGTGTTTCCTTTCTGTGTTTATATTGTCTCCCTCAATACAGTAGAAGCTCTTTAAAGGACAATTTCATTTTTTTATCTTTGTGGTTTTACATGTAGGTATTTAATAAATGTTTATTGGTCAGTTTATTTATTGCTGAGATCCCTTCTAGCTTTCATAGTCTTTGTGAACCTAAAAATCATAGCCACTTTTGGGACCTGATTATTCAAGGAGTTCCAAATCCAGCTAGCTGTGCTGCCCACATTTCGTCATCTTATCCATAAGGATGATATAAAAGACTCTGTCAAGTGTTTTCTGAAATCCAGGTGTACTATGGAGGTGAAATTCCTCAATCTACTTGGCTAATGACCATGAAAAGTAAAGAACTTAATTTAGTCCAATGTGATCCAATTACAAAGAAACTAATTTTCCCTTGGAGATCATGACTTTCAATTCTAAGTGCTCGCATACTACCCTTTAAATCATAATATTTTAACAATTTTTCCTGGAACCAAATACAAGATCATAGGCTAATATTAAGAAGAGCCTACATTTTTTCCCTATTGTAAAAAATTGAAGCCACATAAGGAAACACTGATAGGAGCTAAGCAATCCTATTCCAAGTTCTTTTGGTACTTGAGGTAGAATTCATCATATGTTTGGTTACTGGAAATCATTGGGAGCTACTCATTATATTTTTTTCATTCCTTTGTCCTTTTATCATCTTTTCCTGCCTATTAATAGTAGTGGTCAGTTAATGGGGTTATTGTTCAGTTACTTTTCTCCCCTATAGGATTTTTCTATGCTCATGTTGTAGAATTTTACGACAGGGACCAAAAGGTATTGAATACCTTTTAAGCCAGTCTCAAAGATCTTAGGCCATTGGATACTATCCATTGTCTGAACACTTTGAAATATGGTCTCCCAAATCCATATTGTATCAATCGGATTATACGCTTTGGTTGTAATAGCAGCAGTGGCGATCGTGGTAGTCCTCAGCCTTCCGCTTTTTGGAAGCCCAAGATCAAAAGACTACTTTGTTTCAAGGTTTCCATCATTTTCATGTTTGCAGAGTTCCTTTTTACTCCTGAGACTGAAACCCAAAATATCAGTTTTCCACCTTTTGAAGAATGAAATCATCATTAAGGCAAATTATATAGGAGCCAGATCGGTTGCTCTGTTAATGCTAAAAACAAAGCCACTGTAGAAGCCTGGATAGTGAAAAGTGCCTTTAACCGTAGATCATGCCAAATGTTTGGGAATTGTTTCTAGAATTTGCCACACATTCCCTCCTTTTGACTTGCTGTAAAATCATAGTATGATATTGCTTTTGGTTTTTTTTTTTTCTTGTGAGCCTTATGCACACATTCTTCACTTTTCTTTCCCTACCAGTTCATGTATTTCCCTATAGTAGTATATTCTTGATGTAACCCATTGTCCCTTTTTATTTAACTTATTTTAGCTAAACAACGTACCTCTCCATTGTCATAGTCCAACAATAAATCAGATTCTGTTAAATTGCATCAATACTTGAAAAATCAAATTTACCTCCTTAGGTAATATATTATTAATAATAAAGTAACACTTATAGAGCAATTGCTTAAACTTTTTACATATGCTATTTTGTTTGATCCTCACAACAACCCTGTGATATAGTTCCCCATTTTACAGATGGGGAAACTGAAACAGACAGGGGTGAAGATTTGCCAGGGACTTACCACTACTAAAGTATCTGAGGAAGGATCTGAACTAAAGTCTTCCTGACTCTGACATTCAGTGCCCTATCCACTAGCTATCCTAAGTCTCTAGTTCCTTGTTTTTCTTTTATTTGTTTGTTTTTTATCCATTCTCCATGTATTGTTTTTGTAGATACCTGAAGACATTAGTGCAATTATTGCCCCTCTTCTTGGGTATTATTTCCCATGAACTAATTGGCCACTCCACTATATGGAGAATGTGAAAAATCCTGTGTCTCACATAGTAATAATGGAAATACTTGGCATAGTACATTTTTGTGGAAAGACCGTTCTGCAAAATTCACAAGATTGTTTTAAGCACATAATGAGTGTTGAAAATTATAATTATTCAACATAAGGAAAGTAGTACTTCTGTCTTTTAAATGTTCATATGTATGATGCAGTGTAAAAATCCTTTTGCATATTTTTCCATGATCATGGTATTAATTGCTTATGAATTGCAGAGTTTTTAATTTTCCTAATTATTTCTAGTTAAAAATGTGAAAACAGTGTGTAAAAAAAAACATAGTTTTCTATCCTTGACAATACATATGTCTCAAATCCTGTGTTAAACTTGGTTAAAGAGTGACCTTCCTTCTTTGGAAATGAGGAGAGCATTCTGATATGCTATATACTTTTTTTCTTTATTGGAAATCAATTGTTTTGATTAAGATACTGCAAAAGATCTGTATTTTCACCCACGTGGCTATTATTCCCACTTGTAGAATGCCTTCATGTCTTCAGTGACTATCAGTATGAGTTAATGTGACCTGAAGAACTCCTCGCCTTGGTGGTGAACCAGTGGTCCGTCACCCAGGGTTGGTGGGCTTCCAGTGCTGAGCCTTAGACAACACAACTCCAAACCTTGCCATGATAGGAGGTTTTGTCATTCTTTGTATTCCATTCCTAAAGCCTTCAAGGTCACGTCCAGGTCAAAATAAGGCTTCAGAGTAGGGTGTTAAGGAAGGAAGGTCCACCAAATAAGTATTGCAAATTACACTTAGAAAATGATAAACATTTAGTAAACAATGGTAAACAAGTATTTTATATTCAATTACTATACTTTGGCATAAAGGGTACAGACCAAAGAATTGAGAATTATGATACCGACAAGCACAGTTTACAAGGGTACCTTGTATAATGTTTATTGATTGCTGAAAATAAGACAAGTGAACCAATTAATCAAGTATTCATTAGGTACCTACTATGCTCCAGGCACTTTGTAAGGCCTTGGGATTATAAAGAATAAAACAACCCCTACTTACAAGGAGATAATAATCATTCAATAAATATTTATTAAGCTGTATTCTATTTGAATCGCTATGTGCTAAGCAATGGAAATAAAGCCCCCCCCCCCCCCCCCCCCCCCAAAAACCTCATAGTCTGTTTTCTCAAGGAAGATCCATTTGAAAAGGGAAAAAAAATCTAAGCATATATACATACATACACACATATATCTATGTATATAAGTATTCCCGCATATATGCCCACACACAAATATACCCACACAAAGATAGATAAATATAGATATAGATATTCACATACATATACATTGTGAGGGAGTGTATATGAAGATAATCTTAAAGAGGAAAGCATTAGCAGTTGGGGAAACCATAACTGACCTCCTGAAGAAGTTTTTGAGTTTCTTAAAGAAAGAGAGGCACTCTAGGAAGTTAAGATTTGGAGAAAGGCCATTTCATACCTATGGGATGGAAACAGTTAGACACAGAGGAAGGCAGGGAGGTAAAAGACCAGTGTGGCTGGATGGTAGGGGAAGGGGAAATCACATGAAAACATTTACTTCGTAAGAAAAATAGGTCTTAGTTTCCTTGTCTGTAAAATGAGGCAGTTGGACTAGGCAGCAGCTAAAGTCTGTCCCAGTTATAAAGCTAGAATAGGATGATTTATTTACACAGCCATGATAAACAGTGTAGGAACGTTAAACTGATTGGTGCTTCAGGAAGTGGCTACTGTGAATCATGGATGTGCCTGGGTCATTGCTGACCTGAGGCAGTTGGCTGAATGGCATTAGAGCATGGTTTGCGGTCAGAGTTATGTTATAATTTATTAATCATAACCAAAAAAAAACCAAAACACAGAATTGGTTAGGGGCAGTGTTATCCTGATTATGGTGGCATTTGTAATGCAGGGAGAAAAATATATTTAAAATCATGCCTACTTTCTAATAGTGACTTTAGAGCTGAATAACTGAAGAATTGTAAAAATTGCATGGGAGAAGAAGATTAGTTATTATTTTATTTTGTTATTATTATTGCTGTTTTTGTTTTTGTTTTTCTCCCAGCATAGCAGATAGAGAACATTCAGCGGGTTATTTGGGTTTGTGCTAGTTAAATGAGATTTATCAGTAGATCGTGTGTACGTGTCCAAACTTGTGATTTTACTGACGAGCTGAGCTCCCGGGGTAGAAATTATCTACCACCTAGGCCATTCCTCTGGAATTTATCCAAGGCAAAATTTGAACCCAAGTCTTCCTGACTCTGCATCCACTGCTCTATACTACTTCTCTCTCTATGTTATACACTTCATACTGTTAAATAGTTGACCTATTAAATGGAGTTCTTTCTGTCCTGAATATTTCATAGATGTTCCAGAGAAGGCAATATTTTAGTTCCTCTGTTCACCCACCTCCCTCCCTCCCTCCCTTCCTTTATCTTCCTAACTTCCTTCTCCTTCCTCCCTCTCTTCCTAGCAGATAAGAGTGGTTTTTCTGGTGAGAAAGATTGGATCAAAATAATAGACAAGAAATTTGATTGCTTTAATTAGGGGGTCTTTTTTTTTCTCCCAGCCTACGCGAAGTAGATTTTTAGTTTGTAATGTGGTGCAGCATTTCATTCTTCTTCATGCCTTCCTCAGTATATTTTTTCAAGTGATGGTGCATCTTCAGTCTTGCAGATTAAATCAATTGATTGACAAGCAATTATGAAGTCCTCTTCTATACGTCAGTCACTATGATAGGCTATAGCCATCTAGAGACAAAGAAGAAAGCAATGGCCAACAATTTTAGGCAGGAGATGAATGATAAATGCTTCCTGCAAAATGGCCACATTTTTTTTTCTATTTTTACTTTTCCCCATTTCTTTTGTACCTAGTCATATCACTCTTACAGCAGAACGCTAAGATAGAAAGCAAGCGTATTAGACTTAGAGTCAGAAGATATGGGTTCAAATTCTCTAGCTGTGTGTCATGGGCCATCACTTAATCTCTTTTAGCCCCCATGTCGACATCTATATCATTGGGAAAACAATATTTGGACAGCTCACCTCACATGGTTTATAAACAATTTAACACTATGTAAATATAAGCAATGGTGATCATCCTTCCCCCAACGCCCATTCCCTAGGTTGTTGTAATATACGCTAACCAGAAGGTGATTCATAGATACTTGGAAATAATTGAATAGTTAAAGACTCCAAAGAGGGCAGAAGATGACAGAGAACAATTGATGGGTTTTGCTGCTGAAGGTTACTATTTACAAGGTCTAAATTCTCTCTCTAAAAAATAGTCTCTTTTTATATTGACTTAAAAAAAATTTATTTTCCCCCAAGGGAACATTTTAAAGGTGAGAATGTTTGCAATTCTTTCTAAAACTTAATCCAAATGTATTTAAATATTGAGCAAAGTTTTCAGTAGCTTACTGAGTTTAATTTATTTGTTTTGACTGGGGAAATTAACTTAGATGATATTGTGAATATAGAATTTTAATGTTTAGGTCTTCACACAAAGGTGTGCTTTCTCCAATAAGGGAGTTGTTTCCTTTGAGTGAAATACTTTGATAGTATAGAAAATGGGATTAAAAGCTTTGTTAGAAAGACTCAGTAAGATCATTAGATGAAAGCTTCAACTAATAAGTACTGTTAAATATTCATGTATTTTTTATGTGAATAGGTTGCGAGGCTTTTGCGGGGAAAGTCTCAGAACTGAGGATGTATTTATCTTTATCTTGTCTCTTGCTAATTTTAGGCTAATCTGATTGGGAAGTAATAAAAAAAAATGTGCTATTCTGCCTAGTTGCATTTATGGATGCTTTTAAAAGATTTACATTTGCTATGCTTTGCTAATTAATTCAATTTGTTAATTGATTCTAATTAATTCTGGCAGCTTATTCCTTCCATATTCAAATGTCGGAATGGAAGGCACTTTGATTTTTCACATGAGAGTTTCTATCCTATTCTATGTGTGAAAAAAATGAAATCCAGAGGCACATAAACTGCTTGGAGTTTGTGCTCTCTTGCTTCAATGTTTGAAAAGGTCTACTCGCCAGGTTTAATCTCATTGTTTTCTGGCATTGAGACTGATTTCATTGATTCCCCTTCAGGATCAGCATGACTTGATCCTTATGTCCCAGGTCTGTTACTTGAAGCTCAGAGGGATGTGTGGGGGGAGAAGAGGTCATAAAATTAGCAGATGAAAACTTAGGAGGAAAGAAGTGAAAAGTGCTTGATGTTTTTGACGTTACATCTTCCCTTTCAACACACGGTGGTTCAGTAAATCCCTCTCCTCCTTCAAGATGGAGTGTAAGCACTATATTTTATATAACACCTTTCCCCTCAAGTACTAGTTCCATCCATCCCAAACTACCTTGTATTTCACTAATTTTATATATATACATATGTATATATATATATAGTATACCTTTCTATTTATTCTACATTAATTTATATATGTATGTTCTTGTTGCCTTCTCTTTGCCCATCTAAAATGTATAAGGAAGCATGTGTGTGTGTGTTGCTCATGTAGATTTTGGGTATCCATATTTTCAGTTATGCAGTCATTTTTCAGTCATGTCCAACTCTTCATGACCTCATTTGGGGTTTTCTTGGCAAAGATACTAAAGTGCTTGTGCCATTTCCTTCTCCAGCTCATTTTACAGGTGAGGTAACTGAGGCAAACAGAGTCAAGTGGCTTGCCCAGGTCACACAGCTAGTGAGTGTCTGAGGCCGGATTTGAACTCAGAAAGATGAGTCTTCCTGACTCCAGGCCTGGCACTCTACCCATTGTGCCACCTACCTGTCTAAATACATCCTGAGGTGGGGGGGGAGGGGAGTTGTGTGGGGAGATTAAATAGGCTCTCTTCTACCTACCATTCTTAAAGGGAGATTTTGGTTCCTTCCAGAAGGGGACCTGGAGGTTGCAGGCATGAGGCAGGATAAAGTTCTCCCTTCAAACAGAAAAGTTACTGGTCTAGAATTATATCTATGTGCTTCCCTTCTAAATATTGGTATTATAGGGGAAATTATTTTTTTTAGGTTCAAACTGTGTTCCAGATCATTGTCACCAAATGGCAAAGGAGAGCCCCAAGCTGAATTTCCAAAGTTTGGCTCTCTTCCTGTCTAATTCCAGTTATGTAAAGACTGCATATGATGAATAGTAAATAAACCCATTTATCCAAACCAATGAGAAGCAAATGTCAGGGGATTTGTACAGATGAGAACATGCCAGTCAATCCACAGTGGATAAGCCCTCTTATGAGGAGACAGCTCAACTAAGAGAAGAGTCCCAGGTATCACCCAAGGGAAAATTCCCTGAAATCTTTAACGTGGTAAGCTGGGAATAGAGACATGATTGAGATATTCAATCCTCTACATGCCATCTTTTCCCCAGTCTTTCTTTCCCTTCTTTTTCTTAAGATAATTTGGAACCACATATCTTATATCTCAAACCTGGAAACTGGGAGCCAAATACCTTTCTTCACCCAGACTAGGAGCTATCCCATTTATTGTTTTGATACCCCTGGATTCTTAATAAAGACTTGTTGAATGATAAGGTAATCGATATCACTTTGCCTATAAAACTGAGCAGGGCCAGTTCAACTCATGTAAGTTGTATTTGTCTTCTAAGTTCTTCTTTCAGTAAGCTTTGTGGTCTGCATCAGTGGGTATAAGACTTACAACCATAGAGAAATAGTGAGTTGTGTCCCAATTGGGAAAACTCACAAGAGTTAATTTTTTTACATAGTAGTGGTTGATGGAGTATGGGCTCAAGCTGAAGCCTTCGCCCCTTGCCCCAGTTTCTATGGTCCCAGAAAGCCTTTAAACTTTTCTTACTCTGGTCTCTAAGGGTTCCTTATTGACTCCACTTATCTCTCTTTGAAAGCCCTAGCCCCACCTTTTGATCTTATTCAGATGCCTTTCAAACTTCTTCCTTGAAGTTCCCTTCATTATCTCTTCCCATTGTTTATTCAAACTCTCAGACCTTCCAATCTGAATTCTCCCTAAGTCACCTAGACCCTTTTCCCAGCCCCTCCTCTGGTTACCCAAAGTTACTTTAGTGTATATAAGATCCACCCTGGCCCCCATTTAAACACTGAGACTTTCTCATGTCCGCTTGTGTCTACTGGCATTACTAATGTTCAGATTCCTTAAGACTCCGAGTAACTAGTATTCAGATTCCTTAAGAGTCTGGCCTATATGGTTTATCTCTAATAAACTTTTTCTCTGGCTGAAAGAAGATTTGGGTTGAATTCATTCAGGCAGAGCCTGCATGTTGTGATCTTGGGGTCCCAGCACCCCTAAACCTCTAGACCTCATCAGTGGTGAGTAATATTTTGGATGGTTAGTGCTAGGGACCGTTGTAAGTCCTACTGGTCACTCTTGGCTAGATCAGACCTTCATCAATGACTATTCCTCCAACTATGGAACGCGCTCTGTGGGTTACAGCTGTAGGCAATCATAGACTCTTATGAATAAGAGTCCTCACCTATATCCCTCCTCTCAGTCTCAGTCTTAATGATTCTCCTTTGACCCCCATCCTCCATTCATTGTTATTATATTTGTTCTTATTGTGGTATATCATATCCAAGGTATCACAGCCCCATCAACTTTAAGAGGTGAAGATTATTTGTTTCCTTTGCACAAAGCACTTTACATTAATAATTTCATTAGATCTTCAAAAATAACCCACTGAAATAAATATGGTAATAATGATTATTCTCATTTTATAGTTAAGCAACTTAAGGTACTGAGGGATGAAATGTTTTACCAAAGTCATAGAATTATCCCGCTGACTCCACTCAAAGTAGGTTGAATGCAGTCTCTCCCCCATTATCTTTTTCTCTTTTGTGCGTTGTATTTCCCCCATTAGAATATGAATTCCTTAGGGCAAGGACTGTCTTGCGTGCTTAGATTTATAACCTCCCAGCACTTAGCACAGCTCCTAGAAATTAGTAAATAATAGATGCTCTATGTATTGTGAACATGAGCTCTCTAATGCATTCATCAACCAATTAAATGTGGTAAAACTTCCCTTTTTCACAAGGGGACCAGGCAGTGGAGTAGCTCGCAACTAACCAACCAGATGGCCTTCTGAAGCCCAGGGCTGTTTGACATACCTGTGATCCTCTGTGAGTAAACATTAGCTGAACTCAGACATACTTGCAACTGCTGAAACCAGTCTTGACCAGCTCAGAGAGAGCAGTAGACATCTTGATTCCTAACTTACCTAAACAGCAGCAGTCATCTTAGTTTCTGCCTTATCTAAAGGGTAGTGAACATCCTCCTTTCTGATTTCTTGTGTTTGTCTTTTCCCTGGATCCCCACTTCCCTGACTTTCCTGATCTGTTGTATTTCTCCCTTATCCCCCCCACTTAGCCATGAATACCTCAAATAGTCATGAATACGTCAAATATTTATATTCACCCTTTTCCTCACCCTTTTCTTACTCCCCTTTGAGCAACTGAGATCTTTGTCTCCCCCTGCTCTAGCTTGCAAGCTTCTTTTGGGGCAAACTGTGACCAGACTCTAGCTCATTCCAGGTTCCCCTTTTGGACCTGTGGTTTCTTCCATTTTAGCCGTTCACAACGGTATTTATTTTTAACAGTATCTAGGCATCTAACTATCTCTCTAACTAAATAATACTTCAGTCTTCATTGATACACACTATAAAGAATTACTAACATCTCACTTTGTAGTCAGATTATCTCAGTGAGAGATAAAGATATCTCTAAGCCAGTGGTATCAAACTCAAACAGAAATGGGGACCACTAATCCTTGCTTAAGGAACCCTGTCAGCTGCATATTGATTCCGTTTTTCAATGTAACATTATCCATGTTTTAGTGTATTTTTATTAATTTTGTTAAATGTTTTCCAATTACATTTTACTCTGATTCTGGTTGCAGTGGGGAATACTGTCACAGATTTGACACCTCTGCCCTAAGCAACTGCCAAAGCCAATGTTTGCATAGCTGTTTTCTACCTCCCTTGTTAGAGGGAATTTCCTCTGCAAATGAAGTCTCAGGCATGCACCAAAGTCTAACTCTGGAATCTGTATCTGTTAATTATCTGAGAGGTTGTGCAATTAAAAATTGGACGAGTGTTATAGACAGAAGTGAGCTAGGAGAGCCGTAAAATCTTTTAGAATTGTTTCATAAAGCTAAGAGTTCATATAGTTCATCACCTCTCTAGAATATGAGTATTCTCATGGTGGGCTGATAAATATTCTGGCTCCCTGGGGCACAGCGGGGTGGAATTAGTTGTTGTTGAGTCCTTTAATCATGTTTAATTCTTCATGACCCTATGGACCATAGCACGCCTGGCCCTTCTGTACTACACTGTCTCTCAATGTCTTTCCAAGTTCAAAGGTATGTAGAGTCAAAGCTGTGGTTCTTCTAGTAAGAATGTATGTCTGTGAGAGCTGGACTATGAGAAAAGCTGAATGCCACAGAATTGACACTTTCAAATTGTGTTGCTGGAGAAGATTTTTGAGAGTCCCTTGGATGGCAAGGAGGTCAAATCAGTCAATATTTAAAGAAATGAATTCAGGCTGTTGGATATAACCTCTGTTGCCCAAATAGGCACAGTAAGTTAGACTCAGGATGAGTGAAGCAGTGAAACCTTTAATATGCTTCCTGCAGGAAGAGGGTGTAGAACTCTAGATGAGCACACACAAGCTATACAAGTGAGCACAAACCTTATATCCCTATTCCTGGACACAAGTCCCTCCTATTTGACTTTCATTGGTAGAAGTCAGCACAGGTCACAGACTTCCTCAAACACCCACCTCATGTTCCCCTTGGTTTATTTCCTCCTTCCTTCTTCATACACAAAATCCTGCCCTGAGGGGAAGAAGCTAGTATTCATGAGCCTATTACATAAGCACTTAAGTACTTCAGTAAAGCTTAACCTTTGTCCTACTTCCAGCCTCTATAATCAAACAACCAGTTTCATCCAATTTTAGCTGGTTCTTGAAGCTCCTGACCCAGAGCCACTTTTCTCTCAATTTCCTTATATGGAAACATAATCACTTCTTACTTGTCTCAAGGCTCTTTACTGGAAGGTCAGATACTGAAGCTTAAATACTTTGGCCACATAATGTGAAGATGGGACTCATTGGAAAAGATCTGATGTTGGGAGAGACTGGGGGCGAAAGGAAAAGGGGACAGCAGGAGATGAGTTGGATAGATGGTATCATGGAAAAATAAATGTATATGTGATATTCTTTTTTATTTTCAAATTACTTTTGTTTCATTAAATATTTCTCAATTGCAGGTAATTTTTTTTTAATAAGGAAGGATTTTTTTTTACATGATATTCTTTATCTTTTTATTGTCTAGTCAAGGAACAAAAATATAAATCAGGTCCTGGTTTGTATCATTTGTCAGCTGATGCATTGTTATTGTTTAGTCGTGCCTGACTCTTCATGGCCCCATTTGGGGTTTTCTTGGCAGAGATACTGGAGTGGCTTGCCGTTTTCTTCTCTAGCTCAGTTTACAGATGAGGAAACTGAGGCCAACAGGGTTAAGTGACTTGCCCAGGGTTACACAGCTAGTTTCTGAAGTCTGGTTTGAACTCCTAATGAAGAGTCTTTATGATTCTAAGACCCATGCTCTATCCACCGTGACACATAGCTGCCTAAATGAAGCTGTTTAGTTGTGTCTTACTTACAGGGGCTTTCTTGGCAAAGATACTGGAGTGGCTTGCCATTTCCTTGTGCAGCTCATTTTACAGATGTGGAAACTGAAAACAAACAGGGTTTAGTGACTTGCCCAGGGTCACACAGCTAGAAAGTATCTGAGACCAGATTTGAGCTCAGGTTTTCCTTCCTATAGGCCCAATGCTCTATCCACTGAGCCACATAGCTGCCTATGCCTTCACACAGATAAATAATTGATAAAAAATGCTGAACATAGTCAGGTCTACATTGAAGTCTTCCCTCTGAGTTCCCCAAAATCAAGAAACCTTGACTATCTCTCCATGTTGTATAATTATATACTTAGACATCCACTTTGTACAGTGTACTGTGCCTGCAGGGTTCAGGGTGTTACAGAGATGAAACTAATCATAGTCCCTTCCTTCAAGGAATCTGTAATCCAGAAAAGAATTAAAAATGCAACTGCCATTTAGAAGGGCATCGCATCAAATTATGGCAATATGTACCAGGCAGTCCTAAATTGTTCTCTCTTGCCATTTAAATATACGTGATTAGAACAGCCTAAAAATTTCCCTTGTAGAATCATAAGCAATTGGGACCTTCATTTTTTTTGGAAACCCTGGTTTGTGGCTACAGTTGCCTGAGTGCGTTATTTAATGGGTTAGAAAAGAGAGTGCCAGAAAAGAGGGGAAAGCAAGAGAGCCTTTGGAGTGTTAAAGAACCATTATTATTTAGGGCATTTTTGCTTGAGGGTCTAATTATACAAAAGAGTGGTTGGTAATGGGGGCCTAGTTTCCCTAGCTTCTGGAAAGTTATGTTGACCCAGTTTAAAGTCATTAACATCTCTTAGCCATATTGTTTTGTTTCCAAGTAGTTAAGGAGCTGGAGCTTTGATCCAGTATCTAATTCTTGCTTTCTTGCCACACTGATACAAATTGTCTTTATTTGACAAACCTGTTTATCATCTTCTTTTGAAACCAAAGTTTCTTTCTATACCCTACTTCTGCTGCTTCTGGAAAAGCATTGATAATGTCTTGGGAATTGCTGTCTCCCCTTCCACCAAAGAAGCAGAAAAGATGATTTTGATATGAATTATAAAGTAATAAAGGGTAACAGTAAAAGTAGAAAATTGAACATTGGCTTTCATAAGGTTCGAGACTAATAGTCATACATGAATCTCAGGAAATGGTCTTTATTCAGGAGCTAATTTTTAGATCTATTTGGTGATGGGCTATGCAAGTAGAGTACCATATATGATAATTGACTTATTTCAAAAGCTTCTAAAAGTTCTTTCTGCCTAACCAGGAAAAAAAAAAAAAAGCAAAACAAAACTTTGAGTTTTCTTTTAAAAATACAAAGGTAAATGTAAGGATCTTTTCCTTCTTCCAGAAACAAGTTATAAATACTGTATTGTGAATCATTCAAAATTAGTCTTGTTAAAAATTGTTTAGTGTAGTGTCATGGTATTGAGAGCCTATATGACGTAGCAAATAGCTAAACAACCAAAGAGTAAAGTAGACTTGGCCTCAATTGCAAACTCTGACAGAAGATAGTTGTGTGACCCTGGAGAAAATCATTTAAGGTTTCAGTGCCACAGGCAATTTTATAAGACTGTTAAAAACAAACAAACAACAAAAACAACAACAATTAAAAAAATCTTTATTGGTTGAGAGAGTTCCCAATAACAATAAAATCTTAGGTATAGTCTTACTCAAATAAAGCATTATATTAAATTTAAATCAAGATGGATATATTATAGGTTAACTTACGTCAGTTGAATGATAATTATATTAATTTTTTAAACCTGGGGGAAGTTGGGTGGTACAGTGGATAGAGAGCTGGACTTAAAGTCAGGAAGGTCTGACTTCAAATGTGGTTTCACATATAATAATAGTTGTGTGATCACTTAACCTTTGCTTGCCTCAGTTTCCTCATTTGTCAAAATAGTCATGATGATAATAGCCTCTATTTCCCAGGATTGTTGTGAGGATTAAATGAGGTAATGTTTGTGAAGAACTTTGCAAACTTTAAGAGCTATATAAGTACTGAAATATTATTGTTATTATTATTATTATTATTATTATTATAGCCTGATAGAACATGGTTAATCAATGAAGTGGGTGTTAGTTCTTCCTTAAAGTATTTTAAAAGCTCTCCATTAGAGTTTGTCATTAATAGAAATGATATTAGAAGTAACATGGGGTAGCTAGGTGGCATAAGTGGATAGAGTGCAGACTTGGAGTCAGGAAGACCTGAATTCAAATCCAGTTTCATTTACTTATTAGCTATGTGACTCTGGGCAGGTCACTAACATTGTCTTTGCCTCACTTTCCTCTCCTGTAAAATGAGACTAATAACACCTACTGCCTAGAGCAGTTGTGAGGATCAAATGAGATAATATTTGTAAAACACTCAGCAGAACATAAAGTGCTATATAGATGTTATAATGATGATATGATGCTTTGCAGAGTTGAATGCAAAGAATAAAACTTCCTTTGATTCTCACACGATTTCTTTCTCTTTGTTATATATAACACATAGATAAACTAAATTATCATTCCTTCCAAAACATGACATTATCAATTCTTTCAGGATTTTTTTGGGGTTGTGGGAGGAGGAGGGATGGAGGAGGTGGCAATGGTGTTTTAAAATGATGTAGCACTTAAATAGTTGCCTAACAGACTCTTTTCACAAGCACACATGGTATTTCCACTATTCCATAGGGGATTCTAGCATCTGAACTTTTTTTTTTTTTTTAATGCACAGCACAGAACTGCAGAAAAGTGGTTTCAAGAATCAGTTTTTGTGTGCCCCCATTTTGGTGATCATCCGTTGATAACAAACTTGGAATGAACTCATTTGTTGTTTGGTGACATTTTACCATTTAAGCTGTCATACTGTGTTTTCATTGTAGAGAGGATGTCTTTTATGTTAACTGTGGCTGTCTTATTATTTCCACATTCTTTTCACAAACTTTTTTGGTGTTATCTTTAATCTCTGAAATCCATCTGTGGGGAGTAGCAAAATAAGATAAGGGAGAAAGTGATATATGCTCATTTTACTGATACATTCCAGGCTTGCCCAATAGTTTTGGGATTCTAGATAGCCAGTCCTGTTTTGGGAAAGAGAAGAAATAAAGAAATCACTATGATCAGTAAGTGTTACTAAGGAAATTGAACTTACAGGTATAATGAACATCCACAGATAAATGTGGCAATAGAAACAGTCAAATGATGCTAACTCATCTTGGGTAACTCCATGAAAACTCCACAAAATAATCCAGAACTCAGTAAGATACTGTGTTCAGTGGAGGATAGACAATTTGAATTCAGAAGCTGTTGTTTTTAGTCTTTGCATCTTTAGCGGCCAGTACAATGCCTTATACAGACCAAGTTTATACCATGTATTCTGAATATGGCTAGTTTCTCCAAATTAATCTAGGCTAGTCTTTCCAGCAAGTTTTTTTTTTTCTAATAAAGATCTCACCTCAAAGTTATCAAAGAACATGATTTGAATATGTAAGAACAGAGCTATTTCAGTAGAAAAATGGTCAGTTTGTATGGCCCAGCAGGTAGAAATCCAGTGTAGCAACAATAATGTGGGGAGGGAAAAAAAAAAGTTCCATCATGGGGCCTCTACTAGAATACTTACAACAACTTGATAGGAACCACCAGATTTTTTTATGCTTTCCTCAAAGCCATCAACAACATGTGATTCCTTGTATACTATAGTGAGACATTAGAACAAAGACTTTGTTGAACATTGTAGCACATTAATTCTTATGTACAAATTATTTTATCTTGATAAACAATATCTTTGCATATGTCTATAGTAGATAGAAACTAAAAAAGACTTGTTGAAGAATCAAGCTGTATTTTTCATGTACTTTGAATTATAGACTAACTAGTCTATTTGGACTTCCTTGAACATGACATTCCATATCCCATATCTTTGCTTTTAAATGGGCTTTCATGGCCGAAATGCATTCTCTTTTCACTTCCATGTCTTCTAGCTCCTTTAAAAGTTGGGTTCAAGTGCCACCTCATATATGATGCTTTTCCCATTGCCTCTGAGTGCCAGTGTGCCCTGTCCAATTGCATTATATTTACCTCAAATAAAATGCACTGTCTCTTTAAAGGCCCTTTTCATTATGAAACAGTTAAAAATGAAAAGGTCAGGAAGAAGCCTTTTTTTATAATGGAAGAGATATGTATTAATTGTCAAAGGGCGTGGAATATTGCCCCTATTATGAATGAACATTGTAATACCTAATAGGAGTAAGGAACAAACTTTGTTTTAATATAAACTGCTAAAATGAGTGCATAAGGAAACAGTTTTTGAATGGGGTTTTGGGTAGTTTTAGAGAGAAAATCTGTTGTGTGACTAAGGATTTGAAAATCTTTGTGATGTGGAATGATGCCTCACTTGTGTAGGAGCAATTTAACATTTAAAAAGTTATAAGGAGGTAAAGATCTTCTATTTAAAAAAAAGAAATATGATTATAAAGAAGCAGTTTCAAGTGCTATTAAAGACTTTCAAAGGTTCCTCACTTCATTTGCTTATAGACATGGATACAAATCCTACCTGTGCCCATGAGCAAATCATTTAACCTCCGCAGACCCCACACAAGGCTCGAATATTATAGCATAATTATATGTTATATAACATATTCTGTGACAGTAAGTATGAGCTAGACTTCAATTGCAGAAGACCTAAGTTTAAATCTGGCCTCCCATACTAGCTACGTGACCCTGGCAAAGAAACTTCACCTTCTTCTTTCTAAAATCGGGAAAATAAAAGAACCCACCTCCCAGGATTATTGTGAGAATCAAAATAACTGTAAAGTGCTTTGCAAACCTTAAAGCTCCATAGAAATGTTAGCTAATATTATTATTGTTGTTGTTGTTGTGGTTATCACGGAAGAGTTGTGATCTACATTGATGGAAAGATTTCCCACATCTATAAAGTCATTGATTCATTGATTAATGTGATGACGTGTTATATATGTATGTATATGTGTATGTACATGTCATGACATTTAAAAACTTTGAGATACATAGTTTCTGGGTAATTAATAATTTTATTAATAATGTTACCATTTTATTAATAAAAGGAATGGTCATTTGGCGATTTCTCTTCGATGGAAGACAAATCATGGTGGTGGAATCACAGTTGCCCTTGAAAGAGTGGGTGTTCTGAGGATAATATTTACTTTGTATGCACTGTCTCTTTAAAGGCCTTTTTCATTATGGATCAGTTAAAGATGAAAAGAGCAGGAAAAAAAGCCTTTTTGTATAATGGATGAGATTTGTATTGATCATCAAAGGGTGTGGAATATTGCCCCTGTTATGAACATTGAAATATGAAATAGGAGTAAGGACATACATATACATATATATAGATAACCAAGATGAGATCGTATTCTTTATATTCAATGCCTAATTAAGAATATTACCATTTGACACACTTAGTATGAACATTTTTAGCCACTCTGGTGCTGCTGTATCTACCAGATTGCCCAAAGGCCTAATGAAAAAGTGGAACTCGAACCATTCAGTCAGTTGTTAGCTATCTGATGACAATCGATTTGACTGAATATTTATTTAACTGAATTGAAAGCTTTGCTATTATGTTGACACTATCTGTCCACTATGTTGACACCGCCTCCCCTCTGAAATCCTGCAGATAAAAGACTATGAATTTACTGCTCTAATACTGAGTTATGTAGAAAATAGGGAGGAGTGTCGGGTTTCTAAAACGCATTTTCAGATTTATGCAATTGTGGTAGGTGCTCACTTTTTTTTTTCCTTTTAGTAATCTCACTCCTAAGTGGAAATACTAATTCACAGTTTCTAATGTGCCTATCATTCAAATTCTGAATACAGACTTGTGAGAAGAAAACATTCAGACCTTCTATATCTTGTTATAGCACTGCTGATGAGGGATTATTATTATTATTTTTGTAGCTGCTTTTAGCAGCAAAGTTATGAATTCTGTTTCTTTGCCGTTTGTCTAATGGGTTTACTTTTATATATACCCTATGATAACTCCTTTCCCCACCGACATCAAAGGATCATGTATCTAATGTTGGAAAGGACATCAGAGATCATCTAGACCAACTTCTTATTTTATAGATGAGGAAACTGAGGCCCAATGAGATTAAATGAAAAACAGAGGTGGAGTTTGAATCCTTTAATGCCTCTGAGTCCAGAACCACATATTGTTTCTACTGTAACATCAATCAATGAATACTTTTTAATCATCTAAAATATTCCAGGCACTGTGCCAGGCACAGGTAACAGGTAAAAATTTGAGATAATTCTTGCCTTCAAGGATGTACCTTCTACAATACTGAGGCAATTCAACATATGGGAAAGGTAGCCAAAAGAGAGAGTTTTGGTCTAAAGCTGTCACATAAGGTTTTCTAGTACCATTGCTATGATAGTATTGATTGTGTTATTGTTTCCAGAGAAAGAACAAGAGGTAGAAAATGGGTAGGTCATTGGGCTGGGGGTGGAGGAGAGGAAGAGGAGGTGTTGATGTAGCTGCCTGGCAGGCAGAAAGATACTGGCTAGTCCTTGATGACCTGGTGGCTAGCCACATGATTTGTGAAGCATGGACTGGCACTAGTTAGATGTACTCAGTTAAGCAGGCTCTTACTTTTCCTATTAATCATGACTAGTAAGCCTCAAAGCAGAGTCCTAAAATGATAGAGTGGGGTATGTTGCAGGATTTCTAGAGATCTGGGTAAAAAGGTTACTTTTTGAAAGGGAGACAAGTCATATAGCAAGATGTCCAGATTGGGTAGGTAGGGCCTGCACAATGGATGGATTGGATATGAAACATGGGCTGGAGCTCACTCAATGTGTTGACCATACCACACATACTCTCCTTCTTTTCTTACACGTCTGGTTTTCAGACGACGTGGATCTAGGAGTTTCAATCAGTCAGCAAGTATTTATTAAGAGCCTCTCTCTGGTAGTGTTCTAGTGAAGGGAATAAATACTAAGATTAAAAATGAACAGTCCTTGACCTCAGGGTGCTTACAGTCCAGTGAAGAGAGATGACATGTAGCTATGTGGAAAATAGATATTAAATAATTCTGGAAGGCTATCCCTGGCAGACTGGGAAATCAGGAAAAATTCTCCCATGTACTAATTGTTTGGAATATTACTCCCCAAATAACAGTTATTTTGGAAATGTTATACCATCTATTTCCCAGAAATGCTGGGGAGAAACATTGAGAAGTATATTGTAATGAGGGGAAAACACAACATTGTATTATGAGAGAGGAGAGAGAGAGAGAGAGTGAAAGAGAGAGAGAGAGAGAGAGAGAGAGAAACAGAGACAGAGAGGGAGGGAAGAAGGGGAGAAAAAGAAAGAGGGAAAAATAGGGAGAGAGGGAGGAGAGAAGGAGAAAGAGAATTCTAGCAGATGTCTGGATCAGTAGTGATCACATGAAATGTCTGTCGCCCACTACTGCTATATCATGCCTCTGTGCCAGGCTTGAGATGCTCCCAAACTCCTCATATGCTTCCACTTTCTAGCCAGGTGGTCTGTAATATACCTCAGTGACAAAATCCCTTCTGTCTCTCCCTCCTTTCACCTTCATCCCAGTGTTCTCCATCATTTTTTCTTTCCTCCTATTTGTAGATTTCCACATGTGAGGATAATATTGAGTCAATCACTACCCAGAAGAGGAATATCATTGATGACATTTCTGGCAGTTGGTTCTCAGTCTCTGACCTCTGAGGTCTCTTCAACTTCTAAAAATGTCTCTTATTCTCTGATCTGTGATTTTGTTCTCCCAAAGGGTTGGGCTGAGGCTTGTGTAGTTACAGAGTGTCATATATAATTAAGCTCTGGTGCTTATGGCCAAGATGATGTCCCTGCCTTCCAAGAGGCAATTTAACTGAATGACAGTTGAAATTAACCCTTTACTTCCAGAGATCAGGCTTATTCTTCTTGAATTGTTACCTTTGCATTATTTAAGGATGCTGGGCACACACCATGTACACGTTCACTAAATCAATAAATAATAAGTGAATTAAGTAATTGATACTATGAACCCATTTTCCTTCAGGGACAATACCAACCAATACAAAGAATAGGACTAGATCCTATGTTATCTTCTACTGAGTACAGACTATAATATGGTAGCTTATTTTTTTATGGTGATATATGGTTACAGTCACTTTTCATATTTATTATTTTGTTTGATCATCACAAAAATCTTTGATGTTAAAAAACAGTGAATCAGTTTTTTTCAACTAATGAAGATATCAGTGTCTTTATCTTCCTGATGAGGAAACTGAGGCTCAGAGAAATTACGCCTCTTTCCTACTTCTCAGTGTCAAATATTTTGTCTGTACTTGACTCCTCTAGTACTTTACCATTCTACTATCTCTACCCTCTTGAACTTAGGCTTCTTTTCTTTGCCCAACATTGATGAAATCGTCTTCTAAAAGGTCATCATTCCTGCTTGTGTATATTCTCTCCAAAAATGTAAATTGCAATCCATCCATGCCTGTCCATCCTGTATGACTTGTGTCCAGATCCTCCCATAAGTTCACAGTAAGAGTTCCTCCAACATGCTGGAAACCTTCCTGACTTTCATTTGACATTACAAGGATAACAGTGAATCACTTCAAGAATCTGTTATCCCTTTCCTTGCCACATGACTGACCCATCTCCTTTTTCTACCATGTATTTCCCAGAAGAAACATTTTATTCCCATACTTCTTGAAGGCTCCTCATAAAATACAGGTTGCATCCTGATCATGCCCACCATGCACCTCTCCATTGCCATCTGTGTTGTATTCATTTTGAATTCTTTATTGTGTGTTCTGTTCCATGGCTTGCAGCTATGTATTGACACTGGTAGAATATTGTATTAAAATTAGCCTTTGATTCTGGGAGAAGCCAAGGATTCATAAAGGAGTTCTGAGGTTTTCTGAAGGCCCTCTGTTTAATTCTGGACCAAATTCATTGTTTTGTCAGTAAACATTTATTAAGTGTGTAATGGATATCAGGGACTATGCTAAGTGCTAGGGATAAAAAAAAAGTCAAAAAGCAGTCCCTGCCCTCAAGGGGCTTGCAATCTAATGGAGGAAGTAATAGGCAAATAAATATGTACAAACAAGATATATACAGGATAAATAAAAAATAAATGGGAAGGCATTAGAATTTAGAGGGGTTGAGAAAGGCTTCCTATAGAAGATGGCTTTTTTTTTTTGTTTGGACTTTCCCTCCCACATACTGATAGACAAACTCTATAGGTTATATACCCAAGAACATAACACTATTTGAGCTATAAAAATACATAACAAACTTAATGTTTCTCAAATCAAGATTTTTATACTTTCTTCCCAACCCATCTCTCTTTTTGACTTTCCTAACACTAACATTGATACCATCATTCACCTAATCTCCAATGTTCAAAACTGTCACATTATCAGATTTTTTTTCTCCTCTCATATCCAAGTCTTGTCAATTCTATAGCTACAGTATGTCTCCCATCTTTGCCCGTTATTATTACCCTAGTATAGGTCCTCCTTACTACGCTATCTACCTAGACTATGGTTGGAGAGTAGAAATTCCTTGAGGTCCAATACTGTTTTGATAATTATCCTTTTATTCCCCAGTACCTACAACAGTTCTTGGTACATTTTTTCTTGTATTGAATTGAATTTCTGTTCTCTCTCTCTCTCTCTCTCTCTCTCTCTGTCTCTCTCTTTCTCTGTCTCTGTCTCTCTCCCCCCTCTCTCTCCTTTCTTCCTTCCTTCTCCTTTCCTCTCCTCCATTTTTTTTTGCAGCCAAAATAATCTCCTTTATGTATCAAGAACTGGTCATATTTTTCCTCTATTAAAATAAATCAACATACCCTTCAATTTTTTCCTTATTTTCTGTTGAGTAAATTTCAAAATTCTGTACCTGGCATTCTTTGCCCCCTTTCCACAATCTAGCACTACCCTACCTTTCCAACCTTGCCTGATTCTGTTCTCTAGACTTGTCTCCCATACATTTGTTCACATCATTCACTCTGCCCAGAATGTCTTCTTTCCCTCTTTTCCCCTTTTCAATTATTACCTATCCTTTAAAACTCAATGGGCTTCACTGCTTCCTCCTTGAAATGTAAACCAAATACTCCTGATGGGAATACCTGTTTCCCAGACCTAACAAAGCAGTATGGTGTGTGTGTGTGTGTGTGTGTGTACATATATACATATATATATATACACACACACATACACGTATACATATACACACACATATATGTATACACATATACATATACACACATATATATATGATGAATTTGTGTTTTTGTATTATAATTGTTATGTGTGTTACTACATGAAACTACTACTCTGTTACTCTGTTGCTTCTTCATGGCTTGGTGCCTATCCTGACTTCTACAAAGCATATGCTAGCAGATTCGGAAACTCTGGCATGTTTTGTAAAACGGAAAACACTTGAAGAATGGGTCTGGCACCATAGTATGCCTGCTATCCAAGAACTAACCTAAA
The DNA here is from genome assembly GCF_900497805.2 of Vombatus ursinus. Classification (NCBI taxonomy): domain Eukaryota; kingdom Metazoa; phylum Chordata; class Mammalia; order Diprotodontia; family Vombatidae; genus Vombatus; species Vombatus ursinus. The sequence continues at coordinate 13,582,338 of NW_020954652.1, forward strand.
TAACTAGATGGAGGCTCATCAACAAAGTATTGGCCCCCAGACTAATTAATTGTTTATTTGTTTTGCTATAGAGGTTAGTAAATAAAAATATTGGTTGAACCTTAAGCTTAAGAATGTGTACTCATTTCCTTTTCATAGAGGCATTGTAAAAGTGATGAAAAGGGCTATGTAAACCACCAAGAATCACATCATTTTTAAAGTAATTATAAACATTAAATGTTGGTTCTATTAATTTATAATTTTTTTGCCTAATGGTCAATGAGTTGGCACATGAATTGGAGAAAATATATGAAATCTATATAGGTGCATATCCAGAGCTCTTCCCCTGGTCAGCATACATGTAGAACACTGTGTTCAATTCTGGCACTACATTTTTGGAAAAGCGATAATAATTTTCTTAACTGCTCTGTCAAATGGAAAGTGGATTTCATTAGATATGAAGGGAAAGAGGACAGGTTTAGGTCAAGAATATAGTCACAGGGATTACTCACCATCTTTTATAATTCTTCTTGGATGTCATTCATGTTTTCATCTTTAAATATGAATTAGAAATATTATCCATGTACTTCACTAATGCTCCTTATCCTTTAAAAATAAATTTGGAGGCATGGTGGAATATATAGAGAGCTGACCTTGGAGCCCAGGAAATCTGTGGTCTAGTCTTGCCATGTGACCCTGGTCAAGTCACTTGATTTCAGTTTCCTAGATAATGCTGTAAAAAAAAAAAAAAACATGTAAACTTCAGAGAAGATGCAGAACTGCATTGATCAAAGGGTTTCCTCTTATAGATGTTCTTTATAATGGTAAGTCTCAGGTCCATTCAGTGTGTGTGAACTCAGTTTAAAAAAAATTATACTTCAAGATATTTGGTTTCCCTAGAATGTTGTGTATTATATTTTATGCATGTGAAAGCATTGTTCTGAGGAGGGATCCACAGGCTTTATGAAACAGTCAAAGGGGTCCATGACCCCAAAAGATTAAGAAATAGTATGATCTTAGATCTATGGATGAGAAAGCTCTTAGAGATCATCTAATCCAAACCCATCATTTTATACATCAAAAACTGAGGACTGGAGAGGTTAAGTGACTCAGACACAGTCACCCAGGTTATAAGTGGCAGAGAAGTTCCTGTGACTTCAAATCCCACATATTTTGTTTTGCAGCATTCTATTTTATATTGGAAACTATTAATTGAATTTTGTTTCAGCTTTCACTGGTAATTTATTACTGTGTGCTTCTGCAGCTAAAGTTATAGGTGCCTGAGTAAGGACCATTTCAAAATAAGGAATGAAAGGAGAGAAAAATGGGAAACCAAGAAGAAATAAAGGAAAACAAATTAAAATATTGTAATAGGAATGTCAGCTTTTTTGGCTAAACATGTACTTGACATTTTTTTTTTGCAGATATGTGTTTATAGATACAGCCTTCTTTTTATTCTTTCTAGGCAAGGTTATTTCTTTCCCACCAGATATTTCTTTTTCATATCTACCATTGTGATCATTTTTAAAGTTAGCACCATCCTAACCAAAGCAAGGTGACTTTGTTCGTTGTAGATTATATCTGGTTTTTTTTTGTTTGTTTGTTCGTTTGCTTCTAGCCCCCTTTCTTTTAAGGTTCAGTTCATTTGCCACCAATTTTATTTTCTCTTCTCTAAAATATCGCTGGTTGCAATGATATCTAAGTCATACACACAGTGTAAAAGTAGGTGTGAAATTATAAATAACTGGGGGAAAAATCACCATGAAGGAAAAAAAACCTGGTAGGGCTCACATTGCCTAGAGCTTGCAGAAAAGTTGTAATTCCTGTGAGATGTAATATTTAGGAGTGCTTAGGATGGGTGGTATTTTTTTTTTAACCCAGCCACTCTTCAGTTTGTTTCTTTTTCACATCCATTTTCTGTGGAAACTTCACATGAGCTATTTCATAATCTTTACTGCTTATGGATTTTCAAACGCAGTGGGACTTTTGGAATCACTCAGAGATAGAGTTGGGAACTTGTCAAGGAAAGAAATCCCAAAGGATGAAAATGGATTAATCTGCTTAGAATACTGCTTGCTTGCTTTGTTAATGACTTTATTGCCCCTTACAGCACCCTGGCACCCATTCTTTCAATACTTTCTCCCCTTTCTTATTTCATTTACTTATTGCTGCCATTAGCTTCAGAAACTGTAGTACGAGGTTACGTGCTAGCTCCAGACAGACTTGATAAAAGAATGGTTAGGTAAAAAGAGGATGAGGTTCTTTTCTTGAGGGTATTTTAGTACATTGATGAAGAATGGAGTAAAATGGACATAATATATTGGAAAGAGTGTTAAATGTGGAGAAGATCTGAGTTTGAATCCCAGCTCTATTTTTTAAATCATTGTGACCTTGGGCAAATCAATTAACATCTATAAGCCTCAATTTCATCATCTATAAAATGAAAGGTTTGAACTTAATGACTTCTAAGATCTCTTCCAATTCTCAATTTCTGATACATCATCTAAACTCTGCAGTATCATGATGAGATGATAGCTGATAGGCTTTTTTTTCTTCACTTTAGAACAACTAAATATTTGGTTCCAAACCTAGTCCTTAGACTGAGCATCTTCCTTTTGCTTTCTACTGGTAAGATCCTATGACTCTTGTTATATAGCAAGTTGAAGAGAGTAATACTTCCTTTCTCACAGTCTTCATTAACTTGTTTCTAAGGCAGTGGTAGTGTGGTGGGGAGAGCCACTGATAGAGAAGATAGCTTGCTGCTCAAGCTGAACCTCTAGAATCTAGAATCAGTGGTGGGGAGCCTGTGGCCTCGAGGCCACATGTGGCCTTCTAGGTCCTTGGGTGCAGCCTTTTGACTGAGTCCAAGTTTTACAGAACTAATTCTTTTATTAAGGGGATTTGTTCTGTGAAGTTTGGATTCAGTCAAAGGGCTACACTTGATGACCTAGAGGGCCACATGTGTCTTGTCTAGATATTGGTGGAGTCTTACCTAGGGCCTTTTTCTTAACCTCTTAGATTCAATATTTGAAGAATTTTTATTGATATCTTTTTTTTTTAGAAGAAATACGGCATAGTGAGTTGAGAGTCAGTCAGGAAGTGAGCCAGGAAGAGTTAGGTTCTAATTCTTCCTATGAAATGTACTGGCTGTATTATTTTAGGCAACTCACATAGTCTCTTGGTGCTATAGAAAATTCAGAGAGTTGCAGAATTGGTGTCAGCACTCGTTGGTGGAAGGCTTTTCTTCATCAAGGTGTTCCTTATAGCAATGAGATCAGAAATGCAATTCTCATCCCAATCCGCATCACTTATTGTTACTTCACCTACATTTCCTTTTACCTCCCCTCTCTGAGAAATATTTATTATAAAAAATGAATAGAGGGAAAAAAATCAACAGAATTAACCAACACATCCAATCTGAACAATGTTGCACATTCATCTTCACTCAACCCTGCAGAAATAAAAGTGCCTTCTCATATCACTTCTTTGCCATTTAGTTTTTATGATTGTGTTCCACAAGTTGATTTTGTCAATTCATACAAAGGTCCTCGTCCTCAAGACTGATTTATGCAAAGGAAAATAAAAAAGGACAGATGTTTAAACCAGCAAACCAATTAACATACACTGAGAAGTAGAACTACCAAGCAGATAAGAAATAGTATACTACTTATACCTGGTCCAGAGTATGCATTTAATAAATACGTGTTGGATGAAAGAAAGTAAATAAGAATTTAGAAGTGATGAAAGAACTGATTTGGGTGCATGGTGTTGCCTTTAAGCTTTAGAAATAATGACATTGGTGGTATATTCTTGTGAAATATTAAGTAGGCATTGGGATATACAGGACTACAGTTCAAGTTAGAGGTGAAGATATAAATTTGCAAATAATCTTTATTGGGGTAAAAGTTGAAGCCGTGAGAGTAGATATAATTTTTATCAGAAAAATGCATAGAAAAGAGGGCTGAGAACTGCCCTTTCACATATAGATGACAAGATATCATGCACATTCATGAGATCATTGAAAGAAGAGGAGGAAGAGCCAAATGGCTCAGTGAATAGAGAGCTGGACCTGGAGTCAGGAAGACCTGAGTTCAAATCAAGGCTCAGATACTTATTAGCTATGTGACCAAAGGCAAGTCACTTAACCTCCGTTTGCCTTAATCCCCTGAAGAAGGACATGGCAAACTACTCCTATCTTTGCCAAGAAAGCCCCATACAGGGTCAGGAAGAGTCTCACAAATGACTGAACGACTAAATAAATAATGAAAGATAAGGAACCCTTGAAGAGAAATAAAGAGTACATTGAAACGTGGAGGATATCTGGAATTATGGAGTAAAATGAAAGCCAAAGGAAAGCTCTAGAGGGATTTGGTGGTTAATAATTTCAAAGATGATGGAAATTGAAAAGAATCCATAGAATTTGAAAATATGGATGTTATTTTTTAACTTGGACGATGAATTTTACGATAGTGGTGGAAACCCAAATTACAATTAGAGCTCACAGAATGATAGGTCATAGATGTTGACGCAAAAAATATCTCAGATGCTATCTAATCCCCTCATTTTGCAGACAAGGAAATTGAGTAATTTAAGTGACTTGGCTAAGATCACACAGCTAGTCTACAGCAGCGGTAGAATTTGAACCCGTCTCCTACCATTTATCTAACTATACCATACTGCCTCGCTATAAGTTGCTGTTTCAGAAATTTTATGTTAAAATAGTCTTTGCAAAATTAAAAGAAAAAGTTAAGGGGCAGCTAGGTGGCACAGTGGATAGAGCACCGACCCTGAAGTCAGGAAGACCTGAGTTCAAATCCGGCCTCAGACCAAACACTTGACATTTACTAGCTGTGTGACCCTGGGCAAGTCACTTAACCCCAGTTGCCTAAAACAAAAAAACAAAAACAAAAAAGAAAAAGTTAAGCAGCTTTTAAGAAGGAGAAATCCTTTATTTTCCTTCTTTATCCCATTTTTATAATCATTCTTCAATACAATACTCTCACTTCAAAACAATGAGCTGAAAATGAAATGTCTCTAATTGTGTCTATTGTCATTAATCATGAAGAACAGTGAGTCAGAGGATAATTTTGCAGTCACACCTGGCATGGGTGAATATGACATTTGGTTGGCTCTAGGTTAAAAAAATATCAATACTGTCAAACTCTTCATATGCATGATGAGTTTGGAATGAATTACATCACGTTCTTTGACCTTTATTTCTCAGGTATCGTTAGTAAAGGAACATTCAGTATGGGCTTCGTTTGCTATTTTCTCTTGTATTCTAGTTATGCTTTTTTTTTTTATCAGTTTCCATATCCTCCTAAAACTTTTCATCAAACCATAATGGCATTTACATACGTGTCATATTTATTACTTATCCAAAGCAAGCCTGAATTGTACAATTTCTCAGAAATCAGTTGTTTTTCATAGTGATATTAAGTCAACATATTTTGTGGATATAATTCACCTTGAAAAGTTGGCCAAAACATTTTAAGTATCCAATTTAAATCAATATATATTGTTAGTATCCTCCCGTAAAGCTCTTTTCCATTGTCTCGTTGCCTTGTGGCAAGGAGGTGACTGGGTGATCAAAGTCCGTGACAGTAGAATATAACCCTCTGGAACAGCCTTCCTGGATAGAAAGGAATCCAAATTATTGGTAGATGGTACAACTTTTGCCTGAGGACCAGTCTAACTAAATTTAGAGCTTTCACCACAAGGATGGGTACAGGGTGATGAGTGTTTTGTTTTGTTTGGTTGGTTTTTAGCCACATCGAGTCTTGAACACTGTATGCTAATGTGAGAGAAGGCTTGTGTTCTTACAATGCATTGCATTATACAGGGAAGACCCAAACCCATGAAATCTCATTTTAATTATTACAGAAAATATAGAAAGATAATAATGCACATTCAGTATTTTTTTGTCTTCAAATAAATACATGACTTTTTTTTACTCCAATTCAGGTGGGAAGTGACTGCCAGTCATGGTGATTTTTTTGCCAACTTTTTTTTTTTACTTTGATGTTAAAAACTGCTGAACTGTAGAATAGATTTCAGGCAGATAAAAACACAGCCAGGGGAATGAAACAAAAATAATTGAGCATGTTCTACAGATCACACCTGTTCTTCATAGGCATGATAGATACTGTCCTTGCTATCAAGGAAACTTTACTACATAAGTACTGTATTTGGGATAGACACAGAAATAGCACCTTAAAATCAGTGTGCACAAAACAAACTCATCTCACCCCCCAAAAAATGAACTTCTTTTTCATAACTTCCTAATTTTTTGTTAATGTCATTATATCTTCTTGCTCTCTTTAGCCACACAGAAAGTCATTCACTAGCTATTCCATATTCTGCTGCTGAAATGTCACCAATACCTAGCTATTCATTCTTTTTATTTTTCCCCACACCTCCCTGATTTGAGGCCCTTATCAGGCCTTATGGGCATTATTTGACTGACCTGATCTGCTACTGATCCCCTTACCTCCAGTCTCTCCCACAGTTCCTGGACGCCTGATTAATTGTCCTAAAACACATTGTTCTGCTCGAGAAGTTTCATTGGCTGTAAATTAACTTTTCGCTTCCCAGCTAATGGTACTTCATGGGTGAGGGGCTCCTCTAGTGTATGCTCACCTCTTCTTAGATAATGATGGGCTTTTGGTTATTTAGCATGAGAAGAGGGTCTTAGACCGTTGTCTTGCCAATAGCCTCATTACTACAGAACTCTCAAATTGCTTACAACTTCATATATAATATTTGTAGAGTAACAAATGCTACATTTCCATTTCCTTGAAGAACACAACAAGAACAAGCCTATTTTGGTCTAATCATTAAATTGAGGCAAAGCATAAAAACAGAAAGACATATGCTTGTTGTTGTTCAGTTGTTTCAGCCTTGTCTGACTCTTTGTGATGCCATTTGGGGTTTCTTGGCAGAGATGCTGGAGTGGTTTGCCATTTCCTTCTCCAGATCATTTTACAGATGAGGAAACTGACGCAAACAAGCTAAAATGTCTTGCCCGGGGTCACACAACTAATAAGAGTTTGAAGTTAGATTTGATCTTGGGAAGATGAGTCTTCCTGACTCTTGACCTGGTACTGTATCCACTGCGCACATAGCTGGCAGACATATGCTTAGCAAAGGTATTTTCCACTGTAATGAAGGCACCTACTGTAAAAGCAAGTTGAAGAAGGAATTCCCAAAGTGGCAAAGTCTTCCAAATGTTCCCTTTCATGTATTATGTTTAGTCGCATCAGAACATCATTCAATAAGTTGCCAAATCCTGTTATTTTTACCTCTACAGCATATCTCCCATTTTTTTCCTCTTTTCCTCATTCACCACACCTGTCCAGTCCCTCATTACCCATTTCCTAGAATATTGAAATAGTCTCTTAATTGTTTTTTTTTCTGCCTTATGCCCTTCCCAATCCATTTCCACAACCCTACAAAGTTAATTTTTTTCTAAAGTACATTTCAGATCACGTTGCTCCTATACACCATAATCTCCAGTGGCAGTTTGTTGAATCAAGAATTAGATATTCTTCCATCAGCACATTCCTTCAAAATTTCTATTTGTGTGTATATACACACAATGATTAGCATGATTGTGCATTATATAATTTATAAATAAAAATGTTTTGGCATTACATACTCAATTTTTTTATTGAGAAGGGGCCATGATAAGAGAAGTTTGGAGACCACTGATATAAATACGAAGACACCCTGGATATTGGAGGAGGCAAGAATCACTTGGATTGATTGAAGAAATCTTTACAGAGGAGATAAGTTTTGAGCTTAAATGTAGAAGAAGAAGGTGAGAAGGGCATTAAGTCAGGGAGAAAGGCATGACCAGACTCACAGAGGTGAGAATATATTCACATTTCCATAGGAAATGAAAGGGTGTATTTGACTGTAGAAGAGGAGTTTAATTAAAACAGCAGGAGAGTTGGGTAGATGTCAGATTGGAGGAGGTCTGGCCCAGTGAGAGAAAATATATGAAACTTTACATTTACCAATTACCATTCTAGTTATATTGGCCAAAACAATTTTTGTGGACCAGTATGTTTTCCTCTTCATGATCTTTGGATATGGCTTTTCTAGAGTCATCTGGAAGCTCTTTGGAAAAGTCCACCATTGGATAATGAACAGTCAGGCTGAATGAGTGACTTAATTCAATCTGCTCTGAAAATAGAATCAATGCCTTTAACAATTCGCTTCATGACTGTTGCAATATTTTCCCTTCTTCTGTCACACTCACTTGAAATTTAAACTGAAAAGCTACGTCTTAGTATCATGACAGGTTTTGTTTTTGTTTTTTTTGTTTTTAGAATTATACCAGTGATTCATTGAAAATAAACTAGGATTGTCAGTGCATGACTCATCTGTTGGGCAGGTTTTTATTCATAGTTGTAGTGGATCTTGTAAAATCATAGGGTGTTAGATTTACAGATAGAAGGGAACTTTAAAATCATCTAGTACAATCTCCTACTTTTCCAGATGAGGAAACTGAGGCATAAAGAGATTAAGCAAATTGCCCATTGTCACATAGGAAGCAAGTAGCAAATTCAGAATTTAAAACCCAGACCTATAATCATGTTTTTTTCCACTAAATATACTAAAATATAATATCACATCTTCAATGAAGTCTTTACCCTATTTTAAAAGCTTGCATTTTTGAATCTAATTTTACTTTGATAAATTACATACAGTTTCTACCAGGCCGTTTTTGGGGGTATCGCCTCTATGTTGCTTCCACATAATGTGAGCTTCACCCTTGAGTCCAGTGGCTGAAATAGGCCAACATTTGCTAGAGCTTCTGTCCCCAGTCCTCCATACTACTTCTAGGAGCTCTACCCTATGTCTGGGTGTACATCCCCTAAAACTTTCTATCTTCCCCAATTTTTTAATGTGTTGTATTCCTTCATTATCATGGAACTCCCTTGAGGGCAGGAGCAGCCTTGCTTATATTTGTGTCCACAGCACCTAGCACAGAGCCTGGCACCTAGTGAGTACTTAATAAATGCTTTAAATATCTATATTATTTTTGCAATTGAAAGAATTGAGATTGGAATTAAACTTTGATAAGTGCAGAAAATTACTGACTGGATGTGAGGTAGAGGAAATTCAGTTATTCAGCAAGTATTTGTTAAGTATCTATTGTAAGTCAAGAACTTTGCTAGAAACTGTAGGGTTTGGTGTTTTTTGTTTTTTTTCTTTTTGTTTGTTTTTGTTTTTTGTTTTTGTTATTTGGTGTAGGAGACATCACGTACCAATGCAGACAGGCCCCGGCTCTTCAAGTATAGTCATAGAGATCTGACTGGGAAAGCTAGATGTTAAATGACTTGCCCAATTTCATATGACCAAGGTATGTTAAAGGCAGCGTTGAAAGCCAAGTATTTCAGATTCTAACACCACTTCCCTCTCCACTGTGTCTCATGACCTCTCTGACACATAGACAAATATCGATCAGTCCCTGCCTACAAAGAGCTCATATTCTGTTGGGAGGGGTCAGTGGTGGGAGAGATAGTGATCAAGAAAATTGGATGGAATGTAGATGCAGAAAGCAGAGCAAAGGGCAAGTCAGAGATATGGTGAAGGTTTGTTGATTAAGGCCAGGTGGTCAGAGTACACTTTGGCTACATCACCTTGGCAGCTCTATGGAGGATGGGTTGGAGAAGGGGGAAACTGAAGGAAGAGAGATCAATTAGGCTATTGTAACAGTCTAGGAAAGAAATGAGTCCATAAATTTACAAGGAAATACTACGAGGTATAGAGAGAAATGTAAAATGAGAAGAGTGCTTGGATGAGAGAGAATAAAAGAGGGGCAAGGAGAAGGAAATGGCACACTACTCCCAGTATCTTTGCCAAGAAAACTCCATATGAGGCCACAAAGAGTCAGACATGACTGAAAAATGAACAACAATGACAAGAAAAATAAAGGATATGGAAAAAGCAAGGAAGCAGCAGACAGCTTACAGTAAGGTTTAAAGTCTCAAGTGATTCTCCACTGCCCACACTCTAGTTTTGCTTGCCTTGCATTTGAAGGTGAATCAAAGTTGTTTACCATGACTTATTTGTGCCTGGTAATAGTGGACCTGGCAGCCTTTAAGTATCCCAACTTCAGCAAACCTCTAATTGCATCTAGTGAGCTCGACTTTTATATTATCTCCAGTGTAAACATCCAGTTTAGGAAAGAGAGGATGTTGTCTCATTTAGAAACATTAAATGATGGCAAAATGGTTATTGAGACAACCACGGAAAAGAATTATGTTGATAGCATTGATGTATTTCACTCTGGTTAGCAATTACGGGTTTCCATTGAGACAGGTGTTTGCATTTATTCTGGGCATCTAATTTTTGCTTTTGCAATTCTCAGAAACATGTGTCTGGAAACAACTTGTAAAGCAATATACTCAGGAGAAGGCATAACAGAAAACAAATCCATAGCTTTCCATGGGATGCTTGTATATAGCTCTTGAAACCCAGTGGGATAGACCATATGTGTGAATTGGCAAGAAAAATCATTATTTAAATGTCTGCAAATAAACACATATGCACCAATGTATATGCACATGTAATGTATATGTGTGTATATACATATAATGCATATATGTATGTGTGTGCATATATATACTCACATGTGTATTTTATTTTTTGTTCAATCTTTTCATTCATGTCCTTTTCTTTGTGACCCCATTTGTGGACTTCTTGATGAAGACACTAGAGTGGTTTGCCATTTCTTTCTCTGGTTCATTTGACAGAGGAGGAAATTGAGGCAAAGAGGGTTAAGTGACTCACCTAGATCTCATTGTTAGTAAGGGTGTGAAGCCAGATTTCAGCTCAGGAAGATGAATCTCCCTGACTCTAGGTCTGGTGCCACCTAGCTGCCCCTGTATATGTGTGTTGATGCACACACACACACACACACACACACACACACACACACTCTCTTTATGTGAAAAATATTGATTACATTACCATTTCTCTCTCCATTATGCCCCATGGTCTCTCTAGCACAAAGGACACATAAGATAACTTGCATGTAGCTGAAGAGCTGGTGCCTATCTATGTTGTTAGAGGTTATTTTCTTCACTAATGAAACAGGAGGTCTACCTTCCTTTATTATTAACCCTTCCAGTTCCTAGCAAAATTCTTTACAAACAGTAGACATGTGTGCACACACACAGAACACATCTTTAGCTACATAGCTATGATTCACCTGCTAGCTCATGGGAAGTAACTCCTTTTCATATTTAGCACAGATACAATGGGTTATGGGCACATAGGACCTGCTGCCATCTTTCTTGCCATAGGCAATTCTACATATACCCTAATTCTATCGAGGAATTTAGATTTGCAGCCCCCAAAAGAGTAATAGTCTTGTCAAAAGACCATTGATGTTCTTATCCTGGAGTACTTTGAACTTTTAAAAAATATGTTTTGATAGCCATACCTCAAAATAATTTGTTTGAAGTATTTTATATATTTAAAAACATGTCTATGAGAAGGATTCTATAAGCTTGATCAGATTGTCCAAGGGAAGTATGACACAAAACAAGGTCAAGAACACTTGACACGTCTCAGTTTCTATGACATTGACTAGGTCTTGATAAGAGCAGCAGATCCGTATAAATTTGTTTCTTGTGTGGCACAATGTTCCAATGAGAGGAGAGATAAATCATTTTATTAGTCATTAAGTTCCATATAGAATATAAAGTTATTTTAAAATTTTATTTTACAACATTCCATTCAGAAGAAAAGCTCATTTGTAAAATTTATTAAATTAGGATGATGAAAGGTTATTGGCACCCTGTAAGAAGAGAGAACAAATATAAGATAAAACCAATCTAAACCTGTTTATAAGCAAATTTCAAGGCAGAAGTACAATTGAATTTTCTTACTCCATATAGGTAGAATGGGCTATGGCTGTACAAACACAATTCTGCTAGTTAGGGATATTATATTATCATTAAAAAAAAGAGAGAGAACTATGAAGAGAACCATAAAATAGCAGTCTAGGGTTATTTAAATAAAAATTAAATTTTAAGGGCCTGCTGTATTTGAGGGGGTGAACTCTTGAGGGAGTAGACAGCAACAAATTAAGAAAGGAGAAAAGACTGAAATTCTTACCATTTTCCCCTTGCTTCATAAAAACAACAAAAGAAAAGGAGGTAAATGGTTTATCCTTGAAGGTACTTGGGCTGTTTTAACATTGTATTTTGGAGTGATGTTATTCCATATAATGTCACAAAAATAAAATTGATTATATTTTAATAGACACAAAGAAATTGGTTACAGAGGGGAAAGTCATACCTAAATCAGAAGTTTGTGTCGTCTTCTTTAACAAGATGGTCTTGTTAAAGCAAAATTGGAATTAGTATAAAACAAGAAGAAATAATAGTATTGGGAAGAATACAACATAAGCAAAAAATTCTTATTCCCTTCAAACAAATTGATAATGAAAATTGGGTAATAGATCATAGAAATGACATGAATTGTTGTCTTTTCCTGTTTACTGATACAAATCAAATGTTTTATCAATGATACCAAAATAGCCTAAAAAATTCCCTTAGCAAACACTTGTGCTTACTTTTTAAACACATATATGTGTATATGTGTGTATGGACATCAGCCAAAGGTAGCACTTGTTTAAAATATAAAATTAATTGTAAAATTTAATGAGCTAACATGATGGTGGATTATTGGCATCTTATAAGCAGAGAAGAAGTATAACATAAAACCAGTTTAAAGCAGACCCAAACAAAGAGTTGTAGGAGAGATGTTTAATGATGAAAATGGAAGGAAAACAAAAGAAGAAAGCAGAAAAGATCTGCAAAGATTGTTATGATAAAATGTTTTCACCTTCAATGACAGGAGACCTATCATATTTAAGCTGTAATATCACAATTATAGATGAGCTTCAAAGGATAGAAATAGCACCAAAGACTGGGTGTGTGGGGGGAAGTAAATAAGAACAAATGCACAGAGAAAAAATACATGTTGGAGAATACAGAATTGTGAGGACATTGGAAAACTGATAAGTATCTGAAGAAAGGGAAGATAACAAAGGCATAGAAAAAAATTAGACCTTACTCATGCCAAAAATTGTGACTTCGTGAGTATCAACTGCTGACCTGACTTTTTTTCACCCATCTACATGGAATTTTTATGAGGATCTTGTACAGCATACATCATTGGCCTCCATAGTGATTGTGTTAGTGAGGAAGTAGTCATGAGACTCCACAGTTAACCACATATTTATCATCACACAATGATCTGAAAATTGTGGAGAAACTAAGGAACATCACACACACACACACACACACACACACACACCACATTTTATTCAGTGTAGCAAAACGCTGGTTTAAAGGGAATGAGCAGGAGGATATTAGGACAGAATGTCATACTATATGATAAGTCAAAAGAATTGAGGTTGTTTAGCCAGAAGAAGAGAAGATTTAGGAAGGACATGTTAGTTGCTTTGAAGTGGTTGAAGGGCTGTGATTTGGAAGAGGAATTAGATTTTGCCCCACGGCATAAAACTATAAATTTCAAACTAACAAATTTTGGCTTGATAAAAATTGCTTTAATTAAAAAAAAATCTTCCTAATAATTAGAGCTTTTTAAAAGTAGAAAGTCTCCCTGATGAGGTAGTAAGCTCTCTATGCAACTGGAAGTCTTCAAGCAAAGCCTGAAACACCACTTTCTAGGGCTATAAAAAAAATATTGGGTCAATGCTTTGAATATGAAGACTTCCGAAGTCTCAGTCTTCAGTATTGTGATTCATTGTATACTGTTCACAGTTTCAACAGCTTTACACTACTTTCATTGCCAAACAAGTGTTGGGGATTAAAAAAAAAACCCATATACTTCCATTTCATAATACCCATCTTCTGTAGTACAGTGTTATGCCTTGCTTAGATATTACCACTGAGACTCTGAAAATGATAGAAAATAAACACAAAGAGAAAAGCCAGCTTCCAAATGCCTCATTGAAGCAGTTCTGCAACAGCTGCTGAAAAGTGCATGCAATTTCCCATTGGTGATCTATCTCCTTACTGGTTCTGGCAAGTCAACTTCCACCAAGTCATGTGTCTAAACCCCTACCCAAATACTCATTGGATACCATGTCCCTCTAGAACAAAGTTACTCAACACGTGAGTGTGTTTCATGAAATCCTTGAAAGTTCTGGTGAAGCCTCTTGGGCCTCTTCTCAGAATTGTTTTTTTTTTTTAATGAATAAATTGAAATACAAAGAATTCCAGAAATTAGTGAAAATAAAGATATTCATTTCCTACCCCTATCCTAGATCACTGACAACCTAAAATCAACTTACGGATGTGCCCAGGGTTGAACCCTTGCTGTAGGAGAAACATTCTAAAATAGCACTAATATAGAAAGATAGAGAGGACACCTAGATAACTCCACTGTAACTGTTGAATGCTTTTGGATCTAGACTATGGAGTTTAGTGATAGTCTAAAATGGTGTGATTCTTGGTACTCTTGGCTCCCTTTCTTGCCATCCAGCCAGTTACTGCCAAATTGATAGGGGCCCATCAATGACAGTGATCCATTTAATTTTTGTCACCATACCCCTTCCCCAACTCCCACCACCCAAAAAGAAGTCGTCACTAGGTAATCAGCCATTTGGTGACATGCCTCTCCATAGTAACCTAGGGTAGTCTTTGGAAAAGAACCTTAGTCTCTTACTTGAGCTGCACTCAAAGTCTTCAAAGCATGGTAGAACCTGCCAATACTTTTACTTCTCTATCATAGCCTTGAATAACCTCAGGTCATTGAGCCACCATCAAAGGACAGAAGTAGGGTTTCTTGGAGACAGAAAAATATCTCTCATATAAGATCTCTGAATTCTTATAAGTATAGGAAGAGTGATAGAGAGGTCAGGCTACCTGGAGGAAAGACCCAAGAAATCCAAGTTCTGGTTTTGTTGTTGTTTAGTCATGTGATCCCATTTGCAGTTTTCTTGGCAAAGATACTAGAGTGGTTTGCCATTTCCTTCTGCAGCTCATTTTACAGATGAGGAAACTGAGGCAAACAGGGTTAAGTGACTTGACCAGGGTCACACAGCTAGTAAGTATCTGAGGCCAGATTTGAACTCAGGAAGAGGAGTCTTCCTGACTTCAGGCTTGGCTCTATATACAACTATATGGACTTGGGAGCACCCCCTGAATTCAATTCTTGTCTCAGATGCTTAGTAGCTCTGTGACCTTGGGCAAATGAATTAAGCTCTCTCAGCCTCTGTTTCCTCATCTGGAAAGGGAAGATTGATAGTACCTATTCCTCGGGGTTTTTGTGGATCAGTGAAACAACTTGTATCAATCACTCAACAAAAATGTAATAAGTGCCTACTATATACGTCAGGCACTGTGCTAAGCACTGGGGATACAAAAAGAGGCAAAAGAGTCTCTGCCCTCAAAGTTGTAAACAGTTTATAAAATTTAAAATTCCATATAAATATGCATTATTGTTAATTAGATTATATCTAAGATTTTGTTTTGAAAATGTCAGATTATCAGCAGAACAAAAGCACATAATGAAATAAAAGCAAATCAGTGGTTCTAGACTCATTTTAAGTTCTGAGATTTTGTATTCCTTAATTTTTTTCTATGCAGAAATGCTCAATTATGTAGTCTGCATTTCAATTAAAGGAACATGTATTAACTACCATATGCAAGCCACTGTGCTTGTCACTAGGGATAGAAAGATAAGAAATGACACCATCCGTGCCTCCAAGATATTCCATTGGGAGCTGGAAGGTAGGATCCACACACACACACACAAAACTTTAAAATAAAATATGTACTACATGGAATACAAAATAACAAGGAAAGGGAATACTAACAACTTAAGAGATTTTGGAAAGTCACCCTGCAGGAGGAAACAATTGTCCTGAACGTTGGTAGAAGCTCAGTTGTCAGAGGTAAAAGTGAGGTTGTTATGCATTCCAGGCATGGGACAACCTGATTGTAAAGATATTCAAGAGAGAAATAGAATGTCATATTCCTTCACATAAGGGTTAGATCATGGGTTTTTAAGCTTTTTTTTGTGTCATAAACCTTTTTGGTAGTGTGGTAAAGCTTACAGACCTCTCCTCTAGATAATGTTTTAAAATAATTGAAGGAAATTCTAAGGTGTATGTCTTTCCTTATCCAGGTAGACTCTTTAAGGGTCCATGGACTCCAGGCTTAGAACCATTGGATTAGATCTTCATAGCAATCTAGAAACTTTCTGGATCACTTTACTTCAATTTAGCTAATGTATATGAAACACCTACTATGCTCAAGGCATTGCAGTTCATACAAACCACCGTAGCAGGATGAATCATTTCTGCAAAATAGGATTGATATGACCCCAAACGCCCAGTTTATTTCTGGGAATTAGTTTATACAGTGGGTTTTGTTTGAAAACATGAGTATCTTCCTGTTGCTTCTAATAATAGTTGTGTGAATTGAAGACAGTATAGACTTAGCATTTTTAGAGAAAAATCAAAGCTGATTTAAAAAGCCAGAATCCTCTTTTGAAACAATGAGTAGAAAAATCAAAAATTAGAAATGAGCTACACTGTCTCATGCCACACTCTCATCTATCAATAGGGAATCTGTGGTCCCAAAGAAATTTCATTTTTTTTCTTTTTTTTTGGAGATCATCAGAATTGCTTTAACTGTATTTTAGAATAATAGAATAATCTATTGATTTAATAACCTAAAGACGGTATCCTGAAAATAATTCTTCCAGAGGACCCAAAAAAGAACCGTTCTTAGTTGGGTCATGTCCATAACATTGTCTTTTCCATATTTCCATTTGTTTAAAAAACGATATTTCATGCTCCAGTTCATGTGTCTTTTCACTAATATCATTGTTTCCTCCAAAAACACAAACTGCAACCCATTGATGTCTTTTTGTCATATACAAATCTTTTTTACTCTCTTCTAAATGTTCACCACAGAGAGCCTACCCAATATACTAATGATTTTTCTTTCTATTCTTCATTCATTAGCACAATGCCAAATATGCAGTAGGTGCTTCATAAATGTTTATGGACTGTTTTCTTGCCATCACAAATATAATAATGGAGCATGCAGATGATTCATTGATTGTCCTTCACTCTTGATGTTGGACCAGCCCATATTTTTTTTTTCTCATCTATTTCTTTGATTCCACCCCTCTTCGTTGCTTGTATAATGCTGTAGCCTATTCCTGCCCACCATGCAACTTCAGTTCTTTGAAGATTGTAATGTTTCAAGACTTGAAACTATATAGCAACACCAGAAAAATATTAGCGTTGTACTTGTTTTTAAATGGGCCATTGTCTCAGGGAGAAACAAAAGCATTGGATAATTTCCCAAAGACAAGTCAATCCACTCTCTCCTGGTCAGCCTATTGTCTATTTATTATATCTATCCAGATATAAGTAATAATAACTGAGTTCTATTGGTTGTACATCTTAGCATATATCCATCTACTTGGATTTTCCAGTATGGATAGTTTGACCAAATTCTTTTTTGAAGTCATGGAAAGCCTCTGTGGTGTTACGATTCTTCGTGTAATCAACACAGTGTCATCCAGGAGATGAAAATGCTTCCTTAAGTATCATAAACTTTATGAATTAATTTTCTTACTCAGATAATTTAATACCATATTTCATGAGGTGATAAAAATGTTCTCTCTTTTTCAAATTTTCATAAAACCCTTTGCTCATATCTCCCACTCCTTCTGGGTTTCTATTCTATTTGGCAGTGTTCATATTATATCCCACCCACCCTTTGCTTTTGAGGACAGGGGCATTTTGTTTGAATCTTTGGGTCACCATTTCCTAGGAAAGAATCTTGAATTTGTGGACATGTAATCAATGGTTATGAGATAGTTCTCATTAATACAAAATCTTACTAATTCAGAAAGGATAGGAATAGGAACTAGCCCTGAGATTTCAATGGGTGTGGGGAATTCCTCTCAAGAAAACTCCCTGTATCAATGCCTGTCAATGCCTTCTGAGCAACTTGAAGATTCGAGTCTTAAAGATTCAGCTCAAGTACTGAGAGGTTGAGAGACTTGTCCAGGATCACACAGCTAATATGTGATAGAGAAAGGATTTGAACCCAGGTCTTCCTGGTTCAAAGTCCAACTCTCTATTCACCATGCTGTAGCTAAATATGAGCTCTTATTTTATTCAAGGTACATTATATTTCCATTTAGTAAAACTAAGTAAGTAAGGGGATTCTAGCCTCTTCTAATTGAGATCATTAAATCATTTAGGCCATTTTATATGTATCCAGTGTTTTAAAACCTTAAGCATTTAGTACCTCTTACAGAAAACGTGTCAAATCCTTTTCAGTCTTGAACTCTTTTTTTGGATTTGGCATTAATGATGAAAAATAGAAAACATTAAGTTTTCTTTAAAAAAGAAAAAAAACAACCTTCTTTGCCATTCATTTAAGGATGCCCTAAATAAAAATCGAAAAAAAATTCTGCCTTATGTTTCAGGTGATTTGGACTTTTTTGCTGTGTGATACACATTTTCAGAATTATAATTTGAGATACATTCTTTTTTCCTACCTTGCGAGACTTAAGGTTCATTTCGTTCTTTTACTTAACAATCTCTGTTTAGGTGCTCAGTGATAATGATAGAATTTTATAGATGGAAGGATTCATCTAGTCCGGCTCCATAATTTTGAATATGAAGAAATGGAGGCCCAGAGACATTAAGTGATTTATTGAGTATCATGCGACTACATAGTAGCAGAGTTGGGATTAGAACTCTGGTCTCCTGACTCCTAAGCCAATGTTCTTTCCCTACTCTCCAGTCTCTCCTGTTGTTTCTCCCTATTTCCTGCAATTCTCATAAATCACGAGGTATATTCTCACTCTGATCTCTTTGCCCTATGGCTGTCAAAGCGATATTCCTAAAGAACAGGTCTAAACATGTTCTTCTCCTGCTCAAAAGGGTCCAGTGGCTCCCCAGGGCCTCTAGGATAAATTAGAAACTTCTCTCTTTAAAGTTCTTCACTGTCTAGACCAGCCTACCTTGCCAGATTGATTGCCCTTTGCTCCCTTTAATGCACTCCCAGCTCTTGCCTAGCCTTTATTTGCATGTTGAATAATTGGTGCTGGTTTTATTAGGAAATATAGTTGCTATTTGGTTATTTGGAGGTACATATTAGCCACCAAAAGAGAACTTGACTAGAATGTAAATAGGCTCAGTTATAACTTTTTCCTCTCCTCCCTGACTTACTTTCTGAATTTCACTCAGTTTTATTTAGTTTACTAGCATTTGATACAGCAATAAGAACAGTACCATAACTGTGTTATGAAATAACAAAGAACCAATGACCAGGTTGTACATTGGATAGAGCTTTGTGCCTGGAGTCAGGGAGACCTGAGTTCAAATCCAGCCTCAGCCACTTGCTAGTTGTGTGACCATGGGTGAGTCATTAATCTCTATTTGCCTTAGCTTCCTCAGTTGTAAAATGAGGGCAATAATAGCATCTACCTGCCAGGATTATTGTAGGGATCCAATTAAATAATAGGTATGAAGTACTCAGCATAGTGTCTGACACGTAGCAGACAATTAATAAATGTATGTGGCTTTCCCATTCTCAATGATTGAAATATATTTTGTACATCTCCATACGTGATGGATGATGTAAGGAGCTAAGGAAATAAACCCACTGCTTTTGATAAGGTTACAATCCAGTTATTAAATGCAGGAACTAGTTAAACCTCATGAATACACTAAATGAAAATTGCAGCCACCCTGGAACCCGAAAAGGATGCAAATGAAAGATTAATCTATGCAGGCTTGGATTTTGCAGACTTTTGCTCCTTAAATTAATATAACTTCAAATCCAATAGAGAAATCCATCCCAATATCAATATCCTGGACATATGCCATGAAGTTAAACTTCAGAACTATGGACAAACGCTGAAAACTTTTCATCTTCTCCTTCCTCAGTTTAATTTTGTCATGATGGATACAGAAAATAGTGTACCCAATGCAAGCTCTCATAGGAAACTTCACTTCCATCTTGGTATACACATAAGGATTAACATTCAAATTTTTTTTATTTAACAACATGCTAAGGGCCTGCTTCATATCTAAAATCTTGACTTTTAAAATTATTTTGTCTACAACAACTTATAAGTTAAATAGAATGTGAATATAAATATAGATGTGCATGAGAGATAGACAGACAGACACAGACACACAGAGACAGAATTGCAGAAAAGGAAGCTTAAGGTGTCTATATAAATGAATCTCCCTCCCAATTCAGAAATGTTTTCTGTAATATCAGTGATGAGCAACTGGTCACCCAATTCTGCATTGAAAGACAGATTATGAGCATTGGCTCTTGAGTCAAAGGATCTAGTGTGGGCCAACATCTCCTGACCCTTATGGATGTTTTCCACTCTATTGACCACTTAGAGATAGATGCCTGGGCTCTTATTTATACTTTCTTTTCCTACTAACCACTAAGGGAGGATAGCTTATGGACTCTGTGGGAACCTTCTGTCAACCCGCCACTTACCTGGGGATTGTCTTCCTGACTGTTCTTTGTTTTGCTTACTTGACCATCTTGTTTTCCTGATAGGTGGTTCCTATGATTTTCACCTTTTTGCAAAGAATAAGGCAAAACCTTTATCAGTTTGATTCATCTATTAACCTCAAAAATAGTAGTGTCAGGTGTTGTAAAAATAGCAGTCTCTACAATTTTATCTTTTATTCCACCCTGTCACGTACTCTTTCCTGAAACAAACTAGACCATCTCTCCGTTCTCCAATCCTGTCCCCTCTCTTCCCACCTCTGGGCCATTGCTCATGTTTTTGTCTATGTCAGAAATCTTTTCATTCTCCCTTTTTGCCTTTTGTATTCCTTCCATCCTTTGAAATCTAACTCCACCTCACATGCCACCTCCTCCTTGAAGCCCTATCTTATGCCAACCCCACATCAAGCCACAACTGTCTCTTCCTTCTGACCTCACATAGCATTTTGTTTGGCGTCCCTATAATTTTCTTTTGTACAATGCATTCTGCGCTGTTTATATCTTTCCCCCCTGCTAGTCTATCAACAACATGAAAATAAGAACTCGGTCTCATCTAAAAATTTTCTCATCCTCAGTGCCTAGCACTGTGCCCTTCACATATTAGAAAGTTAATAAATGTTTGTCAAATTAAATAAAAATTTAATAAAATAAATAATATAATATATAATATAAATAATATAAAATTAAATTAAATAAAAAGACTCTTGTTTTCCAATAACTACTGAAATTGTGTGATTTTATGCAAGTCACTCCTGTAAACTGAGAGAGAGTGGATGGATGCTGTAATAGAGTCTGAAAGTTTTATATATTGGTGATCTGAGAGAATGTGCATACATGTGCAAGTTTATGTGTAATTCATAAGTATGCAATATTCATATACTCTATGTATGAGCATGTCCCAAAATTCTTAGTGCAATTTTAAGCTTATAAAGCTGTGTCTATATGAAACACTTTCCACATACACATATGCATACATAATAACCTATATCTATATATGTATATATGTATTTATTTGTACATAAATATATAACATAAACAAATATATGTACATATACATTTGTGCATGCATATACATGTGTGTACATATGCATGTATTCATACACATATGTACACAAATTTGCATGTGCACACATGCTTATATACACTACGTTTATATAATACATAACTATATGTGTGTGGCTAGATAAGTGGCAGAGTGGATAAGGTGCCAGTAAGGAGTCAGGAAGATATGAGTTCAAATACAGCCTCAGGCACTTCTAGCTATGTGACTCTGGACATGTCACTTAACCCTGTTTCATCATCTGTAAAGTGTGCTAGAGAAGAAAAAGACAAACCACTCTGGTATCTTTGCCAAGAAAATGCCAAAAAGGGGTCACAGAGCTGAACGCAACTAAAAATGACTAAACAACCACAACATGTGTATATGTTCATTTGTTGTTCAGTCGTTTCAATCATATCCAACTTTCTGTCACTGCGTTTGTGGTTTTCTTGGCAAAGATACTAGAGTAGTTTGCCATCTCCTTCTCTAGCTCTTCTTATGGTTGAAGAAACTGAGGCAAACAGGGTTGAGTGACTTGCCCAGGATCACACAGCTATTAAGTGTCGGAAGCTGGATTTGAACTCGGGTCTTCTGACTCTATACCCATCACTCTCTCCACTGCAACAGCTAGCTATCCCTGTATATGTACATGCATACAACTATATGCATGTGCATTTATATACCTATATATAGATATATAAGCATATGTGGTTATATATTAGTACATGTGTATATACACACAAATACATCCATCTGTAAATCACACTCTATGTGTGTATGATATTTGTCATCCTTAAACTGTGGCAGACTTTTGGGACGTGCTGTATTTCAACAGTATGCTTATTCTTGAGATAAAGAAAGATATTTATGCAAGTATTATCCCTATTTTACAGAGCAGAAAACAGGGTTGTGAGGAAATGCAGCCCAAGGTCATAGAGTATATGACAGACCGGAGCCCTAAGGGCTAACCCTGAGTCTTCTGATTGCAAAGACAGTGCCCTTTCTTTCTACTACACTTAGCTGTCTCTGGTAACTGTGCTGCTGGGCCCCCAGAACAGCTGAGGACTTTGAGGAAGAGACAGAATACCTGGACTGATGATTCAATTCAGATCATTCAATTGAGCAAACATTTATTAAGCTCCTGCTGTGTGTGCTCCATGGAGAATCTTTTGCTAGGCAGCAGAGATGTTAAGATGAGAATGAAACAAATCACTTACGGTCTCTCTAAATTGTACAAAACACTTGCTTTGAACACTGTGAGGAAGGCAGCAAAGAAGGAAGAAAAAAAACAACTTCTGTACTGCCTGGAACAGGATAGGGGCTTAATAACTGCTTATTGATTGACTGATAAAAAGCCAGAGTGACTTCCTTGTCTTATACAGTAATTGTCTGAGGCAGGGCTCAAATGAGGGCTTCTGACCTACTTGTCACTTTGTCTCTATAAAAGTCTGTCTTTGAGGTATTTATACTATAGAAGGGGAATAGTATTAGCAAATTACTAAAATATATATTATATTATAAAGGTGTTTGAGAGGTCAAGTTGAAAGGGATTGGGAGAGAAGGGAAAGAGTCCCTTCAAGCTGGAGAATCAGTGGAGCTTTTGTGGAAGTGGTGATTTACGGGCTGGACCTTTCAGGCAGAAAGGAAATTTAACTTATAGATGGTAGCTGTTTCAAGGCTCTGGGAATAGGGATGCTTGGGGTAGTGGCCAGATCAGATGCACAGAGGCAGCAAAGAGCAGGGAACGACTAGTTATCCAATTTACCTAGAATAAAAAGAGTGCATGTGAAAGGGGAAAGGAAAAAAAAGATAGTGTGGAAGAGGCCTGGAATCAGATTTTGTGGAAGGCCTTGAAGGATGGCAGCAAAAGCCTAGAAAAAAGATCTGTTTCTTTTCTGCTCCTACCCATTTCTATAATGGTACAATGAGGTATATATTTGAATTAGATAATATTTCCAATTTTTGATATGGATATACATACATTTTTTCTTCTGGTCTTCTTGCTGTTTGTTCTTCATACTCAAAGAAGACCATGTCATCAGGAAGGTGATGCCATGACTTGCAAGTGAATTGGATTTAAGTGAGGAGATCTGTGTAAAGTCATGATTAAAGAGCTATCAATGGCTTCTTCCCTTTGGGTCAAAATTAGATAGTGTTGAAAGGAGGGAGAAAATTGACATATTTTCTACTGGAATCATTAATAAGGAAGGAGGCAGGAGTAAAAAAAAAAAACTACAAATTAATGTAAAATATAATAAGGTCCTTGAGGAGGGTAAAGATAGTTCATATTAAGGAAGTAGCTTGACATTAAGGAATGTATTCTTATTTCTGTCATCAGAGGACTTGGGTTCAAACCCCATATGGTCTTCCAACCCTATCTTTTGTTTGAAAAAACTATAAAACTTGCTGATTGTTAGGATGACTAATTTTTTTTCTACTCATAAACAGAATCTTTCTTGAGACTGTTGAAAAACATTTAATATTTAATATTAATCTGATTTTCTCTTTCTGTGAGTGTTTTGCCCTAGCAGTTGCTATCAAATCAGGTACTCAAGCTATAGAAATTAATATGCAGCATCACGCTGTGCATGCCTCTCGCTCCGCACTGTCAGAGGTATAGAAAGTAGACTTGTCCTACTGGGAAGGTTCTTAAATAGCAGTGGCCCCATGCCTGACCCATTTTACACGTAAAACTTATTGGGGCAGATGATTGTTTTAATGTACTCAAGAGCTGTCGTTCAAATAAGCACCAGATGGTTGAAACATAAAATAAGAAATAAATGACATTTCCTGAAATTCTTAAAACTTAGTAATTGGTATTTCAGAAGGCATCTTCATGGATTAATTTTATATTGCTCTTCTCTCTCCTCAATTAATAATTCCCACGAGAATCCTCTGATGCTGGGCAGCTTTGTTGGCTAGATGTCCATTTTTAATTTTTTTTTTTTTTGCAAAAGGCAGAAAACAGGAAAACTATAGAGCATCTTGCAAATAGTCTAAAAAAATTAAGGGAGAAAAAGTAATTTCATTCAATATCTTGAAGACTATCATTATTTGCCAGTTGTTGTTCAGTCATTCAGTCATGCCCAACTCTTTGTGACCCCATTTTGGGGTTTTCTTGGCAAAGATACTGGAGTGGTTCACCATTTCCTTATCTAGTGGAGTATGGTACATCAAGGTTAAGTGATTTGCTCACAGTCACACAGCTAATAAGTTTCTGAGGCCAGATTTGAACTCAGGTCTTCCTGAATGCAGGCCCAGTGCTCTATCCTCTTAGTCACCTAGCTGCCTCCATTTACTAGTTATGTCATGAAAAAATCAGAATTAATTTTTAACAGTGAGATTCATAGAATTTCTGACTTGGAAAGGCTATCAGCCTTATAGTCTCATCAGTGTTTGACATATAAAAGCCTTCCATAACATCTCTGATAACCGGATTCCTAGTCTTTGCTTGAAAACCATTACTGAAAGGGACCCCAGCATCTAGAGACAACCCATTCTAATTGTGGGTTACTCTTCTTGTTAAGAAGTGTTCCATTACTTTCAAAAGCTGTCACTATTCTTGCCAACCTTTGCCAACAAGGATTTTTTAAGAAATCATTATTGTGCTAAGCACTGTGCCAAGTTCTGGGAATATAAATAAAGGTAAAAGGGGTTCACAATTGAATATATTTCTTCTTATTCTTCTTATTTCTCTGGGGCTAAGCAGATAAGAATAATCAAAGTAGGGGTTAAAGTGGGTGAGTAAAGCATTCCAAGGACACAATTTGACTGATAGGTGACAGGATGAGGGTTTAGGTCATATATGTCAGCATCGCAGTGATTGGAGCATCTGGATTAGAGTGATTGCCAAAGCAGAGAAGGCAACCAACATACAATTGACCTATATTGCCATTTTATCTAAGGCTAGCCTTGCTAGTAGGGGACATATTAGTGATGGCAACTGTTTACTTTCTAGTGGTGGATAGCTGTATATTTAAGTGACTACCTTTTCCTCTCAATCCTTCTAGTCTGGTCAAGTGAACTAATACAGGAGAAGTTACTAAATTATTGTATTATTGTCTGCACTTGACTAACATGTTAAAATTTTTCTTCAGGAAGTTAGCATTACAAGTTTGGCTGTATATTACTTTATCAACCAATCTGCCTCATCCTCTAGATACAACAACAGGTTTTGCCGGACTAGCACAGGGAGGTCCAGGTTAGGAATCACGTAAAGTAGTTACATATATTAGAATTCACATTGTTCAAAGTTATAATTATGAAACACGTGGTCGTTGGTTCTAACCCAATGGAAATATTTATTGTGAATTTGTATAATGAGACTATTTCATGGGATTCATTGTTTCTGCTCATCAAGACTTAGCTAATTCACATCAGTCCATGCAGTCCATCTGCATCAATGGCTCTTAACCCGTGATCTATAGATAGATTTTGGGATGGGGGGGATCATTATGAATTTGAATACATCTTTATTTTCACTAACATTTAATCAAAATTTAGCATTTCTGAAAAGTGGTCCAAAGGCATCACCAGATTGCCAACATAGTTTATGCCACGCAAAATAGATTATAAATGCCTGACATAGAAGCAAGGTGGCAGACAAAATTCTCAGGAAAGTCTTCAAAAAATGATAGAAGCAAAGAGATGTATTACTTATAGTAATTTATGCAAATGCATAAATGGTCTGTCCACTGGTGAATAATTTTCACATACATTCTCCTGTAGAAAAGAGTTAAATTCAGTTTGGAGAGCTGCGCATATTGCAGAGGGAAATAAGTGAGATTCAGGGGTATATATTAGAGGAAAGGAAGAAATATTTGATCTCAATGGAGAATAGTCCTCACTTGCTACTAATTGAGAAACCAGCTGAGTGGCAAAGTAAAATTCTCCTGGGGAGAGTGAGCCATGAATGTATAGATCAGGGATAGGTAACCTGCATACTCGAGGCCACATGTGGTCCTGTAGGTCCTCAAGTGTGGCTCTTTGACTGAATCCAAACTTTACAGAGCAAATCCCCAGGATTCTCCATCCCTGGTATAGACCAAAAGACAACCTAAACTGCTTCCAGGACTTTCTGGAGTTTTTGTTGTTGTTGCTGCTGCTAATTTGTTTGGTTGGCTTTTTGTTTTCTGGTTGCTCTATATACAACTGCCTGAGAACAGCTGTTAGAAAGGTGCAGGCTGGTAAGGCGCTTCTGGATTGTAAAGTAAGATAGCTGAGGAGCTGGGTGGCTAACTCAACATGTCTTCTCAAAGTCCGATCTTTTTATGAGAACTTCTTGCATCCCTTGCCTTCACTCTTCACTAGTGTTCTACTATGTTCCCAGAATAGATCTTGCAATCATGGTATCAGGGCGTAGAAATTGACAGGAAGGGCTTACAAGGCTTCCATGACAACTCAGAATAGACCTTTGGGACATTCTTCATATATTAGGTGGGAATTCAGCATCAATAAAAGACTGTGGGCCATGAAAGTTCATTGAAGTAAATGCATACTTTGTCTTTTTGGGCTGGTATGGTATCACTCTACAGACGACTAAATTAATGGGTAAAAAAAGTCTAAAATGAAAGGAGAGAGTTTTTGGAAATCCCATGAGTCCAAAAATGAAAGGAGAAATGGAAAGCTTGATATTCAACAGCTATTAAACTCAAGGTAGATTCAAAGGAATGATGTCTTTCTGTCATGAATTTTACTTAGCAGGAAAAATATGCAATGTTCCTTCCTGTGTCATAGAATTTGCTCATCAGTATTTGAACACAGAAAAGGACACCCAGTATAATTTCCATGCAGCTTTAAACTTGTTTTGATTTATAACTGGCTTCCTAGCTCAACAACTTCTGTGAAAACTTTAAAAGTGCAGTTGTGCCTGTCAAACTGTATTAGTTATGCAGAAGATTTTCCCTCCCGGCCTTCTAACCTATGACTGACCATGTAGCATTGCTGTTACAAGCAATAATTCCAGATGACAGCATTTCCTTGATCCCTGTGAGTCTGGGAGGCAAATTCAAGAGCAGAGGTCATTAGCATCCTGTGCTGTTACATAACAGGAAAAAAAAAAAACAAACAAATGTAGGTGACGTGAAACCCACTCATTGCTTGCTTTTCAAATCAAGTAACCATTACTGGGAATCGCTATGGTTTTGGTGATAACCTCAAAATAAATTATCTACTCTTGGCAAGTCGAAAGAGAGGAATATGAATAAGGGATTAAATAATGTATCTAATGATCCTCTCCCACTGCTTTGATATTATTAATCAGTTTTAGAAATGGCTGTATATAGGATCTGGGTGTTCATGTAGCTGTGCAGACATATTCATGATGCACACAGATTTGAAATGTAATTTGAATGCACCAAAGCAGAGGTTGCTCACCTAAGGCCACCTGGACTCCCAAGGAGTCTGCAAATAGATTTTGGGAACCCTAAAACAGTGCCATGTTCATTGAAATATAATTGGTTCATTTTATAATCCTATATGCTGTATTTTGTGAATTTAAAAACCGTGTTTGAAGAAGGGGTATGTAGACTTTATCAGTCTGTCAGAGGTCCATGCCATGAAAAGGAAGAACTCCTGTCTTAGATTATTGCAAACAGGGGTGCTAGAGGGGTTTTCTACTTTCCAGAGAGAAGATATTAGAACAGGACAAATTTGGAACACAGCTCAAGGAAAATTTTAAAAGATATTTTGGTGTTTCATTTTTTTACTAACTTAAGATACTGGAGAATGCTCATAATATTATCCCATACCATATGCTCTCCTCACATCTATTCTTGAACCCCACAAATGTTAGGTCAATGGACTACATAGATGCTTTGGTGGGAAGTGGAGAAGGAATCTGGGCAGTGTAACTGGGCAAGTCAATTTGAGTCCTGCTTTCCTCTTCATTTTTCCTCCCATGCTGTTTATAAATGATGCTAAAGCCCTCCTCCCGTATCTCAGGGTTGTGTAAGGTAACCCTAGATTCTCAAAGGCTACACTTACGGAGCAGAAGTTCTGGCAGTTTCAGCCAAGTTAAAAGGACTTTAAAAGCAGGACCTGCAACAGAACTATGTGTATTGTTCAACAACTAGGCTAACTCAGTTTGGAGAAGCTCCCCACCAGGTGGGACATATCTTGACAATTTTTGTTGGCCATAGCAATCATCCTCATTTTTAAAGGTCTTTTCATCTGCTTCAGTGGTGGGAGCTTCCACACCAATGAAAGCAAAACTCCTTGAATTTATGAAAATTACATTGTTTGAGAAACCTTCTTTAAAAAGAAAACACCTATTCTGGCAGAATTTCCAATGTCATTATCAGCCCATTCATTAAATAGTTCATTGGGTAAGAGAGTCAACAAGCACTAATTAAACACTGTGTGCCTGTCAGTGTTCTATGTGCTTCAGTAATGATGTTCATTTAACCAAGACGCAACAACTATCCAAATGACAGTGCTAGTACATGCTTTGCCACATGCCGTGTTGATGAATAATTCATTTTCACATGGTGGTATTAAATTGAACCTTGAACCTTGAGTTACATTTTCCACTTAGTCATGCTCTCTCTCAAAGTTATTTCAAAAGTCAGATTTTCCCATTGTATTAGGGTTTATGAAACATCCAGCTCATGAGGAAAGTCTTCCTAGATCATTAGCATTTAGGAATGTTAACTACTGAGATAAAACATTCTCAGTGTTCAATTATACACCAAGCTCAGTTAAATACAGTCCAGCACCTGGAATTGGGTGAGATAGTAGGTAAGCAATCACAATGTTGTTGGGACCCTACTAAAAGAGATGTGCAGCAAGTTTTTGTGTGACTGTTGAGAGAGTTGTAATGTTAAATTAGGAGAACACAAATTCTTGATTTAGTAGAATGGAATTTAAGGATTAGCACAAGAATGGAGAGATGGGATTTAGAGTATATAGAAAGCTGTCAGTATGGCATGAGTTTATATTGTTTTATTATTGTATTATATACATATATATAAAATACATATATAACATATAAAACATGATACACAACATTTTTATATGATATATAACATATGTAACATGACATCTAATACGATCTATTTATCTATATAATATGATAATATAATATTATCAGATAATGTTATCCTATAATATATAATATAGTATATTAATATAATGATTTTGTGATGTGTTATATATTATATCATATTATGTCACAATATATGATATATAACATATATTTATGTAATACCTGTATTACATATGTGTGTGTTATTTAGTATATGTATTAGTATTTCATTTGGTTAATTATAATTTGTTTTGAATTAATGTTCTAATTAAGTTTTGTTTGTTTTTTTTCCTTATTAGCCTGTCAATTACATGTCCACATAAAACACACTTGTAATGTTATTGAAGTTCCTTGGTGCAGAAATCTGGTTTCTTCTTGGGGGCAAAATGGTCCTAAGGGAATGTGACTTTTAAAAGAGCTTATATTAAATTCACTCAGGATCAGAGCCAGCTCAAGGAAATTAATAGGAAAAGAAAAGACATGCACAAACTTTCTGCCTATGCCCAATTAATACCTTAACTCTGTTTTTATTGTGGGCTGCTTCCTTTGCATGTTTTATGGTATTTTTTAAAGCAGACATTAAGGGGTAGTTGGATACTGAACATGGAATTAGGAGACCCAGCTGTGAATTCTGATTCAGATGTTTACTAGATGTGTAACCATAAACACACAAGTCATAACACTTAAGTCTTAGGGATTTGGTTTCCTCATCTGTAATAGAGGAGATAATAATACTTGTACAATCTACCTGGTGCGGCTGCTAGATGAGGCAGTGGTTAGAGTGCTGGGCCTGGGGTCAAGAAGATTCATCCACATGAGTTCCAACAGCTGTGTGACTCCTGGACAAGTCCCTTAACCCTGTTTGCCTGAGTTTCCTTATCTGCAAAATCAGCTGAGAAGGAAATGGCAAACCACGCTAGTACCTTTGCCAGGAAAATCCCAAACAGGGTTACAGAGAATCAGGCATGACTGAAATGACTGAACATCAAAAAAAAAATCTACCTTGCAAGGTTGTTATGATAAAAATACTTCTGTAGATGTTCAAGTGATAAATGTATGTCAGATGGTATCTTCATCATCTTCATCATCATAATCATCATCAGCATCATTGATATCATCACCACCACAACGTATTATAATTCAGCAATTCAATTGGACAGATTATGTTAGGCATGGCAAAAATACAAAATTCAGATAAAACATGACCCCTTCACTCATAGAGTTTACAATCTAACAGGATAAGATGCATTCATGGATGTGCATATGTAGGTAACTATAATAAATACATATTTATTTGTGTATACATAACTACATATATACATACATGGCATTATGAGAGTAGATAGAACTGGCCTTGAATAATTGGGTTCAATACCTGCCTTTGCCTCTTATCCGGCTGTGTAATCTTGGGCAAGTTACATCTCCAAGACTCTAGGCAACTCTTGGATACTTTAAAATGCAGAATTGCTCTGATCTTCACTGACTTTCCACTCTTCTGTGTGCTCCCTATAATAATAAGATCTCAAAGAAGGCACTGTGCTCTATGAAGAAAGCACAGTCACGGTAGCACAAAGCCAATGTGAGATGCACAAATCTAGAGAAATCTCCATCCCAAATATCCAAACATTCTATTTGTGCCCAACCTGTGGTGGAGCCTTCTGAGCTCACATTGGACTGATCAGCCCTGTTTCAACCTAGCAGATCTTTTCCCCAGTGAAAGCAGAGATCCAAGTGAATTCCTAAAGGAAAAAAAAAGTTTCTAAATGTTCTGTACAGAATCTGCATTATGTGTAGTATGTGTACATACATATAACATGTACAAATGCACATAAACATGTCTACATGAGAGAATTTATTCCTATGTATCTAATATCATGCATAAATGTCTATATGAGAGTTGAAACAGGGCTGTAAATTGGATAGTTTATCTGAAAATTTTCATTTTAGATAAGTGTTCGGAAAGTCAAGCAGCTGGTGTGTATCAGAGGTAGGATGTGAATCCTGGCTATCCACACTCCAACTCTCGGTCTCTAGCCACCTCACCTCATGCCTCTCTTCTGAAACAATATTATGAACATGTATATTATTTTCTTTGTGGTTTTCCCTCCTTGAAAAGGAAAAAAACCTTGTTTATATATAAGACTATGACTTTGGAGAGGTGTTATTGTTTTCCCTAACCCTCCTTTTTTCAATCTCTATTTAAATAATATGCCTAGAGACTAACAAGGACGTGCAATCAAACCAGCAGTAGGAAAAACCAGACTAATCTGCAGATCTCCAGCAAACCCTGACAACGAGCCCTTTCATCTTGAGTCTAAGCCCTGGACACGGCTCAGAGCTCTTTGAAGTACCCACTTGGGAGGTTGGGGGAAGGGGAAGGAGCAGGGTTAAAGCACAAACAAAAATACAAACCTCCAGCCCCCTTCTCTACTCCACATTGAACCCAACCATTTACTTTTGACTTACATTTTTTTCTATGTACGGCTTAAGTTAAATGAATATGTTGTCTTTGATTTTTTTTTCCCTTTTGAACTTCAGAACTAACTGCTATTGTGCCTGAAACTGACCAACCATGACCCTCTTAACCACAGTGCCTAGTACCATTGCTGCTTCTGAAAATCGTTTTAAAGAGGGTTAATGATAATATGCAAGAGGCAGCCTGGGGAGTAGTCACACCCACCCACAGTGGGGCAAGAAATTTGAAGACTGAGTTACAGAGAGGTTTCCCCTCTATCTTGGCCAATGGAGTTCCTTACTGGGAGCTCCCAATGCTGATGAAGTTAGAGATCTAATTTTATTTTTATAACACTATGAGAGGTAGTATGCTGTAGTAGATGGAGGGGAAGAAAGAAAAGGAATAAGCATTTATATAGAACCTACTACGTGCCAGACATATTTTATAGCTTTTATCTTATTTGATAGTACAACCTTGCAAGGTTTTGTTGGGTTTTGTTTTGTTTTGTTTTGTTTTTTTGATTGTTGTTAAGTCACGTCCAACTCTTAGTGACCCAGTTTGGGGTTTTCTCGTCAGAGATACCAGAGTGGTTTTGCCATTTCCTTCTCTGGCTAATTTTACAAATGAGGAAAGGGAGGCAAACAGTTAAGTGAATTGCCCAGGGTCACACAGCTAGCAAGTGTCTGAGGCTGGATTTGAAGTCGTCTTTCTGATTCCAGGCCCAGTACTCTACCCTCTGTCAGTATGACCCAAATCAGAGGTTCGAAGTTCAAATCCTGGCTGTGGTGCTTAACAATCTGTGTGACTTTGGGCAGTGACTTAATCTATAAGCGGCTCATTTTGTTTGTAAAAAGAAATCTGTCTATGAGTTCACATCCTTTCTAATTAGAATTATAGCTTAGCATGGTGCCTGGCATTTAGTAAGTGATTAAGAAATATTCATCGACTGAGGATTCTAAAATCTATTGATCCCATAATTCCAGGTTCAGGAATCCTATCTGCTTTTCTCTGTTGCTTCTCTCTCTGGTTACATAATTGTAGGTATATAATGACTACTCCCCATATCTTCAAAAATTACACTGTTTTTTTCTCTATATTTTTCCAATTTCTCCACATCCTTCTGACTTCAGAATTAGGTATAATATTCTCACAAAATGCCAAGAATTATGGGTAATTATTATGTGCAGTTATCATTCTTTACTTGTTATGTTGCCAGCGCTGCCTCTAGAAGCCATAAGGGCCCATGACCTAAACCACCCATTTAACTGAGCCACCAGTCAGCAAGGATTTCAGTGTTTAGTTTTGGCTTCAGCATTAGTTTTGCAAATACAAAAGCAAGAGAGTCCCTGCCCTCAAGATGCTTAATCTAGTGGATAATGCATACCCATTTTCAGTAAAGTATTAAATTAGGAGTAAAATTAGAAAATACGAAAACTCGAATATACCATATACATCTCAGTATTGGACAATGTCTAAAAAAAGCAGCAAGCAGCTAGGTGGTGCAGTGGATAGAATGTTGAGCCTGGACTCAGGAAGATTTCATCTTGCTGAATTCAAATATGGCCTCAGACTCTTTCTAGCTGTGTGACCCTGGTCAAATAACTTAACCTTGTTTGCCTTAGTTTTCTCACCTGTAAAATGAGCTAGAGAAGGAGATAGAAATAGGAAACCAATCTAGTATCTTTGCCAAGAAAATCCCAAACAGAGTCACAAAGAGTCAGACTAGACTGAAAAATGACAGAACAGCAACAAACAAAAGCTGTACCCCAATAAACATACAGATATATACTGATTAGAGATTGCACCCAGGATTTTTACAAGCTAGATTTGGGAAGACACGTGACATATATCCATACTAATTAGGCATTTGCTTGTTGGTAATCAAAGAAGAATATTTGGAAGGAAAGTACTATCACTCTGAATATCAGTTTATTCAGAGTAAGCAAGCTATGGTGAAAGCAATATTTATTAGCCTGCTAAGCTAGTAGTTGTATATTCTATGTTTTTATTTGAAGATTTATATCTTAAAACTTGAAGATCTAATATTTTACACCAATTTTCTTGTGTATTTGGAATTTTCATGTCTTTTAAAGTGCTAGTATAATAACACCATTCGAAAAATTTTAAATATCTCTATAACTCTTTTTATTTCATTTTTAGGAATTTGCTGCTCTGACAAAAGAATTAAATGCATGCCGGGAACAACTGCTAGAAAAAGAAGAAGAAATTTCCGAACTTAAGGCTGAGAGAAACAACACAAGAGTAAGCATGAAGTGCACAGAATGATTTTATTTTATATCTGAATTGGTTTCCTTCACCCTTTGATGCTTTGCTAGGCAGAGATCCACATAGACAAGGGGAAGGAAAGGGAATAAGCATTTATATAGTGCCTATCACTGTGCTACAAATGTTATCTCATTTGATCTTCACAACAACCCTGTGAAATAGGAGTTTTCATTATTTCCGTGATAGAGTTGAAGAAATTGAGGTAGAGGGTTTCACAACTGGTAGGAGTGTCTGAGGCCAGATTTGAATTCAGATCTTCCTAACTCCAGCCACAGCATTCTATGCCCTGTGTCAGTAGCTGCCTCATTTGAGTACCAGACAAACACATTATATACACATGGTTTCAAAATATAATCAGTGGCAAGAATACTGAAATGGTATCAGGAGACTTGAGCTCTGGGTTGCCTTCCACTGTTTACTAGTTAAGTGATATCTTTTTGAGTTGCATTAAATGCTTACCAATATCCGTCCAGGTCTAATATTCTATAGCTCTATAGAAAACAAAAAACAAACAAAAGAGCAGATTGAAAGTGGAGTTCTTTTTAAGAAATTGGACATTTCATCAGTATCACATCATGTTTTCACTGTTTAAAGATGCTTTTTGACCTCACATAAGAGGGGCCGAAGTTTCATTTCCTATGTCAAGACAACAAGTATTTGTTAATTGCCTGTTATGTGGCAGGCACTGTGCTAAGCCATGATGATACAAAGAAAGGCAAAAACAACCCCTTCCCTCAAGGAGCTCCCAATTTACTCAAGTAGACTATATACAAATATGTACAAACAAGTTACATACAGAATAAATATAAAATATTCTAGTTCTTACGCTGTAAAGTCAGTGTTATTGCCTGTCTGTCAGAAAGCAGTTTATCTCAAGTATGAGCGTTCAATTCAAATACACAAGTGAAAAGAAATTTCCCTTTTACATTTTGAGTGTTATAGCTATTACAAACAACATCCAAGACAACAAATATTGTGAATGAACTATATCTTCTATGGTTGGTCTTATAAAAGATACAAAGTAATATAAAAACATATCTAAATAACCACTGGGCCTTTGGTAGCAGTAAAAGTTTCCTCTATGTGCATAATGTTTATGTGATCAGGATCCATTTATCTGAGAGGAGCATGGCATAGTCTATAAAGTACATGCCTTAGGGTCACAAAGATGAGTTCAAGTCTTGCCTCTGACATACGTATGTGTGTACATATATATGTATGCATGCATGGGCACATATATGTATATATGTATTACACGTATGTACACATACACATCGATATAATACACTTATACACATATACATGCACACACGTATACATATATACATGCACATGCATCCGTATGTGCATGCACACATGCATGCACATATATACATCTATACACATGTGTATACATATGTATGTATGTGTGTATACTGGTTGTGAAGCCCTGGGTAAGTTACCCTCTAAGTGATCTACAGAACTCTTTAAAATTATAAGGTGACGAGAAGGTGCTAACCTATATTGGTAGTCAGTTACCCTGTCTGGGAGTTTCTTATATCAATGAAATTACAGTTGTAGTGACTTTCCCTGTTCCCATCTCTGTGATCTTATCAAATATTTAAAAATACTCTATATTCTGTGCATATCACTGGTTTTCTTAGCATATTGCCTGGCACTGTCAATATGCTTTTAATTATTGTTCAACCTATCTGTTTATTCAGAAAATTATGAGCAAACTGGCCATACTTCAAGATATTATCCAGTGTTCTCCCTTATCCTCCCCCCACCTCCATATTTTGGAAGTCTTCCAGTTTCTCTACCCACATCTTGATACCCACCTCTTCCGTCAAACTTTGAGTCTCTCTCCTCTCTGCCATTCCAATTCCGATGGCCATTTCCTAGGTCTCCTCTGACCTTTAAATAAAACAGAGCAGGCTAGAAGGATGACTTTCTCCTTGAATATCTTAATCTGTGATAATCTCTTGCTCCTGGTGTTGGGTAGATGGCCCCAAAGTAATCTTTTCATTCATTCATTCATTCATTCATCTAGGATTTGTCCTAGATACTGGGGTTAGAAAGATATAAATGGAAAAGTCTCTGATTTCAGGGAGTTTTCATTCTATTGGGAAGAAAGAACATGTACAAAAATAAATGAATAGAAAGTCTATGCAAAGTAAATAAATATAATTGCAGGAGGGCACACAGGTGCTTGGTTTCATCAGAATGGGTTTTCTGTAGGAATTTGTGCTTGAGCTTAGCTTTGAAATACTAGCTAGCACTTGTATAGCACTTTCAAGCACTATAAAGCTGACAAAATGAATTTTATATATATTGTGCCATTTGATCCTCACAATAGCCCTAGGAGGTAGATACTATTATTACCCCCATTTTACAGATGATGAAATTTAGGTAGACAGAGGTGACTTGTCCAAGGTCATACAAGTGGGAAGTATCTGAGGCAAGATTCAAAGCCAGGAGTTTTGGACCCTAAATCAAACACTATTTATTGTACCATTTAGCTGCCCAAGATATTAGGTAAAAAATGAGGATGTATTTCCTCCTGTGTCTCTGCAAAGACACAGGGATGGAAGATGGAATGTCATATATGGAGAACCAGTTTGGCTTCAGCTCAACATGTGTGGAGGAAATTAACATGTGTTAATCATTCTAGAAATTTGGCAGGAGCCAAATTGTGTAGAGTTTTAAACCCAAACAGAGGAGTTTGTCTTTTATCTCATCAGCAAGAGGCAACAGTCGGGGGAACAAGGGAGTACCGTGGTCGGACACGAGCGTTGAAAATCAGGACAAAATTTGCCTGACTCTCATTTCCTATGATCTTTCACATATCATAGAAAGTGTCTCAGCAGGCACACCTTGCATTTCTTTTGGTGCCCACATGTAGACCATCCAGTCTGGGTAACTTGAATTTTTCAAGAAAAATGAGACGTTCCTTTACTGTTGTTACTTATTTTGAATATCAAATCCCTGTTTGTCATTTTCCCCCCATTTCTTTCATTTCCAAAGCAATGGGCAGTTTTCTTTGGAGAGAAGAAAAACAAGACCAGGCAAGGGACTAGCTCTGTCTTCTCTCTTGACAATTATTGTCCTCCCACGTACACCAAAGAGTGATCAGATTGCTTTTTGGTACCTCTTCCCGACTATAGCTTTAAAAAAAATACAAACCAGTTTTGTTGTCCTCTGCTTTCTTTGGAATCAAAATTGAGGAACATATGAACACTCAAGCTTATTTAGGATGTGAGAAGAGGCCAATCACAACTCGACTTGAGTTAACTGATAAACATAGAAAATCCTTACCTTTCTTGAACCAAGGGCTTAGGACCTAAATAGATTATTTTTAGATGGCAAGGGAAATAAACATGTTCTTTTCAAAGATCAAGGATTATAAAACAAATCTTTATTAAGATCAATGGAACCAATGCAGGGACTGATAATCTGCATTTTTTTCTTCTTTATCTCCCTGGTTAAATCTTGGGGAGATTATTTTATTATATATTTTTAATTTTTTTTTTTTTTGGTGTAGGCCTGTGATTTTTAATCTTACATTTTTATCCCAGTGAGGATACTACATTTACCAAAGCAGATCAGCATTAGTCTGAAACTTACAATTTTAGAGGGCTTCCTGGAACCTTTAGAAATTAAGAGATTGGCCCAAGGTGGCCTAGCTAGTATGTGTCAGAAGAGAGACTTTAACCCAGGCCTCCTTGAGCTCTGAGTCCGGCTGTCTTTCCATTATGCCATCTTGCTTTTAGATTTATGTATTTTTTACATATACTTTCCTTCCTAGTATTTATTTTGTCATAACAACCTGATCTACTCATGTTAGATTTGTTGTTGTTTAGTTATTCTGTCTTGTTGACTCTTCATGACCCTGCAGACCATAGCAAGTCTGCCTATCCTACGTTATCTCTTGAGTCTATCCAAGTTCATGTTTGTTGTTCCAGTGATGCTATCTAACCATCTCATCCTCCACCATCCCCTTTTCCTTTTGAATTCAATCTTTCCCAACATCAGGGTCTTTTGCAATAAGTCCCATCTTCTCATTATGTGGCCATAGTATTTAAACTTAAGCTTCAGTATTTGACCTTCCAATAAATAGTTTGAATTAATTTCTTTAAGGTTTGACTGATTTTATCCCCTTACTATCCAGGGGTCTCTCAAAAGTTTTCTCCAGCACCACAATTTGAAATCATTGAATCTACAGTGTTCAGCTTTCCTTACAGTGCAACTCTCACAGCCATACATTGCTACTGGAAAACCCACAGCTTTGACTGCATGGAAATTTGTCAGCAGCGTGATGTCTCTGCTTTTTAGTATGCTGTCCAGATTTTCCATAGCTTTCCTTCTAAGGAGCAATTGTCTTTTAACTTCATGCCTGCAATTGCTGCCTGCAGTGATCTTTGAACCCAAGAATATGAAATCTGACACTACTTCCATTTCTTACTCCATTTGCCACAAAGTAATGGGACAAATTGCCAAGATCTTAGCTTTTTTGATAGTAAGCTAACAGCCACCTTTTATACTCTTTTCATTCACCCTCATCAAAAGCTTCTTAATTCCTCTTCACTTTTTTTTTAATTTATTTTTTAATTTATTTATTTTTTTTTTTTTTAGGCAATTGGGGCTAAGTGACTTGCCCAGGGTCACATATCTAGTAAATGTCAAGTGTTTGGTCTGAGGTCAGATTTGAACTCAGGTTCTCCTGACTTCAGGGCTGGTGCTCTATCCACTGCGCCACCTAGCTGCCCCCATCCTCTTCACTTTCTGCCATCAGAATAGTATAATCTGCACATCTCAAATCGTTGATATTTCTCTCAACAACCTTAATTCTGGCTTTTGATTTATCCAGCCTGACATTTCACATGATGTACTATCCACATGTTAATTAAATAAGGTGACAATATACAGCCTTGTTGTACTCCCTTTCCAGTCTTAAACCAATCAGTTATTTCCATGTTGAGATCTAACTGTTGCTTCTTCAACTGCATACAGGTTCTTCAGGAAACGAGTAAGATGATCGGGTATTCCTATTCCTTTGAAGACTTGCCACTTTTTGTTGCAATCCATACAGTCAAAGGCTTTAGTATAGTCAATGAAGTAGAAGTACATAGTTTTCTAGAACGCCCTTACTTTCTCCATAGTCCAACCAATGTTGGCAACTTCATCTCTAGTTCCTCTGCCTCTTTGAAAACCAGCCTGTTCTTTTGGTAACTCTCAGTTCACATGTTGCAGAATCCTAGCTTGCAGAATCTTAAGCACAACCTTGCTGCTGTGTGAAATGAGCACAGTTATTTGGTAATTTGAACATTTCATGGCATTGCCCTTCTTTAGCATTGGGATAAAAACTGATCTTTGCCAATCCAGCGGCCAGTGGTGAGTTTTCCAAATTAGTTCCGTGTTGAGTTTGGTACTTTAACAGCATCATCTTTAGGGTTTTAAATAGCTCAGCTGGAATTCTATCACCTGCACTAGCCTTACTGTTAGCAATGCTTCCTAAGGTGTACTTTACTTCATTCTCCAGGATGTCTGGCTCTAGATCGATAACCACACCATCGTGGTTATTGGTAATATTAAGAACTTACTTATGTATAGTTCTTTTATAAACTATACAAGAAATAAGATAAAATACAATAAATAAAATAAATAGTAATATAAGATAAAATAAAGTAGTGTAAGATTGCAAGCAACTATGGAGTGGAACTGAGGATCCAGTTCAACAAGCACTTAGTAGGTGTCTACCAATGTGTATTTTTATTTATTTATTTATTTATTTATTTATTTATTTATTTATTTATTGACTAGGCAATGGGATTAAGTGACTTGCCCAGGGTCACAGCTAATTAGTGTTATGTGTCTGAGGCTGGAGTTGAACTCAGGTCCTCCTGACTCCAGGGCCGGTGCTCTATCCACTGCGCCACCTAGCTGCCCCACTAATGTGTATTTTTAAACATACTGAGAAATTATCACATATACAGATGTGTATATGTGTGTACATATGTATGTATAATTCATAAACTCATAGATCTTAAATTGGAAGGGATTGCAGCAAAGGCCTAGTCTAGTCCAACTCCAATGAGGAAACTGAGGCCAAGGAGGTTAAGTGAGATGTTCAAAATCACATGGGAAGTATAGTAAGTAGCAGAGCTAGCACTCAAATGCAGGTCCATCTGGACTTTGCAGCGAGGAAGATTTGAGTTTTGAATTGTGCCTCAGATACTAACTAATTGTATAACCCTGAAACAACTCTGAGCCTCAAATTACTCATCTTTCAAAGGAGGGGGTCTGACTTAATGACTTCAGAGCTTCTTCTCATTTCTAATTCTATGATCTTATAAGAAACTGTTCGAATGTATTTCTCAAAGGTAACGGAAAAAGGCCAACTCCAGCTCTTTTCATTGCTGCCTAAAACATGACCTACACAGACAATGTCCATAGCAACCTGATATTGTCAAACACATTAATGTTTGGTATCTTTAAATATGATAAATAATATTGACATTTATAAAACTTTGATAAGTGTATGCCTCACTCCCTCTCCCAAACACATGTAAGTTGTAGAAGAAGAATGAACATTCTTATTTACATAAACACATTCTTTTGGTAATAAGGCCAGCGATATTCAGAAGATGGCCCATGGTTAAACACTTCTTTTGTCCTATCGTAATTTCTTTTTTACCTTTTCTCTCTTTTCTTTTTTACCTTATCTCTCTTTTCTCTCTTTTCCTTTTTTACCTTATCTTACTTTTCTTTTTTACCTCATCTCACTAAAAAAAAGAAAAAAAAAAGAAAATGTTCATTGCTTCCATTCTCACTACATATTCTATTGTCCAGATTACATAGGGACCCTAAACTTGCCTGATATTTTCCTGTTCCTCTTCCTTTCCTCATGTTTTCCCCTTAAATCCTTCTTGTTAGTCAGTTAACAGGCATTTATTATGCAAAGGATGGAAGGTTATTTTACAGGTAAAGGGGCTAATAACTGGAGGGAGGGAGGCCTGGAAGAGACCTTCTAAAGAATGTAAAATTTGAGGGTCAGCTAAGTGGTACAGTGGATAGAGCATCAGTCCTGGATTCAGGAGGACTTGAGTTCAAATCCGGCCTCAGACACATAACACTTACTAGCTGTGTGAGCCTGGGCAAATCACTTAACCCCATTGCCTAGCCAAAAAAAAAAAAAAAGTAGAATTTGGGCTAAGTCTTGTCTTGAAGGAGTGCAGAGAAACTAAGAGGCCAGAGAGGAGACACTAGGGAATTCTGTCCATAGAGTATATCCAGTAAAAAGGCCTGGAGACTGGAGAAGGCCTGCCATGTGTGAAGGCCAGAGAGATCAGTGTGCTTGGATTTCAGCCTATGGAAGGGGGAGTTATATAGGATGAGCCTGTAAAAGAAGGAGGGGGCTTAGTTATAAAGAACATTAAGTGCCAAACAGAAGAGTGTTTTATTTGAATCTAACAGTATTAGGGAGCCACTGAAGCTTATTGAGTAGGAAGGAGACATGGACAGCTATGCAGAGAGTGGATTGGAATGGAGGGAGATGACACAGGGAGACCAATTAGAAGGCCATAGAAATACTTTAGGTGAGAGGTGTTGAGGTCTAAAATAAGACGGTGACTTTCAGAGTAAAGAAGAGGGTGTATGTATGGGAGACATTGTGAAGGTAGGAACAAGATTCTTCCTTCTCTTGATTACCTCTGGGATCTTTTAAAGACCCCCTTAAATGCTATCTCCTCCAAGGAGGCTTCTATGTCTTTCTAATCAATACATGCCTTCCTCCATTGACTTCATACATTAATGCATAAAAAAGCATTAATTAAGTACTTGTTGTTTAGTCATTTCCAACTCTTCATGACGCTGTGGACCATAGCATGCCAATATTGTCCGTGGGGATTTCTTGGCAAAGATACTGGAATGGTTTGTCATTTCTTTCTCCAGTGGATTGAGGCAACTAGAGGTTAAGTGACTTGCCCAGGGTCGCACAACCAGTAAGTGTCTGAAGTCTGATTTGAAGCCATGTCTTCCTGACTCCAGACCTAGCACTTTATCCACTGAGGCATTTAGCTGCCTCAAGTAATTAAATACCTACTATGTACCAAATAGGAAGCAGTGTGGTGGCAGCTTTGAGGGATGACTTCAAAGACTAGAAGAACTGAATTTAACTCCTATAGCTAATACATAATGATTTAACGTTTCAATAATTTAGGCAGCTCTCTAAGACTATAAATTGCAGAGAAGTTGTTGACCTACAAAAATTCCTGGAAATGAAATGAAATCACAAAGCCAATGAAATCAACAGTCCATTCTCTATCTCTGTTCTTACTTGGCAGGCTCTGTGCTAAGCACTCTTAATGCAGTAACAAAAGTGAGAGAGCCCAGGCCTTCATGGAATTTACATTATAATAGGGGGAGATAACACTAATTCAGCTATCATAGAATGTATGGCATGATTATCTTTTTTAGGGCATGCCTTATCACCCTTACTAGAATGGAAAAATTCCACAAGGACTCAGCCAATGTCTTATCTAAATTCTATCTCTTCTTAAGTGCTAGCACATTGCTCTGCAGTCAGACTGAAAAATGATTATTAAGTAAATGAATGAATGATTGTCATTCTCTTAAAACAGGTAGCCGTAGTGGTTATGATTCTGGTGCTAATTTTGAAAGAATCCATAACCACAAAATATAATATTTAACCCAGCTCATCATCACACTTCAATAATTAGTTGTGACTTAATTTTCTCATCTTCTTCAGCAGAGAAACATTAAATGGAAGCTGGGGCATGAAAGAATGTCTATTCCAACTGTTTAGGATTATTTCTTCCCAGGTTGAGGAGCTTTTATATAGGGATGAACAGATGAAGGGTAAATAAAGAACATCACCACACACTGATTCTGAAGCAGACGGTAGAGCTCAGTTTGTTACTAGAATACCCAATTGTTGTAAGAAGTCGCTAACAAATTGTCAACATTCCTTTCTTCTTCTCCCTCACAGTCTCCCTCCCCCTCCCCCTTCTCCTTCCCCCTCTTCCTCCTCCTCCTCTTCCTCCTTCTCTACCACCATACCACCACCACTACTACCACCACCATCTATATAGAGCTTACTTTGTGCTAGGCACTGTGCTTAAGCATTTTACAATTTTTAGCTCATTGGATCCTTGCAACAACCCTGTGATTTAGGTACAATTATTATCTCCATTTTACAGATAAGGAAACTGAGGCAAACCAAAGTTAAATGATGTGCCCAAAGTCACACAGCTAGGAAATATCTAAGGTCAGATTTGAATTCAGGTCTTCTAACTCAAGGCCTGGTGCTTTTATTTAATATTTTTATCAGATATCTTTGTCACATATATTAGTATAACTAAAGCTTCAGTTATGC
The DNA here is from genome assembly GCF_900497805.2 of Vombatus ursinus. Lineage (NCBI taxonomy): Eukaryota > Metazoa > Chordata > Mammalia > Diprotodontia > Vombatidae > Vombatus > Vombatus ursinus. The sequence goes on from NW_020954652.1 coordinate 13,626,063, forward strand.
AACATTCTCATTATTGCTATTCATTATTCCTTTTACTGTTTTGTTTTTATTTGTTCTTATTTCCTGTTCCCACTGAAGAATAAAAAAAGAAAATCTGGTTAGCAAATCTGCATAGTTCATCAAAACAAATTCCCACATTGGTTATATCTAAAAACGTGGATTATGAAGTGAATTACCTCTTTGGAAAGACATGCGTAGTATGTTTCACCTCCAGTATTTCAAAGTTTTTTTTTTCTTTATAATATTGTTATCATTGTGTAAATTGTTCTCCTATTTCTGCTCAATTCACTTTTCATCAGTTCGTAGAGGTCTTAGCAGTTCCATCTGAAATTGTACAGGTCATAATTTCTAATGCCATGATATTATTCCATTACATTCACAGATGTTGATTTATTTAGCTATTTCTCAATAAGTGGTCATCTTAATTTCCAGTTTTTAGCTAACTACCAAAAGAACAGCTTTAAATAGTTTTGCACATGTGATTCCTTTTCTTCTTGCTTTATTTCTAATTTTCCAAAAATTGCACTCATGCCTAAAAATGGTTATTTTTTAACTAAAATATTTCCTGCCTTTTTTTTTTCTTGTTTGCATTAACATTTGTGGGAAATTATGTTGAACAGTTTATTGGGGAAACGGATTGTAAAAATTGTACTGATTATCTGGCCTTAAGTAAGTCAACAAGTCACGTTCAACCTTAGCTTTTTGAATTTATAAAAGTGTTATCTAAAATTTATTTTGCATAATAAGTTTTAAGGGATTTTTGCATATCAAATCACCAACCATTTATCGAGTATTTTCTGCTAAAAAAAAAAAAAACACACAAAATGGAATAGGCACTGGTAATACAAGGGCAAAGAATGAAACAGTTTCTACTTATAATGAACCTAAATTCCAATTGGAAAGACAAGCATTATAAAAAATATATTCAGCATAAAAAAAGAAAAAAAAATACAAATATATAGAGATTAATTAAATACAATTTACTTTGGGAGAGATAGCACTAACAGTTTTGTGGGAGGTGGGGGCCCTAGTGATAAAGGAAAGACTTTGTGCAAAAAATGTTGCTTGAGCCATGTTTTGAGAGAAGAGTGACTCTTCTCTGCCTATCACCCCTGCCTCATCCACTGAGATGGTAAGAAATATGATATCACTTATACAAAACATATTTCCATGTTAGCTATGTTGCAAAAAATGAAGAAAAATAAGGGAGAATGTATATTTCAATCTGTACTCAGAGTCCATCAGTTCTCTTTCTAGATGTAGCTAGCATTTTTCATTATAGATTATTTGGAATTTTCCTGAATCATTGCATTGATTAGATAAGTCTTTTAACAGTTGGCAATTTATGCAATATTGTTGTTACTGTGTACAATGTTCTCCTGATTCTATTCACTTCACTTTTCCTTAGTTCATATGAGTCTTCCCAGGTTGTTGTTGTTGTTGTTGTTGTTTCTAAAACCATTCGGCTCACTATTTCTTTTAGCATAATAGTATTCTGTTACAATAATATAACAAAACTAGTCCAGCCTTTCCCTAGTTGATGGGCATTCCCTCCATTTCCACCTCTGTCACCATAAAAAAAGCTGTTACAAATATTTATGTGCATTCAGGTACTTCTCCTTTTTTCTCTGTTCTCTTTGGGGTATAGACTTAGTAGTAGGTGTTGCTGGATCAAAGAGCATGCACGGTTTTAATTATCCTTTGGTCATAGTCCCAGATTGTTCTTAAGAATGGCTGAAGAAGTTTACAACTCCAACAACAGTGCATCAGTGTGCAAATTTTTCCACATCTTCTCCAGCATTTGTCATACTGATAGCTTACATTTCGTCTTCAGAAAGCTGCCTTTTTGTATCCTTTAACCAATTATAGAATGGGAAATTGCTCTTATTTTTATAAATTCGGCTCAGTTTCTTACATATTTGAGAAATGAGGCCTTTATAACAGAAACTTATTGTAAACCCCCCCTCACCCCCCATTTCTTGCTTTCCTTCTAATTTTGGCTGCATTGGTTTTGTTTGTGATATCACATTATGTCTAAATCATGTACTCATTTTGACCTTATCTTGATATACAGTGTGAGATGGTGTTTGTCTAGTTTCTGTCAAACTACTTTCCAATTTTCCAAGCAATTTTATTTTCAGATTGCTAGTTCTTGACCTAAACCTGGATTTTGGGTTTATCAAGTACTAGATTACTGTGGTCATTTATTACTGTGTACTATGTACCTACTCTACTCCACTGATCCACCACTCTATTTCTTAGTCAGTACCAGATTGTTTTGATGATTACCACTTTGTAATATAGTTTGACCTCTGGTACTGATAGGCTACCTTCCTTCACATTTTTTTCATTCATTCTCTTGATCTTCTTGACTTTTTGTTCTTCCAGATGAATTTATTTACTATTTTTTCTAGATATTTAAAACAATTTTAGATTATATAATTGGTATGGCATTCAATGAGTACATTAGTGTAGGTAGAATTGTCATTTTTGCAGTATTAGTTTGGCCTACCCATGAGCAATGACTATTTCTCCAGTTGTTTAGATCAGTCTTTATTTGAGTGAATATTATTTTCTAATTGTGTTCACATACTCCTTGGATATGTTGTGATAAAGAGTTTCCTAAATGTCTTATATTATCTGCAATGATTTTAAAAGTAGAATTTCTCTTTTTCTCTCTGTTTGGTTTTATTGATAATATATAGAAATACTGATACTTTCTGGGGATTTATTTTATATCCTGCAACTTTGCTAAAGTTGTTAATTGTTTCAATTAGTTTTTTTTAAATAATTCTCTAGAGTTCTTTAAGTATACTATTCTATCATCTGTACAAAGTTATAGTTTTGCTTCCTCATTGCTTGTTTTCATTCCTCCTGTTTCTTTTTCTTTTCTTATTACTGTAGCTAGTCTTTCTAGTACAATATTGAACAATAGTGGTGATAATGGATACCTTTGCTTCACCCCTGATCTTATTGGGAATGCTTCTAGTTTATCCCTATTATATGTAATACTTGCTAATAACTATAGAGAGATACTATTTATCATTTAAGAAAGGCCCATTTATTCCTATGCTTTCTAGTGTTTTTAATAGGAGTGGGTGTTTTATGTTATCAAACATTTTTTATGCATCTATTGAGATTATCATATGATTTTTGTTATTTTTATTATTTATGTGGTCAATTGTGAATATGATTTTCCTAATATTGAACCAGTCCTGTATCATTTGTGGAGGGTGAAAGATGAAGTAACTGAGGAAACAAAGGTTTGATATTCCGAGAATACCATTTTATTAAACAGTGCATGCCAAGTGCCTAACGAATTGGGACCAAGCCTCCTCAACTTAAGCCTAGAACCCAGATACAGGGGGAGACAGACATTCATTCATAAAAACAAAAAAACAAATAAGGCCATTAATTAAAAAGAAATAATACAACATTAGGTTGTCTGATTTCTAATTGGATGAAATATCAGGGACTTTCCAAGATGGGAAAGGGAGAACAAACAGATACGATTTCTGAATTCAGAAAAAGAGGTGACCCACTCCCACAAGTGTCTGAAAACCGTTAAAGGAATGTGAAAACGATAATTGAATGATCAGCATGCAGCCAGTTTTTAGATGTCTAGGTTGCTTGAGATGTACAATTGTGAGAAAACTCCTTGCATCAGTCTTAGGATCTGACTAAATTTCTGCTCAGCATAACCTAGGTCTCTGGTTACGGGTCTCTAAGCAGCAGGGAGAGATGGTTCAGTTTTCTAGCTACACAGAACTAGATTCAAATAATGTAGTAAGGTTTTGCCAATTCCCAAAAGTGAATAGTTTTCTCACAAGACAGAAAGTGGATTAGACCCATAACTGAATAGGAACTAAGTTAACTCCAGAACTGAGTCACAAGATGGAGCCAGTGTGGTTGGCTTAGTTCCCACGATTAACAACTTCGCTGTCCTCAGTTCCCTCACATTCATGGTATAAATCTTGTCAGTCCATAGTGTATAATCTTTGTGAAATATTACTATAATCTCCTTCCTACTATCTTATTTAAATTTTTGCATCTGTTTTTGTTAGGGAGATCTATAAGTTTTCTTTATGTTTTTGTTCTTCCTGGTTTAGATATTAAGAGTGTCATAGAAGGAATTTGTAAGAATTCCTTCTTTACTTCTTATTTTCAAAATAGTTTATATGGTATTGAAATTAATTGATCTTTAAATATTTGGTAGAATTTACTTGCAAATTTATCAGATCCTGGGGATGTTTTCTTAGGGAACTCACTGATGTCTTGTTCAGTTTCTTTTTTCAAAGACAGAGTTAGTTGAGCATCTGTTTCTTCTTTTTTTTTTGTTAACCTGAGTAATATATATATATATATATATATATATATTCAGATATTCATCCATTTCACTTAATTGTTAGATTTATTGGCCTATAATTGGGCAAAATAGCTCTGAAAAGTCCCTTAATTTCATCTTCATTGGTGGTGCATTCGCCTTTTTTTTTTCATTTTTGATACTAATAATTTGATTTTCTTCTTTCCTTTTCTTTTAAAATCAAATAAACCAGTTGTTTATCTTTTTATTTTTTCATAAAATCAGCTCCTAGTTTTATTTGTTAGTTCAATGTTTGTGTTTTGTTTTGACTTCCAATTTTGTTCATCTCTCTTTTGATTTTTAAGGATTTCCATTTTATGTTTAATTGGGAATTTAAAATTTTTTTCTAGTTTTTTAGTTGCATGTCCAATTCATTAATCTGCTTTTTCTCTCTTTTTTAAAAAAAAATTAATTAGATTTAGACATATAATTTTTCCCCTAAATATTGCTTTGGATGTATCACACAAAGTTTGGTATGTTATCTCAATATTGTCATTACCTTCAATTAAGTTATTTATTGTTTCTATGATTTGTTCTTTGATTCACTCATACTTTAGGATTACATTATTTAGTTTCTAATTAATTTTTATTTTATGCTTCCACAGCTCTTTGTTTAATGTAATTTTTACTGTGCTATAGACATTTTTTTTTCTGTGAAGGATGCTATGTACATCCAAAAAAAAAAAGTATGTTCCTTTCTATTCTCACTCATTCTCCACCCCCCATCCCCTGAGGTCTATGATATCTGACTTTTCTAAAATTCTATTGATTTCCTCAGCTACTTTCTTATTTGTGATTAGATTTATCTACTTCTGAGAGAGGAAAGTTGAGGTCCTCTGCTAGTAAGGTTTTACAATTTCCTCTTGTAACTCATTTAATTTTTCCTTTAAGAATTTGAATGCTATATCATTTAGATGATTTGTCATTCACTTCTAAGTCTTGAAAGCCTTTCCTTTGTATCACTATTGTCTCTGTTTCTGGGCCTATATTACTTCATTTTCTATGGTACATTTTAGCAAAATGCAGTTTTTCTTATTAGCCCTTTTAATTAGGTTTATTTTTGATTTTGCTTTGTCTGAGATCGTGATGTTTACCCTTGTCTTTTTTACTTCAGCTATAGCAAAATAGATTCTGCTCCAGCCCCCTATTTTAACTCTATGTGTTGCTATTTTTGATCTGTTACAAAGGTTTTAGGTTTTTTCCCCCCTCATTTCCTTCCAAATTGTCAATCATAAATATTTTTTAAATACACCTATTATGTGTCAGACACTGTACTAAGTGCTAGGTATAAAAAGAAATATAAACAATCGCCCCTGCTCTCAAAGAGCTCACAGTAAAAACAAGTTGCATACAGGATTCATTGATAATAATTGACATTTATTTTGCATGACTTCACATGTATAATTGATATCAAATTACTTGTCTTCTTATGGAGGTTGGAGTGGTGATAGGGAGAGAATTTGGAGCTCATAAGATTTTTTTTGTAAATGATTGAGTTTTTTTACATGATATTGGATAAAATTTAATAAATAATTTTTACATGTAATTGGGTAAAATTTAATAAATAATTTTAAGAAAAAATTAAAGAAAGAAAATCATTGATTCTTGGGAAGGCATTGAAATTAAAGAGTATTAGGAAAGGAATCCTATAAGAAAGTGGGATTTTAGCATAAAGGAGATCAGAGAATCAAGGAGGCAGAGATGGGAAGAAAGGGCATTGTAGGCGTGGGAAGCATATAGTGAGATTGTCTTGACTTGGGAGATGGAGTTTCTTATTGGGGGAACAATAAACAGGGCAATGTCATTGAATGGAAAATTGGGTGGAATTGGGATGATAGAGGGAGTATGGTAAGGTGTAAGAAGATCAGAAGGGTGTTGTGAGGGAGCAGGTTAGGAAGGCAGGTTTAAATGCAAACATAGGATTTTATATTTAATTCTGGAGGTAATTGGGAGCCACTGGAGTTTACTGAGTATAGGGTGTGACATGGTTCGACCTATATTTTAGGAAGATCCTTTTAATTGCTGAATGATGGACTGTTGTGGAGAGAGACTTGTGACATACACGACTAGAAAGCTAAAACAATAATCCAGGCATGAAGAAATAAGGTCCTACACCTAGATGGTGGCAATGTCAGAGGAAAGAAGGTGATGTGTATGAGACATGTTACTTAGGTAAAATCAACAGGCCTTATTAACAGATTAGGTAAGGAGGATGAGAGTCCATGGGATTTTCTTGGCAAAAATGCTGGAGTGGTTTGCTATTTATGTTTTCATGGATCTTTTTGTCAGGCAATCAGAGGTTGTGACTTGCCCAGGGTCACACAGCTAAAAAGTGTCTGAGGCTGCATTTGAACTCAAGTCTTCCTGGCTCCAGGCCCAGTGCACTATCCAAAGAGCCAGCAGCTGCCTAACTAAAGAAATATGAGTTAGTTGAAAAATAAAAAAGGAAAAAAAAGGGGGTAGGACAAAGAAAAAAAGTCCATCTTTTTTTTTTTGACCCACTAAAGTACGTGTGTGTGTGTTTAAGTGTGTAAAAAACAAGGTTTGGTGGTTGTTGTTTTTTTGGTCAAATAACTTAAAATAATAAACCTTTATATGCTCAATATCTGGGGTCTTGAATGTTGAGCTTTTGAGATATGACTTGAGATTAGGATAATTTGATATATGATTATTTCCCACCAACTAAAGTAATTTTTTTTTCATTCTTGTGCCACTAAATTAGATCACCCCCAACACAATTTCCTTATGTAATCCTCCATGGTGTTTGACTTGGAGGTCTAAAGCCCTCATCTGTGATTTCAATCTTAATGTCAGTTATAAATAATAAAGCTATAATTCCATCCACCTCAGGGGTCATAAACTATAAGAGGAAAGCTAAATTGTGTTTGAAACATTCCCTAAAATGCATAGAAAAAGCTCCCTGTTTTCTGTTGAGCTAGAGAACCTTATTAAGATTAGCTGTGGTAAGATAAATTCAGACTGTTGCTATTACCAGCTGTATAATTCTTTATAGTTGACACATGTGCCCTCATATAAATGTATGTCCTTCAACATTGGTCACTTGATTTAATAGAAATTGAAACACAATTTGTACTAGCAAGAGAATTGAATTCAATTCAACAAATATTCATTAAACACAATTTGTACTAGCAAGAGAATTGAATTCAATTCAACAAATATTCATTTAGTACCTATTAAGTATAAAGTACTAGATTAGGTAATAAAAGGGATACATAGATAATGATAGGAATAATAATTGTTATTATGATTGTCATTATTTTGCAACTTTTGTTATCTTTTTTTTATATCACTTACATTTCCCAGTACATCTCTCCAGTCCAAGAGATCCTCATAACAAAGAAAAAAATTTGAAAAGAAGGAAAAATTTGGCAAATGTTACCAAAGCTTTGAAAAAAGTCTATAACCTTACATGTGTGTTGTTATAATAATTTTAATATCCCACACCTCTCTCTCACTGAGCTAGCTTGACGATATCCATCTGCCCTCATACTGACAGGTCTAGGTTTCCATCAAAGACTACAACTCAATTCTACTCATTTCCTCTCAGGGTCTTAGAAGTAAGCCTCTTTGCTCACCATATTAGCTTTTGAGCCCATTTACATAAGCCAGGTAACACAAAATGATGAAATTTTTAGATCTTAAAACATAATGACTTAATCGGTAATAAGGCAAAAACAAATAATATTAACATAGGTCCTCAAATCAGTAACATATCATAATCCATGCACAAACCTAGATCACACTGTCCCATCAATGTACTCAATTGCAGTGGTAGCAAATACACAAATTCTTATAGAAACTTGACAGTAAAGCACATGAGGAAGGAAAACATTTATGTACAGGGTAGCCCACAGCTCTGGATTGCCAAATGCGATGTCATTGGTCTATAGAGCTATACCACCCTAAGTCATTCCAGGAGTAACTGCTTTCTGTTGGTCTTTACCACCCTCCAGCTGTTTGTTGTTATTCAGTCATTTCAGTCACGTCCAGCTCTTTGTGACCCTATTTAGATTTTTCTTGGCATAGATGCTAGATTGGTTTGCCATTTCCTTCTCCAGCACATTTTACGAATAAGGAAACAGAGGCAAACAGGATTAAGTGACTTGCACCAGGTCACACAGATAGTAGATGTCTGAGGCCAGATTTGAACTCAAGTCTTCCTGACCCTGTCACCTAACTGTCCTGTCTCCAGCTGGACAAATCCTCTAATCCTCTATTCTTGAAACAGCATCACATGTCCAGTCTCTTTCCATTTACAGTCACCCTTTGGGAAAAAAAAAAGCCTTGGAAAAGCATCACAAAGGTCATCAGGCTGAACTTACTGGGCATTACAGCCCAGCTCAGCATATCCAGCTGCTCACTCACTAGGATTCTGCATCTTACAATCATAATGGAACTTCTCCTCACCTCACCCCACCCCGGAAAAAAAAAAAAAAAGCTATAGTTAACTCTGAGCCAGGCAGAGAAGCCTAACTACTTCATTCATTACTGTTCTCTTTCATCCAATTAGACTCCAGAACCTCTTCCTGTATAACAAAGCAACTCTGAGACTTCTCTTCCCCCTTCCTGCTTTTCACTCATAAACTAGAAGGAGGTGTTCTGCAAAGAAAAATGGGTGTTTCTGAAGAGATTCACTCTATGTGGCTCTAAAGGCAATAGCTGCCATTCTGTAGCCAGTCAGAAACAAGCAGTCAGTTTTCTTGTGGACTGCTATTTTCTTCATATAGTTCTGGGAAAGCTACTTTTAATTCCTTTTTCCTCTCCATCCCTGCCTCAGTCTTCTTCTGTTCATTCTTGACCACCCCAGCTTCAGCCTTTACACTTTGTATCTCTCAGTGACTTACAACCTTGCTTCATATTACTCAGTGGTTCTCAGCCTTTTTATATGAGTTAAAAACTCACCAGATTTCCCTTATGAAATCAATGATTCTCATCTACTCATTCTCCAGATTCTAAAAAAATTAAATGATTTTTCAGTCTTACCCTCTTAAGTCTAAAAACAATTACGTGGAAATGACCATAGTTCCTTGAAACTCTTAGATCGCAAAAGGATTCTCCTCAATCTTTGTCCTTCAAACTGTGTTTACATATTAGCAGTTTTTAATAAAAAAATTTAAACTATGAAACTCATCACATACTAAATAAAGAATATTTTACATTTATAACATAGGTATTTTTCTCTCCCAATTTCTCCCATTTAAAAACTGTTTTTTTACACACACATATTTTAGCTGTTTTTATCAAAACAAAGTTATTTTCCCACTTCTTTCAATTATTATGTTTTTCTATGAAAGGTAGTACCCTATATCCTTTACCAGTTTATGTAACTCTTTCTTTGTACAAAATTTATTCTGCCTTTTTTTTTTAACACTACATTACTCTACATGAAAGGGCAGCAATTTAAAGATACAGTACTTTACATATAAGCAAAAGAACAAATGAATGAAAAACCATTTGTTAAACATTTATTATATGCCAGGAATTGAAGTGCTGATGCTGGAGACCAAAAAAAAAAAAACACCCCATGACAGTCCCTTATATGTGTGTGAATACACATGTATACATATGTATATACACACATACGTATGTGCTCATGTATGTTTATATACAAAAATAGTATATACATATATGCACATATGCATATATACACACACATATATATGAAGAGAGAGGGGGAAGAGGGAGAGGGAGGACTGTTAACTAATGAGTTATTTGAAGTGAAAGCTGCACGGATGGTGAATAGAGCTGCTTGGGAGAAGATTGACAAACAGCAGGAACATTGGCAAATATTCATCTGTTTATAGTTCCAAAACTACAAAAGTTAGGGATTAGAAATCCCAAGCAAAGGGGGTTGGTGAGAAGATACCTAGGAATTAAAGTATTGTACTGCCACAATGTCCTCCACCTCTGAGAAGAGAAAGAGAGGAGGTACCTTTTCATTTAACTTATTTGAAGCTAAGCTTGTTTATTATAATTTTATAACATTTGGTTTCATTTGTATTTTTATTTCCATTTCCATTGCTGTAGTCATTGCATATGTTTTCCTGGTTCTGCTTTCTTTAGGGTGAGGGATAGTATCCTTGTGATTCTGCTTGCTCCAGCACTTAGCATAGTGCCTGGCACATTATAGGGACTTAATAAATATTTATTGATTGATTGATTGATTGATTGATTCACTCTGCATCAGTTCATAGAAGCCTTCCTGTGTTTCTTTGAATTCCTCAAATTCTCCCTTTCTTATTATGCATTAGTATCTCACTGCATTCATCTAACTAAGTTCAGTTCAGCCATTCCCTAACCAATGAATACCTCCTTCCTTCCTTCCTTCCTTCATTTCTTCTATCCTTTCTTCCTTCCCCCCCCCCCCATTCACTTCATTTGATGATCACTGCTTTCATTATAGAATACTGCCTCTGGTTACAACGCATCTTGGCACACTGATAGCTCACAAGGTTATAGTTAGGTCACTGTACTGCTAATAGCATTTGGATGTAAAAGAAAATCTCTAACTACGTTTTCTTTTGTTTCCTAATAATAGTTGTTACTGGAGCATTTGGAGTGCCTTGTTTCAAGACATGAGCGGTCACTAAGAATGACGGTGGTGAAAAGGCAAGCCCAGTCCCCATCAGGAGTTTCCAGTGAAGTGGAGGTCCTCAAAGCCCTGAAATCCCTGTTTGAGCACCACAAGGCATTGGATGAAAAGGTACAGTATGGAAAGACACTCATATTCAACTTAACTGTGCTCTCTCGTTCATGACATTCTTACTATCATCCATTGAAGCTCATGTCTTCCTAAAGTAAGTCATTCAAAGAGATTTCCCCAAATGGGCACGAAAAATTCAGAGTTTACCAGGGTCTTTGATACTCCAATTGAACCTTATCATAGGCCTTTCATCAGTCTGTTATCTGTAGCCCAACAGAGTTGGTCATATGTAATGTGAATTTGTAATTTTATAGTGCTGGCCCAGATACCATATCAGAGCTTAACATATTATTGTAGGGTTCTTTGTTTTTGTTTTGTTTTTTTTCCCTACCTTCTTCCTCTTATTCTTTAAAAAAAAAAAAATCTTTACTATAAGGGATAACTCTCTGGGAGGTGAGAAGGGTAGATTATATGGAGGAGACCTCAGCTATGAAAAACAAAAGCTATCACTGCAAATTTATTAAAAAAACAAAAACAAAAGAAGACTAAGCAATTTCTACCCTCCCAGATGGATATCCTTGCCTAAAGGTTGCATTTCTTAGCTCTACTATTCTGTAAGGCCTAGGCTACATTCTGTAAAAGTCACTCCATGTAACCAAATAAGATATCAGTAGAAAAAAAAATGCTTTAAGGCATTTTTTAAAAGTAGCTTTAAGCTTTTTCATTGCTGTTGCTGAAATAAATTGTAGTGACATATATAAGCCAGTCTGAGTGTAATACCCTTTGGAGATTATTAAGGTTTATGGTGTGATTTCAGTTTTGTAGAATTTAAAAGATTGAACTGAAAAAAAAAATAAGCAGTCTGTACTCTTTGGTGTTTTATAAGCTTAGAACTTTTTTGACATTTCATTGTGAAGTAAGTGATAGGTCACGAACATTCAATTCCAAACCAGTGATTATGCAGCAGTTTTATTCACTTTGTACCAATGCAGATATGTTTGCTCTTTATTAATACATGTATTTCTTCTTGGTCCTCAACCCTCAGCTATGTTTCATTCTTCCAGAAAGGGCTTATGTGCAACATAGGCATGAAGATAACCATAATTTTGCCTTCTAGATTTTTGAGAAATAAATTATATCTTGTTTTTCACCTCAGCTGTCAAAGTCAACAATTGGTTCATTAACATTTTTCATGTACCAGAATTGGATTTGTATATAGCAGGCCCTGCTAGCATCCTTTCCAATGTGGCAAAATTAGGCAGTAATATTTTCATCTCCTGTCATTACTTGCTACTTTGTTAAATTCTCACTTTTCTTGAAATGTGTTAAGGTTTTGTAATTTTTTTAAGTTGTTTTCAAAATGGGATGGGCTGCCAGTTTTAAGCTCATAAATAAATCTTATTTTGGACTTTTGGCAGGAAGAGGCTATAAATACAAATTTTACGAGACATAATAGACAGAGGGTCAGTCCTGGGTTCAAGCCAGAGTTTTGACACATAGTAACTATATGTATATGGGCAAATCATTCAGCCTATTAATGTCCCAGGAAATTCTATATGGTGATAAATTATAGGCAAGTTACTGAGCTGAGTGAAAGGACTTAATCACACCAGAGGTTCATTGTATCACTGAAATCACAGATTTGTACCAAAACAATTAGCAATGATTTAATATAAAAAAACAGACTTCAATCATGGTGTCTCTTCCTGAATTAAAGAAGGATTATTGCAAAGCACAGTCTTGCTGGGTATAGACAGATATATATATATATATATATACACACACATCTATAGATGTAGATATATATGTATATACACATATATACATATATGTGTGTGTATGTATGTGTATACACACACATATAGATAGATATCTGGATAAATATATGTATTTTATATCATGAAAGTAAGAATTATCAACAAATACAAACATTTGAATGTGCAAAATGGCTCCTATAAGGAGTACAATGTGTAAAAGAAAACAATTTTGAATAGATAGCAAAAACATTCGTCAAACACTTGCTATGTGCCAGGAACTATGCTAATCATTGGAGATGCAAAAACAAGTAAATAAGACAGTCCCTACCCTCAAGGAGCTTACATTCTAACAGAGGAAGACAAAAAATCTAAAGCTTCATTATCACTAGCTGATGGTGGGGGTGGGTAGGGAAAGTGGCTAACACAGGGCAGAGGGCTGCATGGAATAAGGTAAGTAGTTGATGTGGAGGCAGAGTAGAACAGAGAGTGAGCTGAAGTGAAGATCTGAAAGACTTTAGTACTCTGATCAAAGTAGCAACCAATCATGTCTTCAGAAGGCTGAAGATGAATCATGCTTCCTACCTCTTGACAGAGATGTGATATAGAAGTGAGGAATAAGGCAAACATTTTTGGACATGGACAGTGTCTTGATTTATTTTGCCTTCATATTACAGAATTTGTACAAGGGACAGCTTCTCTTTGGGGAGGGGAGTGAAATAGTAATAAATATGCCTAAAAAAGAGCAATGTTACATAGTCATTTTTCATTAACACCTCTTCCTGCATCCCAGGAGAACTCTGACTCCATGATTTTATTAATAATCCAATTAAATCTAGAAGTCTGACAAGGTGATATTTGGTTTTATAAGGAAGGTAGAATGAAAATATAAAATATAACCTAGTCATAAATTGGATGGAACAGTTATTTAGATTAATGCTGAGATGATATAGTTTTTTTTTAATCTAATTCATTCTTTCTAAGGGCTTTCTAGTTCATTTTCAATTCAATTTAAATCTAATTCATTCTTTCTAAGGGCTCTTTGTAACTTTTGTAATGTTGAGAGAAAATGGTAAAATGTTGACTAAAGCAGAATCCCTTGATAATATTCAATGTTTTTTTTCTTATATTTATCTTTAGAGTGAAAACATTAAGCACAATTTATTGAAGTGGTACTAAAATAAGAGGTTAAAAACATAATGCTATTTTATGGATGTATTAGATAATTTATTCATGTGAAGAAATCTCTCCTGGCTCCCTCAAACACAAAGCTATTTAGTTAACTGATCATTTTTAATGCCACCTCCCAATTGATTGAATATTTCTCCTTTTTGGATCTTAACCATAGTACTCATGCTTCTCCCTCTCTCTTTCCTTTCTCCTCCCTCCTCTCTCTCATTCTTTCATGTACCTCTCTTCTCCAGTGAATCAAATGATCTCTGTTTCGGTAAGGATATTGTAAAGAGGATGCTGATAAAAGATAAACTCAATGTCCTCAATGGTCCCATTCGTCTCTAAGATTCCAGTCCTTATTCTCTTCATCCTTTAAAACACAAAATCCACTTCGCAGGCTAATGATCCAGCTTAGCCACAGAAGCTACCCTCACATCTTAATGCAAAATGCAGATGTTTTCTATCTAACTTATTTCACTCTCAGACTGACTAAGCTATACCCTCTGATCACTGCATCGAATTCATAAAACATGTTTTCTTTACATGTATTTTTTTTTCTTTTTGCTTCACTTTTGCCTTTCTTAATAAACCTTGTGCTTAAAATAATGCCCAGCACATAGTAGGTGCTTAATAAATGCTCAATGACTTGACATTGAGAGGCAGACTAGTTGTCATAATTTAGAGACGGAATATGAGAATAGTATGTAGTTGTCTCAAGCATTCCCTTCTTTCCCCCATAAAACATTATATTAGTCTACATCCCATAATACTGCCTATTGAGTAATCTAATTAAATACTATAACTTTTTTATGCATGTAATATGCCTCAGTTTCCACAACTTTCAAAGGAAAGCATTAGATTAGAAGGCTTCTGAGATCTCTTCCAGCTCTGTATCTATGATACTATGCTACCATGTTATATTCTATACCAGGGGTGAGGAACCTGTGGCCTTGAGGCCAGATGTGGCCCTTCGACTGAATCCAATCTTTACAGAATAAATCCTTTTATTAAGGGGATTTGTTCTGTGAAGTTAGGCTTCAGTCAAAGGTTCCCCACCCCTGTATACCAATATGCTACTCTTAATGCTTTATCTTGGTGTGAAGAGGACCTTGAGTTCTCATTGCCTCTGTCACTGGATCACAGACTGGCAGATTCTACAAACCTGGGCACATCAATGAGCTATGTGTTTAGGAAGATCGCAGCTAAGTGTGGGGAAGCTCATCCTTACAAAAAGGTCAGGCACTGTGAAGTCACATTTTTGCACATAGAAATTCATAAAAACACCAACTAAAAAAGCAGTCAATTATCAAGTATTTAACAAGTGCCTTCTCTTTGTCAGGTACTTTGTTGGGCACTAGAAATATAAATTTAGAGATATTTTCTGCCTTTGTGAAATTTACATTAAAAGGCATGAAGATAATGCATTCAGGATTGGGGAAAGGAGTACATAGTGATAATCTAATGGATCTTTGAAATAAGCAATATTCCGTGTATTCAAAATGATAAAATTTTAAAGCCCAGTGGTATGAGTGAATGAATGAAAAAATATCATTGTATCACGCACTTACTGGCTACCAAGTACTGCACTCAGTGATCAGGGTAGACGTATAAATGTGGAGACAGTTCTTGAGACCCAAGGTTATCAGTGAAAACAACATACATAGTGGGGTCGTGGCCAAAGAGATAGATACTTTGGTTTGTTAATTTTCAGGGCTGGTGAATGGAGACACAGGGGAGTAGATCGACATGTACTTTCCTTTAGTAATAACAATATCAATCAGATTACAGTTCTACACCTAGAAGAGAGGGTGGTTGGCTAGTGAGAAGATAGTGGATAGTAAAGTGAATGATATCAGAGGCCACCTAGATATAGTATACCACATGAAGCACTCTCATTGGGTGGGAGTGGGGGTTGTGAATTTTGGAGATGAAAAGTGCTTAGCCTTCATCTAGGGCATGAAAGGATGGAAGGGAGTAAAGTGAGGCATGGCTGGGCCTACTTTGAAATTGTGAGCCACATAAGGCACTTCTATGGAATCTGCCTCTGAAATATGGGGTGTGCTTCTGATCATTTCTTTTTCAAGGAGGATACAATAAAATTACAATTACTAATCAACTTGCATATAAAGATAGAAAGAATTTTCAGTAAAAAAAAAGTTGAGAATTTTCTGATTAAGGGGAGGAGACAGGGTCAGAACCTATTAATTCCAATTGTGTAGAGAACCCCTAATGTGAAAACCATTTTCATTGATGTAGATCAGCAATTTTTTGGAAATTCCCAGTGAAGAAACTCTCTGGACCAGTGCAAATTGGCAACTCATGTTGAAATTAGAGTTTTAGGGAACTGTTGGGTACTAAAAGGTTGAGTAACTTTGCCTCATCACACACTTCTAACAGGGATGGGCTGGAACCAGCCTCAAACCTTAAATTTTCAGTTTGCACATTTATGCCTCAGAAATTGATAAATACTACAAATTAGAGTCTGATGTACTGTTTCGTTGATTTTCTAGTCTTAAGAAAATGATGGAGAAAATGTTAATACTACCCTTTTTCTATTTTGAATAATATTTTTTTCAGTTACATAAAAACACATTTTTTTTTTAATTTTGAGTTCCACATTCTCTTCCTCTTTCCCTCCTCTCCCCCCTTTCTGAAGGGGCAAGCAATTTGATATAGGTTATATATGTGCAGTCATGTAAAACATATTTCTGCAAATAATACACTTTCAACAAAAAATGTGTTATGTGTTTCAGAGTGCTGGTTGTTAAACATTCACAAGGCCTCTATCTACAACATCATGCTTCTTCTCAGAAAGTGATGTTTCACTAAAGTAATGAAAGTCATGAAAGGCAGAGGAAAAGTTAACTTTGAAAATTTCTCTTTGGTGGCTCAAGAGAATATCTCTGATTTTATTCTTCTAGAATCCTAGAATAAGGACAGGCTAAACGTATAATTTTTCTATCTGGAAAGGCAAGAGTTGAGAAGAGGTATAATTTGGTAGGGAGGTACAGGGCAGGGTCTGAACCTACTAAATTCATCTTATTAGGAAAATTCTAGTGTTCTAGTTATTGTAGAACACTGGAACCTACCATGAGCCTTCAAGAGCATTAAAATAGATATTATTTTCCATGCTGGCAATGAAGAGATGGAATTCATTAACCAAGAGTTGATAGTCTGAAAATGCAAATAGCTTCAAAAAGGGTGAAGATGAAGTCACAAATGACAGAAGCATAACATTTTACTAAGGGACACTGATGGCATCTAGGGGATAGCCTTAATCTTTCAGGCTGAGTTTGTAGAAAATACTCCTAAATCTGATTCAATAAGGCATTTCTTACATTAAAATCCAATATATAATCTCCTTGAAGGCAATGCCCCCCCCTTTTATCTCATCTTACACAGAGAAGGTGCATAATAAATCTTTGTGGGATTGGCAGGTGATTTGTCTACACAGCTCTGTGGGGAAAAAAAGTATATTCATTCTTCTAAGTGGAATGGGGGAGAAAAACAAAGTATGAATCCTAGGAGCCAAAGATTGATGCAACTCTGGTGGTGTGAAGCGAACTGGTACTAAATTGTTAAATTCACTGCTTTCCAATATCAGTTGAGATATTAGAATGTTTTCATATACTACAATTCAATTATTACCCACTTTTAATTTTCTAGATGTCCAGAACTATGTAATATCCTGCATGTGAATTTCTGGAATTCTTTTTGTAGCCTAAGAAAACGAAGCTTGGATGTCCACTACATCAGTATCTACCATTTATTTACAAACTCACGCATTTAGATGACCCGGCAGACATTCCTTCCTAAATATCACCCCTTAAGAGTTAAGGCAGCAAGGCTAGGGTAAAGGTCAAGGTTAAGAGAGAATTTTCTTCCCAGAAATTAAAAAATAAGGGGTCACCAACCAATAATCCCAATTAAAGAGTAGGTTATACTAGTCTGAAATCATGCAGTATTAAACTACCAAATTACAAAATTACCATTTTTGGCCTCTGCTAATACAAAATTGTGAAAATTCCAAGAAAGACTGGTCTATAGCTTATTTTTGTACTATGTTTTAAACTACTTAAGGACAGAAGTGATATTATTTTCCGTTCTGTTGTTTTCCTCAATAATCTGTATAAGGAAGAGAGTTTATAAACCAGTATAGACCTCCCCTCCCCAACCAAAATAACAGTGATATGTGTGTCTCAGAAAATTGGTAAAAACTACAAATTAGAGCTTGATGTACAGTTTTGCGATTTTCACAATAATAATGATAAAATAATAATTTAATAATAAATTAATAATAATTTCAAAACAATGATAACAATAGTAATAATTCCAAATAAATTCCCAACATGTGATGACTTGTTTTATAAATGTTTATTTTATAGTCAATGTTTTATAAATGTTTGTTGAATTAAAATAGAAGGACTTTGCTAAGCAAAACAATAATGTAAATAAGATTTTCATGGGAGACGACTGCCCTGCTTACAGAAAAAACATTTTCAAGCACTCGAAGGTTCAAGTGCTTTTAAAATACAGCTAGCTGATATGCTAATTACAAACCATTTCATCTATTCATCAAAGTAGATCCCTCAAGTCTACTTTAAGTACTTGAAAGTATTAAAAACTTCATTTGTTTAAAAAAAATCTTTAAAATGTACTTCAGAATGTTCTTTCCCCAAATTTGTCTGAATATGTTTTTTTATATTTTTTGTTGTTTTGTTTTGTGGTGGGGTAGAATATATTTGTTTCTTTGTGGATATTTATAGTTCAAAATAGCATTTTATTTTCCCTCTTAGAAAAAAATTAAATATTTCCTATAGTACAGATTTTTTCTTCTGCTATCTTTCAATGTAGAAGTTCCCGAGAGGCAATATAGCATGGTAGAAATAATATTGTGTTCTAAGTCAAAAAAGCTTGGCTCTTAATATGGTCCAGTCATTTTTACCCATGTGAACATAAGGAAGACATGACTTTTCTGAGCCTCCTCTTCTTATTTGTAATATGGGAATGGGAGAGAGGTAATAGTGGTTCTGCTGACCTTACAAGCATGTTGTGAGGACCAAATTAGAAAATATTGATAAAAGTACTTTGAAATCTAAAGTGCTATGTAGATGTAAAGAATGATGAAGGAAAGTTTGAGAGTTGAGCTACACATCAGATCTTTCCAACTTGATTATCAAACTTTTAGAAGTAATTAACTTTTCATTCTCCTCACTCTTCCATGCCTCGGACATCTTTGTGATGCCTACTCTAAACTTTAATGGAAACCCCAAGTCAAGTACAAAGCTCAGTACAAGAATTCATGTTCACACAAAGATTAAGATCTCAGAGGAAGAAAATGTTCATAAAACTGTGGGTGAATTCCCTTCTGTGGATTTAGACTAATTCTAATTTACTAAGTCATTACAGAGAGATTGGCCTAATCTCGGTTCTTCTTCTTTTATTCTTTAATATTGGAAATATCATCTAATAATAATAAAATTTGAAGGAGGTAGCTTGGTACAGAGGAGAGAGAACTGACCTTGAATTGGGAAGACTGTGTTACCTTTGACCAGTCACACTTAACTAGACATCTCTTAGTCACTTGTACTCCATCTTCTTCCTTCTCTCTCTCCTACCAGAACTCTAATTTCTACCCCTGTGCACTGGTCTCTGACTAGTAAGAAAGGCAATAAACATTTATTAAGCATCCACTATATGCGAGGCACTGTGGTAAGCTCCTTAATAAAACCATCTATTTCCTCTTCCTAGACCTACCATTGGGCTCTGATTGATAACCTTTCTCCCTCTCTTACTAGGTCTTGCACTGCCAATCATGCTACTTCCTGCCCGACTCTAAGCCAGACTACCAACCATATAGCTCATGCTACCGCTCACTTTCAGCTCTGCCTCCCTTATATGTATTACCTTCTACTATTTGAATATAAGCTCTAAGAAGGCAGGGGCTATCTGGCAGAGATGATATTGATCTTCATTTGCAGAGGAAATGCCTGTCCAGAAGCTCCCTATGCTGATGAATTCGGGTCCAGTTGTAGATAAAATATAGACAGATAGATGATAGAGAGATAGATGATAGAGAAAGATGGATGGATGGAGCGATGAAGAGATGGATAGATGAATGAATAGTTAGATGTTTGTATGTATGCATAGATGGATAGATGCACAGAAGAATATATGTTAAGATATTCAGTTTATTATTACTTGTGGCAATCTAGGGCTATTTCACTGCCTCCTAATGACATTAGACGAGATCCCACTTTGACTTCCCAAGCAGTCTCCTTCCAAAGGAGTTCTGTAGGTGTCATAACTGCCTTTAACAATAGCTCAAAGGCTCTTAGAGGCAGATGTGTTGTTGTTTTGTTGTTGTTTGATAACTGATACATTAGAAAACTTGTGAAAAGTAACCTTTGAACATTTAGCAAATATTTCTTGTCGCCTGAGTACAACTACCGACATCTTCATTTGGCTCGTCAGTCCTAAAATTTAGTGTCAAAACTGATTTGGAACTTTTGCTCCAAAGCTGGGTCTCAAATTACATTTTCAGCTATGATGTTAGATATCCTAGAAATAGAACTGGAATAAACCTTATAATATGTTTGAAAAGGATACTTCTACCAGTCGTCTTTGCTCTACATGATCACATTTATCATCCATGAACAGTTAGTTTCCTTTTATCCTCACAGAGTATGGATGGATATGAAATTACTGTGACCTTGAAAATCCTTCTGGTGAAAGTATTTGATGTAATTAAAATAAAATATTATGAGGCATGTAGCCAAAACTGTTGGTGTAAAAAAGTCTATGCCTTCTTCTTTGAAGAAGTCTCTACTCTCTTGTAAGACCTTGTAAATCACTTTTTAAAATAGAGAGCATATATTTACTACCATGATAGTCATGTAAAATTTCTAAAGGATGTTTACATTTTAAAACAGTTGGGAAGCAAATTATAGGACATAGACTGTGTATGTTGTGTCTATGTTTAGGGAAACCTCAAAAATCTCTTCTTTTTCATAACATCAACTGAACTGTAACTAATAATTTGGGAATTTGGGGCTAAGCACCATGAAAGGGAACCTCAAATGGGTTTTTATGGACAAATTTACTTGTGATGGCCTCACCCTGGGATACAAGGTCCTGTGGTGAAGATAGAACTGGAGATACTAACAGAAAGAATACTGGTGAAAAGGAAAAACGATGGGGTCAGAGTAGGAAGAGCCATCTGGTAACTTGTTATTTTTGATCAATTATTCTTGAGAACTAGATGCTAAGTTCAATTATTTTCACCTGCTGATGGAGAACAGCCAATGTCAACCATCTAGTTTTTTTGTCTTTGGAGCAAATGACTTTGGAGTCACATCATCATAGTTATAACTCTCCCATCAAGCAATTGATAAACAATCATTTATTAAGCACCTTCTGTTTGCAAGACCTTATACTAAGCACTCCACATAGAGCTTGCCTAGTTAATTTTAAAAGAACAGGTCATGTTTTATAAGCAGTGAAATTATTGAGGAGGAAATGCAACTATTATGATCCCCCTCCTTTTTTTTAAAGAAAAAGTAGAATGTATTTATTTTAAAAGGTAACTGAGTTGTGTTGAGAGGAATACAAAATGTGCAGTCAGAATCTGTTTTTGTCTTAAATCTCATACTAGCTGTTTGTGTGACTCTAGGAGAAGTCACTTCCTCACTAAAGCCTCAGTTTCCTCATCTATAAAATGGAGATCTTAATACATATATTACCCACCTAAAAGGATAGCTGAGGAAAGAATTTTGTCAGGAAAAAAAAATTCAATGCTGTTGTTATTCATTACTATTAGTGTTGCTGTTATACTCATCAATATTTAGGAACCATTTATTTTTATGCCTCTGAAATGGACAGACATTAGATCCAAGTTTAGTTTATAATATTGATTAACATCATGAATTAGCCAGGAGCTTCTGTGAGAACTACATGTATTAAGAATAATTTATTTGAATATGAATAAAGTACTCATACTGAATGTTTCAGTTTGTAGCATTGATTCAGGCATTCATAGTGTTGATTCAGCATAAGGCTGGAAACAACCTTCCTCTTTGTCTTGTTCAAGAACAACTTTTATCATCATTTATGTTTAATGTGGCAGCAATTAATTAATAGGTCTTCTTGTTTTATTGGGATATTATTCCATTTTTATCTCGTCATGTAGCAAGATAGGTTTTCCTCAGAGACTTTCTACTCTGAGAATGTAATGTGCTTAGCTGCTAACAATTAGAGAATAATTGGGAGAATTTATGAGGGTGTCATTTTAGAAAGAACAATGCAAAAACTCAGTCATTTGATATATAAATATATTCAAATAAGTAGATTTACATATACGTATATGTTCATTTATCTCCTAAGTTTTGAATAAAACTAGAAATTATAAAATTCTTGAGAGGAACTCTGCATCTATCATTATTTTTAGATACTTACAAAGTGTTCCATTTTTAACTTGGGTAAGATGTCTATACAATATATAGACAGTGTGAATATTTCAACTTAAGTGTTTTGATATTACATTTGCACTAAATTAATTGAATGAATTTAGTTTCCACTAGGAATACTGGCAGTCTTAAACATTAAACTGTCTCATTTTTATATGCCTTTTACATGCAAAGGACATTCTCAAGACAGCCCCAGTAGTTCGCTGGCTCATTGGCCATTAGAACTCTTTGTTCCTCATTTGTTCAGTATTTGACTTTCCTTTTTCAACACCTTCAGTAATTGGAGGTCATGAGACTTATTGATTTGGTTAGAGCCTTACCAGTCATCTAGCCAAATCCTCTGTCAGATTTTTTTTTTGGGGGGGGAGAGGGCAGAACTTGGGAGAGGAGTTGTTTTGGTTTTTGCTTTGGGTTTGTTTATGGTTTTATTTTGTGGTCTGTGTGTGTGTGTGTGTGTGCACGCACATGTATGTGTTTTGACAGGTGTTCATAAAAGAAATTCTTAAATACTTCCCAGGACAAAAAAAAAAACTTAGTATCTCATCAAGAAGTCATTTGATTAAGGGACAGTTCTAATTGCTAGATCTTTCTTAGATTGACTTTAAAATCTTCCTCTATAATTTCTGCCCATTGATTCTTGTTCTGTTCTCTAGTCCATCACCGGAAAAAAAAAGTCTACTGCCTCTTTTATAAGAGGTTCATTAAATTTTTTTGAACTTAAGTATCCTATCCCAATATCCCTCTTAAATCTCCTTTTCTCCGGGCTGAAACATTTCTAGTTCCTTCACTCCATTCTCACACAACATGGTTTGTAAGACTATTCATCATCCACTTGCCCTACTGTGGTAATGCTGCAGTTTTATCGTATTACAGAATTAGAGAAGCAGAGAATGTAATAGCTGGAAGGAACCTCACAACATCTAGGTGAGGCCTCTTAATTTACTAATTAGGTTTCAGGGCTTTAAAAGACTATTATTCGAGGTCACAAAACTGGTTAATAACAGATGCAAGATACTTTGACTACATTCTTCATAAAATGTGAAATGAATACTATATTTCAGATACATTTGAGCTAAAGGCAAATAAAATATAATTCTCCCACCATTTTAACACTATTTCCACTAATGCACCTTAAAAATTAGATTATGTTAGTCATTAGATTATATGAGACATTTTATGAGTTCATGTTAAATTTGCAATCTCCCAAAGCCTATGGTCCTTTACAAATGGTCTGCTCTTTAGCCAGGCCTCCAAATATCCTGTATTTGAGTAATTTATTTTTAAGTCTATGAAGAAATGTACATTTATTGCTCCTAATTGATTGTCTCAGTTATATTCATGTTTCCAACCTGTCAAAAATTTTCAAGCTTGATTCTGTCCTGAGCACATAATTAGCTAGTCTTCCAGGCTTTCTGTTTGATTTCATAAGCATGCCTTTGTTGTCTTCAAGTCCTTCCTGTAGCTTGTCACTAAAGACCACCCTCAGTTATTTAATTGATGTGATTTGTAATTAACAAGCACACAATCTACGTTTCTGCATCTAACCACAAGTATGCCATAAGATACATTACCAAGTGCCAATCTGTCCTTAATGTTACTGATTTTCTAGCAAGCAATACTCTGTATGAGTAAAATTATCCTGAGTATTATCTGCTTCTTAATGATTTCAGAACAGAGAGCTGGATTGGACTCAGATTATCTGAATTCAAATCTCAGTTTTGACTCTTACTATTGGTGTAACTGTTGGGCAAGTTACTTAGCCTCCTTTGGACTCAGTCACTTCATCTATAAAATGGGAGAGTTAAACTAACTGGCCTGTAAGGCCCTTTCCAGCCCTAAATCTATCACCCTCTGACCTATAGAATAACATGATTATCATAATGAAGAACTATTATTCTTCTATAGTGCTGTGGTCTGCGTCACATAACTTTTCTGAATTGGATTCTGGGTGAATGGAAATTTACAATATTTACTAAATGAAATGACTATAACACATTTTAAAATGCTATTTTCTTCTAAATCAGCATTTATTTTTCATTTCTATGACTAAGCATATTTTTATTTTAGGAAAGGTGGGATTCTGTTCACATAAAAAGTAACTGTTGTCAAATTCATTAAGTTGGTATTGTTTAAAAATTTAAATTACATTTTAAAAGTTAAACAGAAACTCACATTGCCTGAAGTATGAAACAGTGTTGTGCAGTGGAAAGTGTAATGGCCCTTGAAGCTGATGGATGGCCTGTGTTCTTAAGTCTGTTACCTAATTTCTCTACGACTTTGGTCAAGTCACTTAATCTCCCTGGGCCTCAGTTTCCTCAACTGTAAATGATGGGTTTAAATTAGATGGCCTCTTAATCTCTTTTAAACTCTAGATCTATGAACTTTTTTTTTTTTTTTCTGCAATGTGCCTTGTTCTTACTTCTGTTTCTCAAAATCCTTCTCTGCCTGTGAATCTCCTCTCTGGTACTTCCCTTTCCACAAAGCCTCCACCATTCCTTTCCCTAGTTGTTCATGCTATCCTTGTTTCTTAAAATAGCATGTATCTACTTATCTGTATGTGTGCTAAACTCCCCGTTAATCTCATTGAAGACAATTACTGTCTTTTTTTAGTGTTTTTATTCCTGTTACAATACCTTGGACATAAGAGGCATTTTAAAAATTCCTTGAACTCAACAGATTTATTTAAAACTGATATTAGTTGATGAAGAAAAGCAAAAATCAATAGCCAATTATCTCCTACCTTAAAATTTTACTTACATTAAATAAAGTTTCCTCTTACATTAAAATTGTTAAATTTTACTTAAAGCAAATTTTCAATTAAATTGTCCATTCATTTCAATCTAGAATGGATTGTCTCTGTTAATTATATGCCCTTTATTTTCATGGCCCCATTCAAACAAAATCTCTGCATTAATATACGTTTGCAGGATATTTCATTGGCCAGCACACCCATAGCATTGGGCCAGAATTAAATTTACAGAAACCATTAAAATTATTATTAAGAAAAGAAAATGTAGCTTATTTTGAACTTCATTTACTTGATATTTGGAAAAACAATGGTTTTATTCAAATATCCATTTTCTTATACAGTATCTACTCTTCCATAGTTCGAACTTCTCAACTCATTCACCACTGGGAGATAAAGAATCATCCAGTCATTCAGTCATTCAATAAACATCTCTTAAGTACCAGATATATGCCACGTGCTGTCCTAAGCATTAGGATAGATACAACACATAGGTAAACAGGACTCAGTTCTTGGCACTAAGAAACTCAAAAGCTGATAGTGAATCTTTGTGACACATACACAGAAAAATACAATACAAATTAGAAAATGATCTATGGATAGGAATAGTATCAAGTGCTATGAGGACCAGAAGACACCAGTACCACATTTTGTTGGGGGATTTGGAATACTGCTCTATTTGGAGATGTCCAGGTGTTAGGTGTAATTCTCAGATCTCTTTACCTGTTCTATAGTATAACATTTGGAACCAGAAGGGACCTTCAAGGCAACTTAATCCCATTCTATCATTTAAGGTTATAAGATTTCTCCAGTGTCAAAAGGTAGTAAATGACAGAATCATTATTGGAACCCAAGTCTTTTGACTCCAAATTGAGTGCTCTTGTCACTGTACCATGCTTCAGCTATTTCTGGGGACCCAAAAATCCATCCCTGAGTGCTCAGATAAGAAGATAGACAAATAATTTTCCTTTTCTTAGCAACTTTGCAATTCTACTTTTCCATGCTATTATTACTACTACTACTACTACTAATAATAATAATGTCACTAATAAGCAATTTTCCCACATTCATTCTTTAACACTGAATTAACAACATTGTTTTTTTTTGAGATGCATCCTAAATATCTACTAGAAATTAGCTAAACATCCCAAAGAAATAAAAAGTTTTAAATTTTTTTCCTAGTACTCACCCTTAATTAATTTTAAATGAACATGCTTAAATTACACTTGAATCTTGCTAAACTGCTCTTTATAATAAATCACAGTTCAATAGGAGCAAACCAATCTAGGACTGCATTCAAGGAGGTGCATGGAATTGAATAGCTAAAAGAGCTACACGGGACAACCTGCTCCTGAGACACTGGCTTAGGCACAGGGATCCGATTGTGTTATTTTCCAATAATTTAGGGTTTTAGAGACCTAAATTATGTCTCTTGAGATATCATAGTATCATATATTTAGAGCTGGAAGGGACCTTAGGGGCCAACTAGTCCAACCCATTTTACAGACATGTTAATGATGGATTGTACACCTTTAAAGACTTATGGAATGCACATTACTGCACATGTTTTGGTTTTTCTTCTAGGTAAGGGAGCGACTGAGGGTTTCTTTAGAAAGAGTCTCTGCACTGGAAGAAGAACTAACAGCTGCTAACCAGGAGGTAACCTCACCCACTTTCTCCCCTTTTGAGGTTCAATATTGCTAACATGCTGGCCCTTGTGTTTTCCGTCACTTTTATTGCAATTGTCACCAAGAAAAAAAGATAAATTACACACAGGCAAAGCCACGAACAAGGTGTATTGGAACAAATTGTCAGAGCTGGATGTTTCTTGATTCCTGCTTTATTCAGATCTGTCACCAGGAGAAGACAAAAGAGGAGAAAAGCCAAGAGCTAGTGACAAGTCCCTCACATCCCTTTGCTTTTCCATGCACAAAAATTCACTGAGGTTTTTCCTCAACACCAGTCACTTTAAGCAGGAGAACACAAGCCCTGAATTGGAATTCATGTCAAACATTGTTATAACATCAGAGACGTGACAGTAAAAACATATAAAATGTTACAAATGAACTCCACAACCCATTTGCAAAATGTGTTCTTTTAGGTCCTGCATTCTCTTATCTTGCCAAAGCATAGGACCATAATTGAATGATGTTATAGAATCCCCTTCAGGTTATGGTATTGCTGTCATCTCCAATTGTAATATTTACAAATGATGGACTGTGTGTAAATAGTCTCATCAGTTCTTACCTGGGAACTATTATTCTATGTTACATGTGTTACAGTTCCAAAGGACGGTTTCATCTTTAGCTCTGTATACATAGAGAGTAACTTATATTCCATTACATAATCAATAATGCTAAAGAAAAATGTGATTAAGCTGAGAGTAAATACCACATGAAAATTAAACAAAACTACTTTTAATCCATCTTGTTTAGTAATTACTCTTCTAATCAAACTGACATTTTATTGTATAAGAATATTTAAAAAACTCAATTTTGTTTTGCTTTAAAATCATTATGTTACTCTTTTCCTAGACTCATAATG
Organism: Vombatus ursinus; assembly: GCF_900497805.2. Classification (NCBI taxonomy): domain Eukaryota; kingdom Metazoa; phylum Chordata; class Mammalia; order Diprotodontia; family Vombatidae; genus Vombatus; species Vombatus ursinus. Next base: position 13,653,772 of record NW_020954652.1, read on the forward strand.
CTGAGCAGAATGACTTTTTATTGAATAAGATATATTGCTCATAGGTAGTTTCCCTAAGGGTATGCAACACCTCTTGAATATATTTTGAGTGTAGAATTTTCTATTTCAGTTTCTCTTCCTTACATATAATGTCATTTGTTTACTTGGAAAACAGAAGATATACTCCTGGTGCCTTATTGAGATTTCAGATTAACTCCCTCCCTCTTTCTTTTTTCTTTCTAGTGCTTTCATTCTTTCTTCAACTTCTCAAATTGGGAACACATAGAAGTATATGCATTTTTCTACTTGATAGGAAATTTCAATGACCCACACAAATATTTAACATTTTCCTCTTAAGTATTGATGGTCTGCCATCATCAGAAATTAACTATTAAAAATTCAATATAATAACAATAGTAATAAATAATAATGGCTAACATTTATATAGCATTTACTGTATTCCAGGAACCATGGGTTAGAGGTTATTTTTAATATATATTATAAAAATATGAAAATAACGATAACAAACACAAATATCGTTTATACCATTAGAATATTTATGAACTTATTATTATATGATAGAATTATCCCAAAGAGCTAATACATTTCTTTCTTTTAACTCATACTAAAATGGAAGATGGAGAAATGAATTTGAATTATTAGGACTAAGGCTCTCCACCACCTCAGACATGTACCCCCAAAGTAGCTTAATTGAGAATAAGCTGTATTTCTGACATTTCCAGTGATTTTCTATTCCATATTTTATTCTTTCTAGAAGTAGTTGTTGGTGAAGAGAGACTGAATATAGTGTTGCCCAAGGAAAGAAACATTGGAAACTTTAGGAATACAGCAAAACCTTATTAATTTTAGAGGCAGTATAGTGTAGAACAGATGTGGAGAACCTGCAGCCTTGAGGCCACATGTGGCCCTCTAGGTCCTTGGGTGCAGCCTTTTGACTGTGTCCAAGTTTTACACAACAAATCCTTTTATTAAGGGGATTTGTTCTGTGAAGTTTGGATTCAGTCAAAGGGCCTCACTTGAGGACCTAGAGGGCCACACACGGCCTCAAGGCGGCAAGTTCCCCACCCCTGGTGAGGAGGAAGAAAAAATGTTGGCCTTCAAGGAAATTGGTTCCAATTCCAAGGCTGATAAGGTATTAGTTCTCATGACCCTTAACAAGTAATTAACCTCTTTGAGCTTCAATTTCATCATTTGCAAAATGCAACTGATAAATCATCAATCATGTATAATTTTTTTTAAAGTATAGAAACTCTAAAAAAGGACAAGTAAGAGGAAAATGAAGATATGAGCATAGTGTAGGAACAGTATAAGAAGTGCTAACAATCAGAAAAAGTGGAAGTTGGTGACATCAACTAGGGAGAACAAAAAGTATTTTTTTTTCTAGCCACAGTGAAAGAAAAGGGAGGATCAAAGAAAGGCTAAAACTGTTTGTGGTGAACGGCACCATGATAACCAGTGACAAAGGGAAGGAACCACCTATCCCTTCATCCCCCTTCTGTTTTCTCACCAATGAAAAAGGACTGGAAAAGACTGGACAAATAAGGCTATTAAGGATGTAAAGCTCGGGACAATTAAGGAGATAGTAAAAATGCACTTAGATGCCTTTGATAAGTCGAAGTCATTTGACCCAAATGAAGTTAAGAGCCTTGGGGAATGACTGAAGTGGCTAGATGTGATTACTGAGTCAATGGCAATTAGCTTTAAAGGAGCATTAAGAATGGGAGAGTTACTTCAGAGTCTGAGAAAAGCAAATATTGTTCCAATCAACAAAGGGATGATCAATCTGAAAACTTTGCATCTGTGTGTATCTTTGATTCCCAACAAAAATTGTAAAATATTTTAAATAAAAATTAATGAACATCCAGAAGAGGAAGTGATAATTACAAAGAGCCAACCCAGCTTCAGGGAAGAGCAGGTAATGTGAGACTAACTATATAGCTCACTAGTTGATGTTTTAGGGGAATTATATAGGTATGGTTTTCTTAGATATTAGCAAGGCATTTTAAAAGACCTCTCAGGCTATTATTATAGGAAAAATAGAAAAAATAAAGCTAGATAATAGCATAATGAATGGATGCCGAACTGAATGAATGGCTAGCTGCAAAATGTAGTCATTAAAGATTTAGTGTCAACTTGGATCTTAGATGAAGGTTTCCAGTGGAATATCCTGAGAATCCATGCTTGGCCCTGTGGTGTAATACATATAGATATAGATATAGATGTAGATATAGATATAGATATAGATATAGATATAGATACATATACAATACATACATGTACATATATGTATGTATGTGTATGCATGTATACACATGAGTATATGTGTATATGCATGAAAATCCAAAGAAATATACATGTATACATGTGCATTTTATACATGTATTGCAAATAAACTTCTTTTTAATTCAACTAAGTTTTTGAGAAGTAAAAAAAATTAATATTCTTTTTAATATTTACACATCTATATGATTTTATATAAGTATAGTGTAAATGATGTTGGTGGCGATCTTATCAGATTTTCAAATAACACAAAGCTGGTAAGAATAGCTAATTCACTGGATAATCATCAGGATTCAGGAAAATGTTAACAGAGAAGAATGTTACACCACATCTTGAATGGATCTTTCATTTCTTCACCACTGGGTATTCCCTCTACAGGTGCTGACCACACTCTATTCTAGCCTTTTTATCTTATATGATTCTTTTATTTATATCTTTCCATGAATCCTGTATAGATAATTCACCAAACATTCTAGAGACCTTGCTCTGATTCTTTTTACCATTTTTGGATACTTTTGCCACCATTGGACTGTTCATCTACCCTCTTTCCCTCAAACTTTATAACTAGCCCCATTCTTTTTTCAGACATTCAGGACAATAGCGATGTATTTTATTCCACTTCTTGAGTGCCAATCACCTTTGTTAATATGCTGCAACCTAATTACATACAATGAGAATTGTTCTAGTACCCAGTAGGTCATCTGAAATTTTGCTTATGTGAATCAGATGTTCCCTGATTCACACCAACATAGGGCCTCTGGAGAGCATTTGTGTTATAAAAGATATCTGAAGCAATAAGCTCCTTAAGATAATTGAAAATGCTGTACAATTTTCCAAATACCATCCACCCTAAACTAGCTGGGCTCATTCTTTAGAGTGACCATTGATGTTACTAAATTAACTTTTGTGCATCTCATTAAGGTAACATTGATCACAGTGGGTATAATTTAAGAATAATAACTACCATTTATAAAAAAGCTTTAGAATTTAAAAACACCTTTATATACATTATTTAATCTGATCCTCCTAGCAATTTGGTTGTATATTTAGAGTAAATATCATGCATTCCCATTTTGGGAGAGAGAGAGGAAACTGAGACTAACACTGTCTCATGGCTAATTATGGCAAATTCAAGGATGGAAATCGTGTTTTTCCTCTACCTCTCCAGTTCTTTTTCCCCCTCAGTAGAATTTAACTGTACTTGACAGTAACTCTGTATAAGAAGAGTTTAATTCAATTTTATAAACCTCTTAATGTATAAGTGTTTTTAAAACACTGGATTGTCTTTAAGGATATGATCCAAAGAGACATAGCCATGTTAGTGAAACTTTATATACTATTGTATAGAAGCTTCATTTGTTGCAAAGTATTTTCTATACATCTGAAAATTTGAAAACCTAGGAAAAAGTCACAGCAAAGAGCAATACAAAAATTACTATGTTGTGTTCAAAATCTCATTCTTTTCTAACATCGGCCCACATATGTTTCATAATTATTCCATTTAAGTGGAAGAATGGATTATTCTAAACTAATCTTGTAGAATCGATTGAAGGAACACTTCTCAATAAACATACAATGAATCATTGTTTAAGAGGTTTTTTTCAAAATGAATTTTACATTAAATGAACAAGTCAGCACATTAGTTAGAAATCTGTTGACAGTTTTATATTGTTTTAATTCATATATGTTTATTCTAGACACAAACATTGCAGACTTCCAGATGTGGGTTTCCAAGGCAAAATGGCATCTCCTATTATATTCTTTCATACATGTCCATCAGCATCTCTGCTCCATAAAATAAATTGAAAAGCAGAGGACAGCCTGAACTCTTAAATATCATTTAAGTTTGGTCTATATTACATGACCATAAAAAATCAATTTTATCTGTTTATACCAAGAATGAGAGCAGGTTTCTTTCTAACTTGAAATTAACTCTTCTGAACTAATTTACTTTTTATATGTAGAAGCTATGTCCATATTTTATTTAACTTTGTACAAATTTAACAAATTTTTATTAAGCATTTATTTCCTGTAATTTTCTCATTACCCAGCTATTAGGTTTTGGTTCATATGCTTCATTCCTCTGGTCGATCCCTAGGTTCATCATTGTGGGTACTCCCTACATTGATACAAAACAAAATTTACTATGCTCTTTTTTTTTTTTGAAGTCCGTATCTCTGACTTTCCTTAAATCTTCTCTAGATCATCTTCCCAGTGCACCAGAGGGCTTCTATTGAGACTTCTTAATATTTTGCTGATAACAGTACAAAATTTATGCATCTGTTACCTATTATTCTTATTGCATGGCTAGCCCGCTTCTTCTTTGCTGGTCATATGGGTTAATATTTATGACATGAAAGGTTGTGTTGGTTATGTGATCTCTGAAGTCTTATAGCTTTATATGCTTTGATCACACATCTTTTATTAACACAAGTCATTATTGATAAAAAAAAATCCAGCCTACTTAAAAATATACTTTTCTTTTTCTCTTGTCCTTTGGGTTGCATGTGATTTTCATTCTTCTCAGACTGCAATATTTCATGCATGACAAACACCAAGATGAAATTGATATTAAAAAGATGAACTTTTATAGCTGAGAGCAATTTGGGATCGTTGAAGTCATTGTTCATTTCCCCAAATGCAATCTGGACCAATCCTTTCCTCTTACTCAATTCTAGATTCATTTTATTGTCCATTTGAAGTGTCTTGCCAAGGAATATGTACCAATGACATAGTTGATTAACTGTCCACCTAAATGCTTGTTATAATTTAGAGGATATCTTATGTCCATCTGCTCAGCTTACCCTATGTGGATTGTTAGTCTGGTTTCTTTTGAGTGTGAATTTCATGGAGAAGGCCTTGTTGCTTTTCAGAGTCCAATTTCATCATCACAGTTCCTCTCTCCTTGTATGTATGTATATATACATATATGTGTATATATATACACATAAATATGTGTGCATATATAGATACATTTATGAATACACACATGTGCCTGTACACACTCCTAAAATCAACTGGAGAATATTTCCTTGTACTAGGAATCCCTCTACTACATAGACTTTCATTCATTTTCATCTCATTAGACAAGCATTTAGTAAGTGTCTGCTATATGCCAAATACTATACTTAGATGTCAGGAATACAAAGGCAAAATTAAAACCAACCTTGCCCTCAATGAGCTTATGTTCCATTAGCAGAAAAGAACATGTTCATAGATAACTAAATATAAAATGTAGGGTATCCCAAAAATTTTAATGCACTTTTAAGCTTCAATAACATTAAGACTTTTGGAATATCCTGTATATGCAAAGTAATTTCTGAAAGGTGGCATTAACTGGTAAGGGGTGAGAGGGAAGGATAGGATCCTTGGGGAAGTTAGCAGTTGAGGTGAGTCTTTAAGTAAGCTAGAGAAATTCACAAGACAGATGGTGGAGAGATTTTTTTTTCCTGGTATGGGGAACATATAGAGGTCTCAAGATGGGAGATGAAATATTCAGTTTGAATAACAGTGAGCAAAGCAGTTTGACTGGAACGTAGTTCATGAAAAAATAACATCCAGAAACCCTGGAAAGATAGGATGGAGCCCAAATTTGAGATTTAAGGGTTTTTTTGGTGTATGTGTTTGCTTGTTTTGTTTTTTGTTTTTCATTTGTTTTTGTTTTGTTTTGTTTTTATTTTTTAGTTGCAATTTTGGGTTGGGCTTGGAGTGAGACGGTCATGGCCATGACATAACAAAGCCTCATGGTGTCTGTTGTCTTGTGTTCTGGGGGATCATTCACATTTATCCCCTGCGTTGTCACCAAATCTCCCAACGGAGATGTTATCATCTCTTTTCTCTAACCCGTGTAGTTTGCTGGTATCTCATTGGCTAATTGCTAATCTGGCCAAACTCAACCTTCTCTTTGGACCACAGTTAAAAATAAGACTGTGTAAGTGTCTCAAATATCACTTCAGGAAAAGGATGATCTGTATAATTTGTTTGGTAAAGAATATAAATCCTTTAGATGTTAAAGCACCTTTTAACCCAATGATTGTCTTAACCGACCTGTTGGAGAACAGCTGCCTTAAACATTTACACTCTGCTTGAATTTTTACCTCTATTCTAACTTAGTATTTTTTCTTCTTCTACACACTTATAATAATTAATTGGTGTCAGACTGTATGCTTGATTGTCCTAAAGTGCATGTCAAAAACACAAAAGCTATTTGGGCTCCTCTAATGCCAGAAAATATGACTCAAGATGTGCCTTATTTTCTTTCCCCCATGAATTTAGGGACTTAATGAAGTTTTCCCCCTCTTCACTACACACACACACACACACACACACACACACACACACACACACATTTATATTTAATTTAATAGTATTTATTTTTCCAATTACATGTAAAGACAATTTTCAACATTCATTTTTGGAAGATTCTGAGTTTCACATTTTCTTCACTCTCTTCCCCCATCTCCAAGATGGCGAGCAATCTGCTACCCTATCCACTATATTATAAATAATTGATGAGAGCCTAAATGGTAGAGTAGTAGTAGGGAATCCTCATCAGAAAATCTAGGGTAGGGGAAAGGGAAGTCACATTAAGTTATTTTTCTGACAGAAGTTGGCATAGGGAGAAAAACAGGGAGGTCTATGCATACTGGAACTTTTGGTCTGGCCAAAAATACTCTGTGGGGAACATTTCATTCCAGGTTGATGCTGTGCAGAAAGGCAAGAAGAGGTCCAATATGTAGCAGAGAGGGACCTAAACCTGCGTCCGGTGCAGGAAGAGGCACTGACTCACAGCCCAAGTCCAGGACACAGATTTAGGGCATACTTAGGGGGTGGGGCAGGAAACCAGCATCGAGGGATTGCATTCCAGGATGAGGAGGAGGCACAGACTTTAGCCTGTATATTGAGCAGGAAGCAAGTTCAGAAGTAAGCAGTGGCCTTATAGGTTGGGCTTCAGGAGGGGAGCTGGGTCTCAGTTCCAGCGTCTAGCCCAATCTTGGCCCTGCAGAGAAACAGCTGAGGCAGGAATCCCAGTCAAGTGAGTTTAGTAGAGGCTTCTAGCTGGCTGGTAGTAATTGAGTCTGCTAGCAGTCTATTTGAACTCCAACCAGCCAAGTCCACAGGTGTTTGCTCAGACCAGTCCCGGGTGAGGAACTTGAAGAATTCAGTGATTAGACTTTTTGTTGGCTCACTACTTTGGGTACATTTCAAAGCTTCAAGCTGTCCCTGAAATCCAGAAATAACACAACACAATGCTCAGTAGCAGCAACAATACTGGCCCATACCTTCTCACCAGAAGTGTCTAGAGTAGGGGTGGGGCACCTGCAGCCTTGAGGCCACATGTGGCCCTCTAGGTTCTCAAGTGCAGCCTTTTGACTGAATCCAAACATGACAGAACAAATCCCTTTAATAAAAAGCTTTGTTCTGTAAAACTTGGATATAGTCAAAAGGCCATACCTAAGGACCTCGAAGGCCATATGTGGTCTCGAGGCTGCAGGTTCTCCACCTCTGGTCTAAAGCCTGGCCCTGACAAGAAGTGCAAAGTGAGGAATTGGGGAGAATAATCAAGATTAAAACAAAAAAGAATCCTATCATAAAAAGATATTTTTATGAGAGGGATGCTCAGACAAATCCAGCAGCAGATAATGACTCCAAAACAGCTATAAGCAAAGCCTCAAAGAAAAACACAAGTTGGGTACAAATTCAAGTATAATTTCTAGAAGAGATGAAGCAAGAGTTATTATTTTTTATCGATGAAATTAGAACACTAGAGGGAAAACTGAAAGTTAGCAACAACAATAATAATTAGCATTCATATAGTACTTTAAGGTTTCCAAAACACTTTAAAATTATCTCATTTCATTCTCAAGACAATTCTGGGAGGTAGGTGCTATTATTATCATCGTTTGACAGATGAAGAGACTGAGGCAAATAGAGTTTAAGTGATTTGCCTGCGTTAATATGACTAAGTGTCTGAAATAGGATTTTAACTGTGACTTCCTGGCTGCAATCTACTGCGCAATCTACAATACCATCTAGCTGCCTGTGGGGGAAGAAATGAGAAATATGGAAGAAGAAAACAAAAAGGAAACAAATAGCTTTGCACAAAGGAGGACAAAGCAACACACTCCCTGCAAAATAGAATGGCCCAAATAGAAACTAATGACTACATGAGGCAACAAAGGATAGTAAATAAAACTCAAAAGACTGAAAGAAAATAGAAGAAAATTTAAGATGCCCCATAGTACAAACAACTGACCTGGAAAACAAATGAAAGGGAGATAATTTAAACATCGTTGGACTATCTGTCAGCCATGATCACAAAAAAGAGCCTAGAGTTAATAGTTCATGAATTCATTAAAGAAAGCTTTCCAGATCTCTTAGAACCAGGGGAGAAATTGCAAATAGAAAGAATTCAGTAGTCATGCCCTGAAAGAAAATTCCAAACAAAAAGTCTTGGTTGCATTATATCCAAATCCAGAGTTTCCATATCAAAGAAAAAACATTATAAGCAACTAGAATGACAGAATTCAAGTGTCAAGGAGGCACATCCAGGTTCACACAAGATTTGGCACCTAGAGCTATGAAGGAGCAGAGAGCTTAGGATTCAGACTTATATCCAAGAATAATTTACTCTAGAGAGGGGTTCTATCATGTAATGATGATCTTAAAAGATTTGTAAGAGGAAGAAGAATACATGGGGGCAGAGGGAGAGAGAGGAAGGTTAAGGAAAATTATCTCACACAATTATGGTACAAAATAATATTTCGTATATAATAGAAACAAGTAGGAAAAAGTTGGGGAGTCCATTTGGCTTTCATTTTTACCTCACTCTAATCAGAACTGGTCAAAGGAGGGAAGAAAACACAGAAAACACCCCCCCACACACACACACAGGCATGGATCTGAGCACAGAAATACTTTTCAATAAACAGGGAAAGTTGTGGGAGAGGAAAGAAGGAATAATAAAAGGGAGGGTGGCTTAAAGGAAGGAGTAATCCCAAGCAAAATAAACTCTAAGGTTGTCCAAATCTTTTATAGTGGCAAAGAACTGAAAACTAAGGTACTGCCCTTCAATCAAGGAATGTCTGAGTAAGTTAGAGCATATAATGTGATGGAATATTATTTTTTCTTCAGGAAATAATGAAGGAGATTTTTTAAGAGCAACCTGGGAAGACGTATGTGAACTGATGCAGAGTAAAATGAGCAGAACTAGGAGAAAAAACTATGATAGACAATTTTGAAAATATAAATATATAAATATAAATATATTTTCAAATGTATTTCAAAAAATTAAAAAATATAAAGGCAGACAATTTTTAAAGTCTTCTGAACTGATCAGCAAGATGAGGAACCAAAATTCCATAGGATTCATGTTGAAATATATTAACCATCTTCTGATAGAGAAATGAAGGACTCAAAGTGTAGAATAAGACTTTTTTTTGGACATAAGAAAATGTGTTTTCTTTGACATGTACTTACTTATAACAGTGGTTTTGTTTTTCCTTCTTTCTCAGTTGGAAGTGAAAATGGGTTTTGATTGACTCTAGTCTCTTTAATTACTAGGATATTATGTTCAGAGGGGGAAAAACACTTTCCATAATGATATTGACATTCTACCATGCTGTGTGTTCCAAGGAATTTAAAACCGAATTTCTATCTCCTTTTGCAATAAATCATTTTTCTGCTTCTTGTGAGAAAAAAAATAAACTGAGAAGTTTATAATTTATCTTAAATGGAAATGAGAAATAAGGGAACCACTGAAGCTTCTTGAGCACAGAAGTGACATGATCAGACCTCTGTGTTAGAAATATTTATTTGTTAGCCCTTTGGAGTATGAATTGGCTAGGGGAGAGATTGGGGGAAGGGAGACCAATCAGGAGCACATTGCAATATTCTTGGGAAAAAGGTGATAGGGGTCTGAATGGGAAATAAAGGGATGTGAGCTGTATTGTGGTGATAGAATCTCTAAGAGCTCCTTACTTAAATGAAATCACAACTCAGGTTAAAAGAAGAAAAAAGTATAAGATGAGCAAGATTCAGAGAAATAGCAATAGAAATGTAAATCTGAAATTCTATCCAAATCACTGAACTGAGAGTGCTAAGTAATAGAGCCAATACAAAAGATGATAATGGTACATAATGCACTGAGGGGGGAGGAGAGGTAGGTTACATTTTTTTTCTTCTAAAAATGCATTGTTCTCTATTTTCCTTCTCTGCTTTTAAAGGAAAGAAAGTAAATTTTGAAGTGGAGGGGGCAGGGACAAGTTTTAGCTTCTAAGTATGTTCAGTTAGATAAGTGATCTAGTAACTTCAAATTTGACATCTCCATGTCATTGTAACATATATTTCTTTCTCTGCTTTTCCAAGTACTTTCCAATCACCCACCCTATTTTTTTCTGAACCACTTGTAGCTTCTCTTACATCTCAAAGCAAACTCTCTAGTTATCTTCTGAAGCTCTGGGATTTATACTTTTGTCATAACTTGATTTTTGCCTCTGGGTTCTTTCTGGTGATTTAAGGTCACCAAAGATAACATTAACTTGGATATTAGGGCTTTCACTTTCTAAAATGTGTTTTTCCTTTTGAACTCAGTAATCATTAGCAATCATTGACATCTCAAGTTACCAAAGGAAGAAGATTCTACAAGAAACTTTGCACTTATAGCACAAAAGGTATATCCACAATGCATATATGTACATGTGTATATCACACACATACACACGCACACACACACGGCAGAAATATTTTTTCTCTTCTTACTATTTTCCACTTCCCTTCCCTTTGTTCTATGTAATTTTTATGTTGCCTTTATGATCCTTTTTTTCCTCATATCACTGCCATGCCCCGACTAATGTCCTCCCTCATGGCATATGTGCAGTCAAGCGAAACAAAATAAGGTCTGATTCTGTACCTCTAACCCATCACCTCCTTACTAAGACATGGAAGATATGCCCCATCATCAACCTTTTAAAATCATGATCGATGCATTAATTGACTTTCTGAGGTATTTTAGAGTTGTTTTTCCCTCCCATTTTTGTAATATCATTTAAATTGTTCTGGTTCTGATCACTTTTTCTACATCAGTTTATACAAATATTCCCATAATTCTCTGATTCAAGCAGAGGCTTCATTTCTTATGATACAGTAAAATTCCATTATATTCAGATGCCACAATTTGTTCAGCTGTAGTTCAGTTAAAAGACACATATTTAGTTTCCAATACTTTGTCACAAACAAAAAATTATGCTATGAATATTAGTTCATATAAATACTTTCCCTCCCTACTTAATCTCAGCCGGTTGCACACCTAATAGTAGTATAACTAAGTCAAAGATTGTATTTTTAAAGTTTAGTGACTTCAGGAGTGTAGTTCCGAATTACTAACAGGAATAATTGAAACAATTTGCAACTCTACCAACAGTAGCCAGTACGCCTGTTTTCCCACAATCTCTCAAGCAATTGCTATTTTCCTCTTTTGTTATCATTTGCAATCTGATGAGTATACAGTGGAACCTTAGAGTTCTTTTGATTTGCAGTTTTCTTATATTTAGTGACTTGGAGCTTAAAAATATGCTTGTTGATAGTTTCCTGATTTGAGAACTACCCATTCATAACCACTGATTAATTACCTACCAAGGCTCTATTCCTTTTATACTCATATGAATTTTTATAAACCTAGAATAATAGATTTGCAGTTTCATGTCTAATTATTCTCCCCCCATTCTGTTATGTTATGGAAATGCTTGTTTTATTTCTTAATTTTAGAATATAATAAATAAAATTTTAAAAATAAACCTAGAATAGCAGACTTTTATTAAAGAAGGTTGCTGTAAAGATTATTCTAATTGCTTC
>NW_020954652.1:13665913-13669025 GCF_900497805.2 Vombatus ursinus
AGAGGCATTATGGCACAGACTAGATATATATCTAGCTGTGGAGTTTGGAAGACCAGGTTGAAGCCCTACCTCTGACAGCTCTTTGAAGATGGACAAATAACTTAAGCAATTTAAGAACAGGGTACAATATCCCAACATCCAGTGGAGAGGAGTTCTTTATGATTTAAATTTCACATAAAATTTCTAAAATTAAAATGAATTTCTAAAATTTATATTGTATTCTATCTTGTGATTTAAAAAATGAGAAATATTTGTTTGAAGATCATACCATTAGGTAAAGGTCTAAATAAAATAGCCTTCACTGAGCTTTCTAGAATAATTTAATTTGACTGTCATTCACAGTGTAGGATAATGCTAAGCCCAATCAATGAGAAATTGGTGTGGCACCAATTTGCCACCACACTTTGTTTGTGTGTTTCACCTCCTTGCATTCTACTCTTTCCTCTCTTCACCACAGGAAAAAGAGATAAGCAAGTTTTATCTTCACATGTTTTTGGAGAAGTCATTGTGCCATGTGGAGCTCAAAAGGAAAAATCAGCCTTCAGCTTCTATTTTTAATACCATGTGTTGAAAATTAAGCACACGTATGCTTCGTTCACATGGCATTTGAATGTGGTTGGAGTTGGCCTAACTCTGAAGTTGTTAGATTTGCAGGGGCACCAAGGGATTCTTTAAATTCTTTGATGTAACTCCTCATTGTTGTTTCAGTCCTGTCTGCCTCTTCATGACCCCATATGGGGTTTCCTTGGCAAAGATAGTGAAGTGGTTTGCCATTTCCTTCTGATTTTATTCATTTTACACACGAGGAACCTGAGACAAAGAGGGGTTAAGTGACTTGCCTAGGGTTATAGAGTTAGTAAGTGTCAGAAGCCAGATTTGAACTCAGGAAGCTGTCTTCCTGACTTCAGGACCAGCACTCTATTCATGTGTGCCACCTACCTGCCCCTCCTAACTCCTTCATAGAACTGTTCATTTTTTTTTTCTTTTGGCCTAGGGATACTAGGTCTAGAGGTCACAAGGGTGGTGATGTCAAATAGTATGAACATAGGTGTTAGAAAACAAGAAAAAAGCAATAGTATTACATCACAAATGAGAACCCCAGTAAAATGACCTTCTTCATTTTCATGAGATACAATTCTTATTCTTAATCAATTACAGTGCCTCTTTCTAAGCTAAATAATACCTCCCATGGTTTCAACAAAATCAGAGTTGACATCAGTGATAAAAGGAAATAAGGAAACGTACTTTTTTGGAAGAGAGTTAGGAAGTAAAGTAGATAATCCTGACGCATGTTAAAACAAATTAAGTGATTTTGAATAGGAATTTTCTAGTGTTAACCTTCCTGATGAATTTTTCATTAAAAAATTATAAAATGTATTTAAGGGAAGCTTAAACATATTTTTAAATCTTTATTTTAAACTAAATGCTATAGTTCTTCTGATTATGGAGATAGTAAATTAAAGTGACATAATAACAATTTTTTAAAATGTGCTACTTTGTCTTTCAGAGAGGGTATGATATAGTAGACAGATCTGGCCTTGGAATCAAGGAGGTCTAGGTTCAAGTACTAACTCTGTGTGACTCTAGGTAGAAAATTTAACTTATATGTTGCCAGGATAGTTCTTACAGACAAAGTTCGTTCATTAGAGAATTGCCTATACCAATTAAGTAAATTTTTCATCCCCTGTCCCTCTTGTAGCTTTCATGATAATCATTACTGAAACTATTAATAGAGAAAAAAATGAAACTTAGAATTTAAAGTGATGGTGGGAACCATATAGAAACAGATCTCTGTGGGCCAGATATTGACTTAGAAAAACCACAAATCAACATTCCATGAAGTGTTGTATTTTTTTTTTAATTTTGTTAACCATTTCCAAATTACATTTTAATCTGGTTTGGGCAGCACTCAGGAGTTTTGCAGCAGGAAGCACAATTTTGATGTCTCAGAGTATGATTCACACCAATTCCTTTTTATTGTAGGTTTCCAGATACTACATAGATCATACAAACTGCTTTGAATAATCTTTAAAGGTTTAGATTTTTCTTATAACTGCAGATAACTTTCAAACATAACCTTTTCCTCCGCCTTTTCCCTACTTGGTACATATTCCTTTAAAATACATATCTACATATATATGTATGTATGTGTACACATACATACATGCATATACATATATATGTAGCTATTGTCTTCATTATTCAAAGGCCTAGTTATGTTGGCCTCTATTAAACTCCCCTGTATTAAACACAGCTTTGAAATTGTGGTGAGAAGCCAGTTGGCTACATTTATGTATCATTGCAGGGATAATAAGTAGCCCTATATTTTCACCCAGTGTTTCTCTTGCCCATAATATATTTGCAAAGGCGTCATCTGCTCACTATTACCCTCTGGGATCTAAGTAGTATTTTATGTCCCCCATAGAATCCAAGCTGGTCAGTATCCTGGTGAAGATCCCTTGTCCAGATTGGTACAGGTTTAATTGCTATCCCAAGTCAGGTGTCAGAGCAGAGGATATAGATCTCAAATTGGGGTGCCATGAAGAAATCTAGAATTCCTTCCTTTGTGTGTGTGTGTGTGTGTGTGTGTGTGCATGTGCACACTTGCACCCAGTCTTGATCGCAAAATATTGATCTATTGGTCTCAGTTCCAAGCAGTGTTAACATTTTGAGAGAGCTGACCATGGAATTTCCTAATGCAATTGACGATAGTAGTGACTGGGAGGTATCCACTATCAGGAAGAGCTCATGGGATATTCCCAAAGGTCTCATTTTTCTTATTACCAGTATTTATCACAGGGAACATTTGTTACAAAGCATCCCCAGCTCTTTGCTTTCCTTGGTAACATCCAAGTTAATGACTGATACCTTAGAGTTGTGTCCTTAGCTCCTTCCATTCTTGGAAATGTCCCTGAATGAAAATTCATAGCCTCATAGAATGATAGGTGTAAAAATGGAAAAGAACTAAGAGATCCTCCCCTTTTCCCTTCAAACTTTATAGCTATATAATTTAAATGACTCACCCAAAATCTCACACACAGTGTCAAAGGCAGGATTTGGTGCTTTATACATATACATATACATATACATATACATATACATATACATATAC
>NW_020954652.1:13669035-13731975 GCF_900497805.2 Vombatus ursinus
TATACATATACATATACATATACATATACATATACATATACATATACATATATACACACATACATACACACACACACACACACACATATACACTTCCTACTCTCCTTGCTTTGGTTACCCTTGAGAAGTTTGGGTTAGTGGTGAGGAATAGAGGCATCAAGGAGGAAGAGAGAGGGCTTATTGAGATTGACATGTCAAGCTTTATTAGTAACATTTAAAAGATGAATATTATCTGACTAGTATTTTTATTTAATTTCACCATGATGAGATAGTTGGTATAAATATATGGTGGCATATTTTGCATTCTTGAACTTCACCTTCATCCCTTTTGGAGATCACATATAACTTCTTGGTTGAATGTTTTTTGTTTTTTGTTTTGTATAGCAAGAACTTAATTTACTCCTTTTTCCTTAGAAAAAAATTATTTCAGTCTACTATGAATGTCTTTCAATTCTTTTCTTATCAAATTTATCTCCTCTGAAGTCTGTTGCTTTTATTATCATTCCACTTTGCAAAATCCTTCACGTATCCTTTCTCTTTCTAATTGATTTTATTTCACTGAACATTTGAATGATGGCTGAATGTTGTCAATTTTGTTGCATCTTAGGCAAACCAAAATTACTATTTTTTTCTTCTTTATAGCTATTCACACAACAGTATATGCTTTCCTATTTTATGTCTCGATTTTCTATCATGGTGATACTGTATTATAAAGATAAGCTGAGGGCTCAGAGTGAGTGTACGTAGTAACTGTTTTTATTTTGGCCAGAAACCCTGAGGGTCTTCCTCTATCAGATTGATTTTTTTGTTTGACTAAGTAAAAGAGGCCATTATTTTCCTCATTCCTTACCAATTAGTGAATGGGCACTACCTCATCAAACTGAGACCTGGGAAAGACCTTAACTTAAAAGGACCAAGGTCTGCCACTGCATCTGGGGTCATCCTGATCTATATCTTGCCATTGGACCCAGATGGCTCTGGAGGAGAGAGTGAGGCTGTTGACATTGCATAACCCTTCCCACACTTAAATCTAATTCACTTGCAAGTCATGGCATCACTTTCCTGATGTCATGATCCTCTTCCAGAATGAAGGATGAGCAACAACCTGTGAGTAGTAGTAGCTGCCCCATTGGGGACCGAACTGGCCATTTCCAGTTGGACAGCACAGTTTCCTCCTTCCTTCTTTCCTTCCTTCCTTCCTTCCTTCCTTCCTCCTTCCCTCTCTCTTCTCCTCTTATTCCATCCCTGCTCTCCCTCTGTCCACATAGGGTATCATCCCCTTCCTTGCGGGTGCTCCGCCCAAAGGAATATAAACCTTGATCACTGAAACCTCACAAGATATCTTGGTGTTTATGGGTTAAATTTCTTTCTTAAAGACCATTCCTTAAACCCAAATCACTCTGGCTGTCATTGATTGGTCACCAGTAGGTCCCAGCCCAATCTGCACTAGGTCATTGTTTGGGCCCTGATGGCTAAAGATGACTCGTGAGTGTAAATGGATAGTGAATGTTAATAGCAGTTGTTTCTGTTTTGGCCAGAGACCCTGAGAGTCTTCCCTTTCCAGATTGAGGCTTTTTTGTTTTTGTTTTTGTTTTGTTTTGTTTTTTTGAGTAGGTAAAAGAGGCCATTCTTTGCCTCATTTCTTACCTAGCCTTAATCACTGAATGGGTGTTGCCTCAGTCAAACTGAGACCTGGGAAAGACCTTAACTTAAAAAAGCCAAGGTCTCACATTGCATCCGGATAATCTCTAGTCATCCTGATCTGTACCTGGCCACTGGACCCACTTGGCTCAGGAAGAGAGGGTGAGGCTGGTGACTTTGAACAGTCCTCCCTCACTTAAATTCATTCACTTGCAAGTCATAGCTTCACCTTCCTAATATCATGGTCCTATTTGGGAATGAAGGACAAATGATTTAATTGGACATTTGAATGATGGTCTGATGTCAGTTTTGCTTTATCTTAGGCAAACCAAAATTACTAATTTTTCTTCTTTGTAAATATTCACACAATAATATATGCTTTTCTATTTTATGTCTTGATTTTCCATTATGGTGATATCATATCACAAAGTTGAGTCTAGAAACTGTAAATTACCTGAGCTATTATCAGTAGAAAATTCCTTCCTCATTGCTGCTAATTGTACCTTCCCAGCACAAAGAATCTTTTTCCCCAACAAAAGGGAATCAGGGTGCCTTATGACAACACATGATGAAATGCAAATAAATAAAAAAATAAAAAAAATAAAGACCAGAGTGCTCAGAAAATTACTATTTGCTATTTCTACAATTTTTACTGTTCCCTAAACTTATGTGAAATAATTGTTTAAAATGAATGTTAAAATAATCTCCTGTTGAGCATGAAACATTTGAAGTCATGTTTGCAAATCTTTGCAGTCTCTTTTATTTCCTATTTTGGTTAGAATATTTTCCATGATAAAAGCTTGCTTTCCCCCATTTCACTTCTGTGACTATTACACTCATAGTCATTTTATCTTGGTGGATAATAACTAGGGAGCACAATGTTTCATATTTTTTACCTGCATTAATACCATGAACATTATTGAAATCACTTGTTTGATCACAAACATCACAAACCATCTAGGCTGGACTTTTAAAGCAGAAAATAAAACTAGATATCTAATTGTGAAAAATCCCCAGTGTCTTCCATTTCTTTCATCTAAATGTTTGCTGTTCAGCTATTAGCTAACTTGAAACTTTTTCCTTAAACATAATTCTTTTATGCTGAGGTTTTGCACACAACCATTTGTAAAAAAAAAGGGGGGGGAAAGTCTTGCTTTTAGGAGAAATTTGTCCAAAACTATTTGATTATATTTTTTGTCTTTTTCTTCATACATTAATATTGCAATCATATTTCTGGAAAGTTGGCCTACCTTGTGCCCAGTAAAGTTGACATACACAGGTAATAAGAATTTGTGCATATGATCCTCCATTAAAAAAAAAAAGTCTTGTGATCTGAAATAACTAGCATTTATAAAGCACTTAAGATTTTCAAAGTGCTTTACATTTGTTACCAATGCTCATTTGAACACCCCTGTGAGGTAGATTCCATTTTCCCTGTTTTATAGTTGAAGAAGCTAAGACTGAGAGAACCCGAGTCACCTGCCCAGGGTGATGATATAGGATGCTATATTTCACCTTTTACTGATGTCACTGAAATTTATCTTATCCTTTTTTTTTTTTTTTTTGATTTTGGTGAGGCAATCAGGGTTAAGTGACTTGCCCAGGGTCACACAGTTAGTAAGTGTCAAGTATCTGAGGCCAGATTTGAACTCAGGTCCTCCTGACATCAAGGCTGGAGCTCTATCCACTGTACCACCTAGCTACCCCTTATCCTTTTATTCTTATTATCTACCATTATTGAGGAAAGAATTTCTCGCTGTACTCTATGACTATCCATCTGTGGTGCCATTGTCATGATGTAGAAATGACTTTCAGTCGTCAAAAGCTATGCAAGTCAACAACTTGCTCTGGAAGATTTTACCAACCTGGAAATATTCAGGCAGATGACAGGTGTTAAATTATTGGTAGATTAAGAACTATGTGATTCTTTTTAATTTATTTAAAGTTTTTTTCCCCTAATTACTTGTTAAAACAGTTTTTAACATTTTTTTAAAAATTTTGAGTCCCCAAATTTTCTGCTCTCTCTCCTTTCCTTCCCTATTTTCCTCTCCCTACCCCATTTAGAAGGCATGCAGTTTTATATAGGTTATCCATGTATAGTCATGCAAAACATGTTTCCATATTACTCATGTTGTGAAAGAAAACACAGAATCCCCAACAAAAAAAAAGAAAAAAGTTTTTAAAAACTGATCTGCATTCAGATTCTATTAATTCTTTCTCTGGGGATAGCATTTCTCATTATAATTCCTTCAGAATTTTCTTGGATCATTGTATTGCTCAGAACAGCTAAACTATTCACAGTTGATAATTGTACAGTATTGCTGTTGCTGTGTACAGTGTTCTGGTTCTGTCCAGTTCACTTTGCATCAGCTCATATAAGTCTTTCCAGGTTTTTATGAGATAATACTGCTTGCCATTTCTTATAGCACAATAGTATTTCATCATAATCAGATACCACAACTTATTTAAATATCCCCCAGTTGATGAGCATCCCCTCAGTGTCCTAGTCCTTGCCATCACTAAAAGAGCTGCTGTAACTATTTTGTACATATAGGACCTTTTCCTTTCTCTTTAATCTCTTTGTGATCTACTAGTGATATTGCTGGATCAAATGATATGGATGGCTTTATAGCCCTTTGGGCATAGTTCTTATTTGCTCTCCAGAATGGTTGAATCAGTTCGCAACTCCTCCAACTATATTAGTGCCTCAATTTTCCCTCATACCCTCCAACATTTGGCATTTTCCTTTTCTTTCATATTGGCCAATCTCATAGGGGTGGGGTTGTATCTCAGAGTTATTTTAATTTGCATTTCTCTAATCAGTAGTGCTTTAGAGCATTCAATAATGTTTAGAGCATTTTTTTTCATATGACTATAGATAGCTTTGATTACTTCATCTGAGAACTGCCTGTTCATATCCTTTGACCATTTATCAATTGGAGAATGGTTCATTATTTTTGTGAATTTAACTTAGTTTTCTATATAATTGAGAAATGAAGCATTTATCAGAGAAACTGCCTGTATTTTTTTTCACAGTTATGATTACTAATGGTATATTTCCCTCCATCTATTTTCACCCTGTTTATCCTCTCTCCTTTCACTCTGTCCATCCTCAAAAGTATTTTGCTTCTAACTACCACCTGCCCAATCTACCCTTCCTTCTATCAGTACCCCACTCCCTTTTTCTTACCCCTTCCTTTTCTACTTTCTTGTATGATAAGATAGATTTATATAACCAACTTAATGTATGTAGTTTTTTTCCCTCTTTAAGCCAATTTTGATGAAAGTAAGTTTTTTATGGTAATTTTTATTTTTTTTTTGTTTTCAACATTTACTTCCACAAGATTTTGAGTTCCAAATTTCCACCCCATCTCGACCATCTCCCCACCCCAAGATGGCATGCATTCTAAATACCCCATTTCCTGTATTTCTTATTTCCCAGTTGCATGTGAAAACACTTCCATAGTAGACATGCTGTGAAAAGCTAACTCTATTTCCCTTAATCCTATCCCGCCCACCCATTTATTTTATTCTTTCTTTTGACCCAGTCCCTCCTCAGAAGTATTTGCTTCTGATTACTCCCTTTCCCAATCTGCCCTCCTCTCTATCATTCCCCTACTCTCTTGTCACCTTCCCCCCATTTTCCTGTAGAGTAAGACAGATTTCCATACCCAATTGAGTGTGTATGTTATTCCCTCCTTAAGTCAAATCCTATGAGAATAAGATTCACTCATTCCCTCTCGCCTTCCCCCATTTTCCCTCCACTGTAAGAGCCTTTTCTGTTCTGTTGGGTTTTTTTGGTGGGATAATTTACCCCATTCTACCTCTCCCTTTCTCCTTCTCCTAGTATATTCCTCTCTCACCCCTTAATTTTATTCTCCAGATATAACCTCTTCATTTTCAACTCACCCTGTGCCCTCTATCTATCTATCTATATCTATATATACGTACATATAATTTTTTCCCCTCCAACCACCCTAATACTGACAAAGGTCTCATGAGTTACAAATATCATCTTTCTATGCAGGAATGTAAACAGTTCAATCTTAATAATTCTCTTATGATTTTCTCTTTCCTGTTTACCTCTTCATGTTCCACTCGAGTCTTGTATTGGAAAATCAAATTTTCTCTTCAACTCTGGTCTTTTCATCAAGAATGCTTGAAAGTCCTCTATTTCACTGAATGACCATTTTTCCCCTGCAGGATTATACTCAGTTTTGCTGGGTAGGTGATTCTTGGTTGTAATCCTATCTCCTTTGCCCTCCAGAATATTATATTCCATTCCCTGTGGTCCCTTAATGTAGAAGCTGCTAAGTCCTGTGTTATCCTGATTGTGTTTCCACAGTACTTGAATTGTTTCTTTCTGGCTGCTTGTAATATTTTCTCCTTGACCTGGGAACTCTGGAATTTGGCTACAATATTCCTAGGAGTTTTCCTTTGGGGATTTCTTTCAGGAGGAGATCGGTGGATTCTTTCCATTTCTATGTTGCCTTCTGGTTCTAAAATATCAGGACAGTTTTCCTTGATCATTTCTTGAAAGATGATGTCTAGGCTCTTTTTTTGATCATGGCTTTCAGATAGTCCAATAATTTTTAAATTCTCTCTCCTGGATCTATTTTCCAGGTCAGTTGTTTTTCCAATGAGATATTTCACATTGTTTTCTAATTTTTCATTCTTTTGGATTTGTTTTACGGTGTCTTGATTTCTCATAAAGTCACTAGCTTCCAATTGCTCTATTCTAATTTTTAAGCAAGTATTTTCTTCAGTAATCTTTTGGACTTCCTTTTCCATTTGGCCAATTTTGCTCTCTAGAGCATTCTTCTCCTCATTGGCTTTTTGGACCTCTTTTGCCATTTGAGTTAAGCTAGTTTTTAAGGTGTTATTTTCTTCAGTATTTTTTTGGGTCTCCTTTAGCAAGCTGTTGACTTGTTTTTCATGATTTTCTTGCATCACTCTCAGTTTTTCCTCTACTTCTCTTACTTGCTTCTCAAAATCCCTTTTGAGCTCTTCCAAGGCCTGGGACTGATTCATATTTTTCTTGGAGGCTTTGGATGTAGGAGCTTTGGCTTTGTTGTCTTCTTCTGGTTGTATGTTTTGATCTTCTTTGTCACCAAAGTAAGATAATATAGTCTGACTCTTTTTGCGCTGCTTACTCATGATCCCGGCCAATTACTTGAGTTTTAAACTCTTTGTTAAGGTAAAAGTCTGCTTCCAATGTGAAGAGTGTACTGTCCCAAGCTTCAGGGGTACAGCTGTTTTCAGAGATACTTCTAGGGACCTGCAAATTTTGAGTTCTTCCAAGGTGGTATGATAAGGGGCGAGGTGTTTTCTCTCCACCACCACAACAAGCTCCACCACACCAGCGCTCCTCCTCACCCCAGGGCCACTCCTCAGAACTGTGACCCAGATCCAAGCACAGGTAAAGCAAGAGATTCCTGCCTCAGCCCTGGCAAAGAGATTCTTGCAATCCCCCTCTGATCAGCCATTCGATTCCCCTTCAGTCTGTGGGCCAGAAGCTCAGGAAAAAGCTACGGCCCCAGGCCGCTCTCGAGACTTGCTGCTGAGACCTAGCTCCTCTCTCATCCCAGTCACAGACTTTTCCCCCTGATCTTCTAAGTTGTCTTTGGTGTTCAGGGGTTGAGAAGTCTGGAAGCCACCACAGCTGCCCGCAATTCAGTCCTCTGAGGCTTGCTCCAGGGTCCCTTTGGCCTGCGCACCCACACCACACTGCTCCTCTCCCAGCCCAGCGCGATATACCTTTCCTATCAACCATCCAGGCTGCCTTTGGCTGGAATTTGTTTCACTCTGTCTTTTGTGGGTTCTGCTGCTTCAGAATTTGTTTAGAGCCTTTTTTTTAGGTATTTGGAGGGCTTTGGGAGAGAGCTCAAGACAGTCACTGCTTTCCCTCCGCCATCTTGTATGTTCTCTATTTGATTTTTTCAAAAAAATATTTTTGAGTAATTCCAGGATTTCTTTTTGGGCCTGAGACCAATTCACATTTCCCTTTGAGGCTTTGAACTTTGTTGTATGTTTCTGAGTTTGTGTTTTGATCTTTTTTGTCTCCATAGTTGGGATCTGCTCCTGGAATGGAGGGGGCATTTCTCCAAGATCATTTTTTTTGTGCAGCTGTTTTCAGAGCTAGTTCTGGGGGTCTGTAAGTTTTCAGTTCTTCCAAAGTGGTATGACCTAAGGAGATGTGTGTTTACTACTATCCTGGCCTGTGCTCTGGTCTATGAGCTATCATAAACACTCTTTTCTGCCCTGGAACTTTAGACTAGAATGCCTGCTCCCCAGAGGTCATAAGCTCTCATTCTCTTGAAATCTACCAATGGAATGCATACACTTTCCTTTGATTATCCCTTATGACTTGTCCACATTTTCCCACCATACATTGTCCTGATAGCATCATTTGTATCGCTTTTTCTCCTTGCTTACAAGTATATTATAGCTTATTTATACCCACTTAGTTATTCTGTATAGCCCTTTTTTATGACTTTTATCCATCAGTGTGTACTTGTGTGTGTATGTATATATGTATGTGTGTATATGTATATATACATATAATGCATGCATGCATGTATATACACACATATGTATCTGTATACACTTAAATATGTGTATATACACATGTGTTTATATCCCATATTTATATTTCTATTCACATATGTGCATGTATCTATATGTGTATGTATGTCTTTTTTTTTTTACTTTTTTTTTTTTTGGTGAGGCAATTGGGGTTAAGTGACTTGCCCAGGGTCACACAGCTAGTAAGTGTCAAGTGTCTGAGACCAGATTTGAACTCAAATCTTCCTGACTCCAAGGCCAGAGCTCTATCCTGTAGATAGAGAGTCTCTATCCTGTAGATAGAGATAGAGTCTGTAGATAACTAGGAAGTGCATTTAATGACACTGATCTCACTGAAGGTTCATCTTTTGGCTACCTCATTTTTCTAGTGATGTTATATGACTATGAGTCATAGATTAGTAGTCTCCTAAGTAGTGATGGTAAAGGTCAAGCAGAGTGTTGTAGAAAAGAGTGTGCAGTGGGTCCAAAACACTAAGTACCATTTTTAAGCTTAAATAGCTAAAACTTTCAGGACACCTTGTATGTGAAATACCCATCTAACTCCATGAATCAATGATATGGAAACATACCATATTTTTCTATGTATACATTTTGATTTTAGGTAATGTAGGTAAAGTAATCTTAGGAAATGTAAAGCTCTACTTTGTATTTAAAAATTCCCATAGCATTTTTGTCCTTTTCCTTTTAACCTAAGAGGATTATGTAAGAAATGGTTAGTGGGTTGAAAACCTTAAAAAATGAAATATTATTTCTTCTTTTAGGATCCTAACTATTGGGTGCACAAGCACGGTGATTTCAGTGCTGCCATTTATTTTTTTTTCCTCCAGAACAAAATAGCTCCTGGACATTATAGGTTTAGAAAAGATTGATGGCCAAAACAAACTAAAAAAAAACCCTTAGTTTGGGTCCACTGGGAAGGACTTACTACCTCAGCTAAGATTTTTTTTCAACTCCCTCTCTTAACTGAGCTCTCTTTTATGGGTACTTGATGCTAGTAATCTTTCTGTTCTTTCATTAATAAAGTGTCAATAAAAATAATGTATTGTGTATTATTCAGGGACAAATCCCTCTATAACTGACACCATCACTGGGAGATAAGGTGGAAAATATCATACTAAGAAAAAAATTTACTGCTAACAATTGTCCTATATTGGCTTTATCCATTCAGTAACATGCCATTACGCAGCCAACTTTCATTTATTGACTTCCATTTTTTTTCTTACTTTACAGGACAGTCTTTACTTCTTGAAAGTCAATGCCAATTATATTTGTGATAGAAGGATTTCAGATAACATTATGAAGCACATGCTTCTCTTTGGAGACTAAAACATTATATTTACTTGAATTGATGGGAATGTTGCTGGTATTTTAGTCCCAGGGCTTACCTAAGGGGTAGTAATTACTGGGTTTCCATTTCCACCGAAGTACATCAAGGTTACGGAAGTGACTTTGACTTCAGATAGTATGGTACAAGTTCTTACAGGTCCTACCAAACTGGAAAGAATTTAAGGGTGGACAGACATTAAAATAAAACATTCTTAGCTAAGTTTTAAAAGGGTTGTCACCAGGTTGACCGAGGATAAAGAACATTTTGTCCTTAACAATACTTGAAGATTAGTTAGTTAATAGAAGAAACCCTAGTTAATGAATTGAACAAGGTGGCTTTGAATCACGCCACTAATACTTCCTCCTTTTTTTTTTAACTTTAGGCAAGTTCCTTAATTTCTATGGACTTAATCTGTCAAATAAAATTGAACTACACCTCGGAACCCCTTCAGATTCTTAAATCTACCATCCAGGGAGAGTGAGGAGATAAGAATTAGTGTCAAATCCAAAAGATGCTGTCTTTGTTAACTTTGAGAGGCCTCAGTTTCTCATTATATAAAATGGAATTAAAATGGATGATCTCTAATATCTCTTCCAGCTCAGTGAACCCCAGTCTCCCCTACTTATCACATTCTCTAGGGAGAATGGCCTCAAATTTAATTAAGTTTCATCATAGCATTAGTGGTACCAAGTTAACATCCAAATGTAGCTGATGCTGGGTGAGCCCTCATCTCAGCTGCTGATCTGTGACCCAGTGATTATTCTTTATTCCTTGGGGCATCAGTGCTGGACTGATTGGAAGTGGATTCTGCTTCCTAACTTTAGGCAGCTTGACCTCCAAATTAATCTCTTTCTCCTAAAGCAAAAAATCTGTGGCAAAGAAATGAGGCCTCTATCTCTGGGTCACTTGTTGGCCTTGGAGGTAGAAAGACTCTTCATGAGGAATTGCATTTGTAATCCTCCAGAGGCTTAGGCTCAGTGGCCAATCTTCAATTACATATAAAATATATGTAATGCAAAAATACCATTTGAGAGGCTGCTTCAAATAGGGAGGGGAAAAATTCAATATTAACAATAATAATATTGGACTTCCTGCCAAGATGCTCAAGATTGGAACAGCCCAAGTCTAGGGGCTCTGAGGTTCCTAATTCTCTTTCCTTAGATGCCTGAAAGGGTCATAAAGTTCCAGCTCTGAATCTCAGAGGTCTAAGATGGTCAAAAGCTGGGAGAAATAAGTCAGTGAAAGAAATCAGAGTGAAACCAAGCAAGGCCAATCACCTACCCAAATGCTCCCCTGAATTCTTGAAAACTCATGTCTTGGCTCTCATTTCTCTATTTCTTCTTTGACTTAGTTATTTCATATTTAAGTTTTTCTATCTGGTTGTCTCTGTTTAATTATTATTTCAGTGATCTCCTAATATCCTTTACACACCAATCATTTTCAGCAAAACTCTTCTGTCTTTTTCAATTCTTGACAAGCTCAGGCCTCAGGCCAGTACTATTTTTCTTGATGCAAGCTACTCTGACTTTAGTTTCTTTTGATCCTTCAGTAATTCATGGCTTAGGTTTGTTGTTTTTGTTCAGTCATTTTTTTCAGTCATGTCCGACTCTTTGTAACCCCATTTGGAGTTTTCTTGGCAGAGATAATGAAGTGGTTTGCCATTTCCTTCTCCACCTCCTTTTACAGATGAGAAACTAAAGGCAAATATGGTTAAATGACTTACCTAGGGTCACACAGTTGGAAAGTGTCTGAGGCCATATATGAACTCAGAAAGATGAGATTTCCTGACTTTGGACCTGGCCCTCTATCTACCTTACCACCTAATTGACTTTTTTGTCACGCCTTGCATTGATTTACACCAGAAAATACATCTCATTTCCACTTTCATCCTGATATTGGTATTCTTCAATCCAGTAGTTATAATCTAACTGATGATGAGGTAGTCTTTTTTTTTTTTCAGGGCAGGTGATGCCTTTCGCTGTAGTTCCATCTTTGTTTCCTGATACTTTGGAATTCAGTCTCTCACACATCAGTGTCGCATTCCTATTTCACATGCATTCATCACTCCTGTTGTCATCCAGGTTACAGTTGTTCGAAAATGTAATTTGGCTGCTTTGCTTCTACGGCGGTGATCTTGCATCAGACCGTTGTGAACTCTGTTGTCTTGGTCTTTCATCTTCACTAAAAAAAGAGATGATTTTGCCTGGGGTTCCATCTTTCAGTATGTTCTCTATAAGTTTTTGTCTTCAGATGTGTGACTCTTTGGGTATGCCTCTATAATCCAATACATGAGAAAATAATTGGAGCTACTTGAAATTTTATTTTCTCTGAATATAACTCTTGGGTAATTTTTAGCCCATTGAAACTTTTTTTTTTTTACTTTATACTTTTTCTAGTAACTTTGGACCGTCAAATGGTTGTTCTCTGATACTGCATTTATTTGGCCCAAAGCAAAGGTCAGAAGAATGACGCATGGGCCAAATTCAGTACACAATCTGTTTTTGAATTGCCCAGAAGCTAAAATTTTTTTTTATATTTTAGAATACAAAAATGTAAAAGCCATACTTGGCTCACAGACTATACAAAGAAAGGCAGCGAGATGGATTTGACTGACAGGATTGGCCAAATCCTTGTCTAAACCAGCCTTCTTTTCCTTTTCCTGTTTGGGTCATTTTTTCAGGCTATACTCCTCCTCTTCTGCCATTCTTAATACTGAGCTTTCCATTCACATCACAGATGTATATCTTGGTTTTTCTTTGTGTTCAATGCTAACCTAGCAAATTCCATTTCAACAATCAGGCTAGGCCCATCCTTCAGGCGACTGCCAAATCTCCTGATCCATGATTTCAGATCTTTCTGCTATCATAAATCGTGCACATATAAGCAGATATGAACCAATCAAGAAATGAGCATCCTTGTCCTTAAACTATTTATAGTCAAGCTGGGAAGATTCCTGCAAATGTGATCGCTAGATGGTCCACAATGGTAAGAGTGTTGGAGTTGGAATCAGGAAAACCTGAAATCAAATCCTATCTCATACATTTAATAGGTTTACAACTCTGGAAAATTCACTTAATCTTACTCATTCTCAGTTTCTCCATCTGAAAAATAGAGATGATGATATTCACATTTGCCTTACAGGGTTGTTGTGAAGATGAAATGAGATAATGTGTCAAACTCTTCTAAATCATTATATAAATGCTAGCTATTATTCTTTTGTGCATTAAAAAGAGGAGGCATAAATAGCACCAAGACAAACATTGAAGTCAAGAAAAACTGTGTTCAAAAGTCCTGACATTAACACATATTAACTTTCCACCTTAGGTTAAGTTAATTGACTCCTTAATACCCAAGTACCCCTCTAAATTAAATTAGAGGTGAGTTGTCTATCTGTATTTCCATACTGCTGTCTTACAGTGATAAAATTTTAGCTGGGACTCCTCTTTCTCTCAACACACACACACATACACACACACACACACAAACACACATACATTACATCTAGAATAAATAAAAATAAGTGCAATTTGATAAAATATCCCTATGACTACTGTCAGAGCAGGCAGATTGCTTTAAAAGGAATTGCTTAGGATAATGGGCCCAATTTACTTCTTTTGTTATTTCTAGTGGTAGAACTAATTAAACAAGCCCCTTTTATTGCCCTGGTTTAGTTTCCTACCACAGAATGACTAACAGATATTGTTTCTGCTAAAGCAACATTGCACATATTCTAAAGCACTTTTCAAACATTTTGAAAGCATTTTTCTTTCCTCTGGGAGAATTCTGGAGAGGAGACAGGCTATAATTTTGTCACTCACTGTCATTGCAATAGTTCGTGTTGTCTGATTTATTTTTTTTCTATAATTGTTATTTTTCTTTAGAACAAAGTCTACACTTGAAATTCAGTCATGTCTGACTAAAGAGGTCAATGGCCTATACCACTAAAAAGAAAAATCCAGATCATTTCAACAATAAGGAAAACTTCAGAGAGATTAGTTTTAATCTAATGATTTAAAATGTCTAAGTAGTTAGAGAGTTGTGATGTTTGAATTATTAATCATTTTAAATCTGTCCACCTTCAGAGAAACAGATGCCAGGTGGAAATAAGCATAGCGTGGTCTTACATATGTGTGTATGAGTATATACGTGTGTATATTTATAAATATCTATGTATATGTGTGTGTAAATATATATATATATATATACACACACATATACATATTTAATTGTAGCCTTCTCTAGGGTGGATGGGGGAGGGGAAAATAAAGGAATGGCAGAGAAGAAAGAAAACCAACAAGGAAGCAAGGAAAAGCTGGGCAGCTTTGAAAACAATGTGTAGCATTTGTTAAATAGGTCTTCTTGAAGTGGAAATTTAGTATTTTATATTGAATCCTCTCTTATGGTCTTCTGTGTACATGGCAATGTTTTTTTCTTTGTTGTATTTAAGTTTAAAATTGTGTGTGTGTGTGTGTGTGTGTGTGAAGAAAAATAAAACAATCTGCTTGGATAATCTTCATGTCTTCTCTCTGCCCCTCTCAGCTTTTCATTCCTCCTACTTAGAGATATTAACCTTCTCTTTTTGGCCAAAAATATAGGGTCAGGATATATTTGCGCTGTGAATTATCTCTTTATGTTTTTAGAGAGGGAGAGAGAGAACTGTGGTCAGATTATGAAAGAAAGAAAAAAACTTTCTTGTAAGCTATATTGTGAGCCACTCTGGGAATCTTTGGGGCCATAGGAGAGATGCTGTAGTGAAGTGGACAGAGCACTGGGATTTGAACTTGAGAAGATATGGGTTCAAATGCTGACTGGAAACTTCATGACTATTTAGCTCCTAGTTAGGTCACTTCAGTGCCTCTGAACCTCAGTTTCTTCATCTGTATAATGGGGAAATAGTCTTTCTCTCACAGCTATCTTAAAGGTCAAAGTAAATACTTTAAGTAAAGTGCTATACAAACGTGAACTGCTACTGTCATCGTGGTTGTTTTTTGTTGTTATTGTCTTCATTGTTATTTGCCTCTGGCTTTAACATTGAATAACTATGATTTAGGTCTCAAAGGGTTTTCTGCTCTATTTACTAGATGAGTTAGATATGATTCGTTTTGGTGTGTGAGGAGAGTGGAATGCCACCCCTATACCTCAGAGGCTCTGGGTTAAGCTCTCTTGATCATGAGCTATGAGGCCTTGAGTGAGTCTCAACTCTCTTCAGTATAATGAAGCTAATGGCAAATGTCCAAGATACTTTTTTTTTTTAAAGAAAAATCCTCTATACACTGTAAGGCATTACGGTAGTAGGGAAAGAGAGCTGATTGCAATATGAGAGCCTGTGTTCAAATCTCGCTCTTGGCAATTAGTACTTATTTGACCTTGAACAAGTCACTTCGTTATCCCTGAGCTTCAGTTTCCTTGTCTTTAAAACAAAGGGTTTAGATTAGATGGCCTCTTCGGTCCCTTCCGACTTTGAATCAATGATGCTATAGATACATCTTAATTCTTATTATACGTCATCTTCCAGGATGGCAGAGAAATAGTTACCTATAAATTCTAAACTTTTAAGTCATTGCTTAGCAATCTCGTCTTTCCAGTGCCCTGCTTGTGGTTATTGTCCTAATACATGTCCTAATAATAGCCCTAATGTTATTGTCCATACTAATTCATTTCTTCCTTTGCTTTCTAGAACCTCTATTGGGATGTCTTTCTTGTGATTGTTTGGTTGTCTTAGTCATGTCTGACTCTTTGTGACCCCATTTGGGGTTTTCTTGGCAAAAATGCTGGAGTGGTTTGCCATTTCCTTCTCCAGCTCATTTTACAGATGAGGAAACTGAGGCAAACAAAGTTAAGTGCCCAGGATCATACAACTAATAAGTGTCTGAGGCTAGATTTGAACTCATGAAGTATTACTGATTCCAAGTCCAGCCCTCTACCCACTGTGCCACCTAGCTGCCCAGTATCTTTCTTATAATGCCATATGTGGTTCATTCAAGATTGGCATTCTTCTCCCCTCTGACCCATGAACCTACTTAATTCTCCTGCTTTTCGTTCCTCCCTCTGGCTCTGCTACTTGTACTGCTCCTTATGCTCAGCCACTAATTCTAATTCCTTGGAAGTTTCTGAAGCCTTTTTATCTCATAACTTTTATCTGTAGCCATAAGGTCCTAAGCTTACTGTGGTGCCCATTTACACTTGCTAAAATTGCTTGAAGTGTTAATATCAGTCACCCTTCTTGCCATTTTAAAGAGCACTGACATCCCTGTGAGAAAAATGTCATTGCCTCATTTTCTTGCACATATAAATAAATATTTAGGGACCTATTTGAATTGTCAAAACTAAGATAAATCAGACTCAGAATTTTAGTTAAAAAGTTAATGAATTTTAACTTTTACAAGTTCAGTTCATAACAATTGGCAATGTTTTCCTGAAGATATATTCCTTTTAAGATATATATGTGTGTATATATATATATATAGGCACATATACATATACATATATGCATACGTGCATATATACACACATACATTCATACATATACATATATGTGTATATGTATGTATATATCACTAGTTGCTCAAATAAAATTGAAATCCTGAACATCCATTATCGTTTGAGGAAGTAGACAACAACTGTAATATGTTATTAATCCTAAAACCAAAGTTCACTTTGTGAGTTACCTTCCGGTTTTTGCTTTTGACTTGGTTTTTATCTTCTTTTAAGATATTTACTCTTTATCTGACAACCTGGCCTCAAATGGGAAATTCACATGAATGGCAACAACTCTTGGAAAAGATGATACAGAGGCAAGTCAAACAAAGAAAAAAAACAATTTAAAAAATGAGTTTTGGCAGTCTCAAAATCCAATCTTGTGAACTAGTATGTTAGTGAACAGCTCCATCATATCAATAAACTAGCCCTCCTATTTCCAGGTGGACATCTTCAACCCAAGTGGGTGAGCAGGAATGGATTCCTGTCAGGATAGCTGGACTAAGCACACAGAGGAATAATTTTTAATAGCGCTTCTGCTCCTTTTCTTTAAACAAGCTCAGAGTTTCCTTGATATTTACCAACAACATTTCATGGAATTATTACATCTTAGATCTGGGAACCTCAGAGATCGGCTTCTCTAGCTTCCCCTCTGACCTATTTTACAGAAGAGGAATGAAGCTGAGATCCATGGAAATTATGTGACTTGCCCAAGATCCCAATGGTTTTGTTAAAGGCAGAGGTGAAATTTGAAATGGAACCCTCCAACATGGAAGCCCACACTTTTGTTACTGCATCCAGCCAGTATGCCTCAAGGATTTTTCATTCTCACACAGTGGTACTACTACTTCTCAAGGGCGGTACCATCTCTTATCCTACCTCCCTCTACTTAACAATAGTCTTTCTATGTCTGTGTAGATGCATTGGTGACCCAGAATGAAGCAGGCCCTACATGATTAAATATTAACTCATTGTTCATGATACCAACAACATTAATAAATAGTAGACACAAGGAAATAAATGTATCTAGGCCTCTTTAAACTGGTTTTTGCTAATTTAACCTGCTTCCCTACAATCACATTTCTTTTTTAATTTGTACATCACCTAAACTCCCCCTGTATGCCTCCCTCCAACCTTCCAAAGAGCCATTCTGTAGAACAAAGAATATTTTTTAAGAAAAATAGAAAAAAGGAAGAAAAAGAAATCAGTAAAATAAATCAAAACATTGAAAAATATCTGAAAATATATGTGACATTCCACATTTGTGGAACCTTCTAATTCTGCTGATGTGTGGGGGGGAGTTGTTTTCTCACATCTCTTTTCTTGGGGTGTGCTTATACCTTGTAACTATGAACTTTATTTATAAAGCAAATACAGATATACTGAAAGGGCTGCTTTGGCTTTGGATCTGGATGAAAGGGTTTTAGATACATAGAGATACAGAGATCTATCTGTCTATCTATCTATATGTGTGTGTATTATATATTGTATGTATATAAGATATATGTGTGTATACATATATATGTGTAACTACATATGTATACATACATATATACATACACACACACACACACACACACACACACATATATATATATATAATAAGTGTATTTTAAAATTTTGGTACTAATGGGAATAATTTAGCCAGCCCTAACTGGGAAATGTAATGTCCATACTCCTGCAGTCTTAACCAAGACCTAATGAATAGGGCATGCATTATAGTTATTCAGTTCATACTAAACATCCCTCCCTCATTTTACTGAGCATCATTTAATAGCATATCTGCAAACTAATCCTTTCCATTCTACCATTCTGTTAGCTGTTTTCTTTTGTGTTTGTGATGGTAAATTCAGTGTAATCTGAGCAGATTTCAGTTAGAATTAGCATCTGTGTTGAGACAAACAATGTGTTAGCGTAGTGAGACCTATCTTAGTCTCACTCTTGGAATTGTTAATTGAACTGGGATAAAAATAGGTGAGTAGAATTTTTGTTAATTAGATGTGAAGATTCTCTAGAGGATGAGCTTTTTTAAATAGGTGAAGGCAGATAGGAATTGAAAAACAAAGAAATTTAACTCCCAATAGCTTTAAAAAGAGTGATTTGTCTTCATAGAGAGATGCTTTAAATGGACCTGGCTAAATTAGAAAGCTGGGATGGAAAAATAAACATATACTACAAATACTTGTAAACAAAAATTTGAATTTGGAAAAGGTGAAACTTTTAAAAATGGTTTGTTTTACATTTCTATATAAGAATATTCTATGTGATCATAGCACTTTTCAATTTATAATTAATCACATTACTTTTATTAGTCCATATTTTTACAATGATTACAAAGCTCTTTACTCCAACCGCATTGTGAGGTAAGTAAAGAAGTGACTTATTACTGTTATTGCCATTGTACCAATGAAGAACTAAGTCTGAGAGTAACTATTCCAACCTCACACAGCTACTTAATAATAAAATCAAGACTGAAAACTAAGGTCTTCTGGCCCTTCAAGGACTTATTCTACTTAATATACAGCATTAATATAGACTGTTTTATTTTTGATCCTCATATAACTCCTAAAAAGTGATTTTTTTATTGGGGGTGGGTGGTAGGCCTGTGACATCTGCTCAAAAACCCTGGGTTGGACTTTGGCCTCAGCTGCGTACTATAGAATCCTAGGAAAGTCACTGAATAGCTCCATGCTTCAGTTTCCTCATCTGTCAAATAAAGGCATTGGACTTAATGACCTCTAACCTCTATTCCAGTTCTGAATCTTTGTACCTATTTAAGAGGCTTCTAAGGAAGCTAATTCTACTCCTGCTGTCCAGAAACTTCATTTTAGAAAGTAGTACAACCATCTTCCCAGACCAAACAACTGTTAACATTTCTTCTCCTGCCCCTGCTTCACTATACATGAAATGATGGCCTTTTCACTTGACCTCCAGAGTCCATGCCTTGACCTTTATTCCTGGGCAAGCTAATCCACTCAATTTTGGAATTCCAACCCTGAATGGTCTTCATTGGAACCATAGCTAACCGTCCTTTTCCAAAATTATGCATTATATCCCATCCACCTGCCATCTTGCCATCAGCCCTGCCAGCCTCCCTTCTACTTGCCACCTCTTGCTCTGGGCAAAGGAATAACAAGTGCTACAATTACTTCTAGAAAGGCATGTTAATTGTCGGCCCTATGGAGCAGTTCCCCATCTCTCTGACTCCCTAGAATTCCATTCTCTGGCTACCACTCCCTTGCATGTATAGTCTTTCTCTACTGGAATGGAAGCTCCTAGAGAGAAGGTAGTTTATCCCTTTTTATTTTTGTATACCCAGTACTTAGCACAGTGCTTGGCACATTATAAACAGTCAACAAATGCTTTTGCCTGCTTTCTCTCTCTCTCTTTTTCTCCCTTCCTTCCTTTCTTTCTTCTTCTTTCCCTCTATCCCTCCCTCCCTCTCTTTCTTCATCCTTTTTTCCCTCCCTAAATGCTCAATGGCTTTTCCAAGGACATGCAGTCAGTATGTGTCACATTCTAAACTTAAACTCAGGCCACCTTGGTTCAAAACATACTCTTTTTCCAATGCAACACACTACCTCTGTCAAAGTAAGAAAGTTAGCTATCATTGTCTCCATTTAATAGATGAGAAAAGCAAATCTCAGGCCCAATCACATCTGGAGTTGTCTTGGTATAGAAGAATATTTTTAAAGAAGTTTCTAAGTATAAAAATAATTTAAATTGAGAATATATGTTTAAAATTATTTTAGATATTGGTTGTTGAAGAAAACTGTGAGAAATCTAAAGCCTGTTTTAGTTAACTATATAAATTAAAAACCCACTTAAGCTAGAGGCATCATGACATAGTAGCCCAAGAGCTAGCCCTGCAACTAGGAGCAGATGGGTTAAAGTGCCATCTCTGACATAGACTGACTTCATGACCATGAGCAAATCAATAAATATGTCTGTGCTCTAGACAACTTTCTGGGACTAATTTGCAGAGAAGCTGCTGGCGTGCTTTGCCAGAGGGAATTTCCTCTCTGACAAGCTCCATATTCAATTCAAAGATCATTGTTTCATAATTATCCCTGCAAATTCATTAGTGTAGTGATTCTTATATTTCTTGACATCTTCCCATAATCTTTAGGAGAGTACTTGTACACAGTAGATGCTAAATAAATAGCTACTGATTTAGATTAAAAACTAAACATTCATTTTGGTAGAAAATATAATGTACTATATGAACATATATGCATATATGTTATGTATTATATATTTGAACATATATGAATACACGCACATCTAGGACTAGCTCCAGTGACCTTTCAGTTCTCTTCCCATCTACCTTCTCACCAGCTACCATGACAGCAAATATACCCCCTTTCTGTTCCATCCCCCCCACTCTCCCTACTGCCTGAAATAATAATCAAATCAAATCTTATCATTGTTCCTTAAAAATGTGTGTCAGTTTCCTCCTCCTCCTCCTTTGCATCTTTCAAAACCAAAATATTCCACATTCCCCTTTTGTGTCTTCCCCTAATAGATAGCACAGGCAGCTAAGTGGTGCAGTGGATAGAGCACTACCTGAGTTCAAATCTGGCCTCAGACACTCACTAGCTGTGTGACTCTGGGCAAATCCCTTAATCTCGGTTACCTTAGTTTTCTCATTTGTAAAATGATCTGGAGAAGAAAATGACAAACCACTCCAGTATCTCTGCCAACAAAACCCTAAATGGGGTCATGAAGAGTCAGACACAACTTAAATGACTAAACAACAAAAGCATTAGATTGTAAACTCCTTGAGGGCAAATCCTGGCTCCTTTCTTTGTATTTGCATCTCAAACATGTAATGAAGTGCTTGGAACATAGTTTGTACTTTTTCATCCATTTTTCATCCATTTCATGTTCTTGATGTAATACTTCATCTTGGTGAGGGTATGAACCTTGTGAAGATGGAAAGGCTTTGTGTCCATGCCAAAGTGTTGAATTGAATTTGTCTTCTCTAAGGACCAACATGGCCTGGCAATGGGGTGGTGGCTTTTTTTTTCCTTTTGGTCACAATAACTGACTGCAAAAACCTTTCCGTTAAACCTTAGAGAGGCTGTGAGATATATCAGTGGAAGAAACATTTACATGCATAATGTTATAAATCCTTGAAATGTTAAAAGTGTTGACGTACAGCTTTCTGAGCATAGAGTCAACCAAAGAAGAGCATAAACTCATTAAGGGTGGGAGAAGTTTGGATTTTATTTCTTTGTATCTACCAACAGCACATGGCTCTTTTAACATAACATTCTCCAAGTAAGTACGGAAGAACAGTGTGGTGCCGGGGAAAGAATGCTAGTTTGGAGTCTGAGAATCCTAGTTCCCGTCCTAGTTCTTCCACTTGACTAGACCATCTTTGTGACCTTGGCACTATCTCTTGACTCCTCTGGGACTCCATTTCTTTCTCCCTACCTCAGAGACCATTATCCAGTAACACTAGCCTCCTTGCTTGTCTTTTTCCCAATTCTGTGAATTTTCAAAGACTGTTCCCACACCTTCAACGTTCTCCTTCCTCATCTCCAGCTTGTGGCTTTTCTGACTTCCTTCTCAGCTGAACTCCCACATTCTACAGGAAGCCTTTCCCAGTCTACTTTAATCATGGTGCCTTCCCCCTGAGATGAGCTTTAATTTATCCTATTTTTTGTTTGCACAAAGACATCTGTGTGACATCTCCCTCTTTAGACCGTGAGCTCCCTGATAGCAGGGAATGCTTTTGTTTGTTTATTTTGCTTTATTCTGTCTCATTTGCCTTTATTTGTATCTCAGCATAAGCGCTGCCTGGCACATAACCAGCGTTTAATAAATGCATAACGATTAATGGACTCCTAAAAATGAAGTTGGACAAAATGATCTCTTGGCTTCCATCTCCAAATCTTATGATCTTATATAGAATTCACCAGTGAAACTGAAGCTGGTTTATGTACTGACTTCACAAGTGCATGCTTTAATTAGTTTTTGTAAATCAGAGAACCAACTTGTTATTTAGTTTTCTAATTAACTATGATCTTAATCTGGAAAAAAAAGTTAAATCAGCAGTGGTTTAATAAACTCACTACATTACCTTTTACAAGGGAATTCATGCTTTAATTAGAGACTGGGCTAGATTAGATGACATCCCAACCAATGTTACCATGTTATAATTCTGTGACTTGACCAGGGTCATAGGGTCAGTAAATAACACCCTGGCATTTTCAAATGAACTCTTCATTGTACCACACTGTCCCTAAGCATTCTCAGGAATGTACTACTTTTTTTCTTTTCCTAGTGTTGCATTTGAGATTTTAATAAAAAGATAAAATGAGGCAGATATCCAAGCAAGATAATATTAATTAGCAGGGACATGCTAGCTGTCAATAAATGGGTCAGTGGCTTGCCTCCATTTATGCCAAAAATCCTGAGCAAGAAGACAGACCCCCTTATATAAAGTTTGAGGGGTACAGAACAGAGGTAGATGGCATCATGAGATTAAAGACAATATGAATAGTTACAAAGCTGAGGTGCAGGGAACAATATGATTGTTGGAAATTTGCTAAGGGGTGTTAGCAATGTTCCCCCCTTTCTTTTCTCATGAGACCAAGAAGTGTTTATTGTTTGAGTCCAAGTGTGAGAAGTGTTTATTGTTTGAGTCCAAGTGTGAGATGTTTGTTTGGACAACAAACCAGACTTCCTTGAGGGATACTTTGGTAGAATAAAGAGATCAGGCCAAAACTCCCTTGCTTTCTCACACATTGACCGAGGTTACCAAAATTCCTTGAGGCAAGAAGAGCTGGGTTTTAAAACAACCCGTCATAGGCCAATGGAACTCTGAATTAACTTCAGAGACAAAAAACCATGACTTAAGTAGTTATAGGGCAAAATCAATTAACTATAAATAAGATCAATAAGAAAATGATACAGGATCAATCTTAATCTTCTCACTGGAGAACATTAAGTAGTCAATTAATGGTACCCTCACAGTATCTGATTTCTTCTCAGTATCTGGTTTGAACTTTCTCCCCAAAAGAGAAGAAGCATATTTGCCTGCTACCTCCAAGTTATTGACCTAAGAAACAACCAATCCAGTGTTAAGCTTTGTTATATCTAAAACAGGTGGAGTCTAATAGAAATAGGATGGATTAGAAGTTGAGGGACATAAATTCTGGAATTAGCTCTTCCACTAACTTGCTAGATGATGTTTATTTGTTTTAATGTGTTATTGATATTTCTTTTTTTTTTTGGTACCACAGTCATTTTACAGTATACTTTCGGATATAATCCTCTTTTGTAACAAATCCTATTAACTTATATAGCAACCGTGGTTTATGTCAGAACGCTATCTCTAGCATCAGAAGACTCAAGTTCAAATTTTGTGTCTGACATTATCTTTGTGACCTTGAACAACTCACTTAAACTCCCTGAGATTCAGTTTCCTTGTCTGTATAATAAAGGGGTTGGATTATGGGGTCTCTGATGTTCTTTCTAACATTAAACCAATGAACTATAAATGATCAGCATCTCAAGTCCCTCCATCTTCTTTATGAGAGAAGAGTCTCATTTTTTGTCTTCAGGAACCAATAATGTTCCTCGCATTTAATATGGGTTTAGGCTATGTGTCATTGGGCAAGTCACAGCCTCCTTGTTTCTCAGTATGCCATCTGTAATATTTCTTCAAATTTACTCTGATATTTTTTTCTGAATGTCTGTTTGAATAACATATTTTTGTTTCTTGTTCAGTCATTGCAGTTATGTCCAACTCTTCATGACCTCATTTGGGGTTTTCTTGGCAAAGATACTGGAGTGGTTTGCCATTTCCTTCTCCAGCTAATTTTACAGAAGAGGAAACTGAGGCAAACAGGGTGAAGTGACTTACCCAGAATCACACAGCTAATAAATGTCTGAGGCTAGATTGGAACTAATCATGAAGATGAGTCTTCCTGCCTGTAGACCTGGCATTCTATCCACTGCATCACCTGACTTTTTACAGGATAGCAATTTGAAACATCCTTCAAAAAATCCCTATTTGTAATTCTCTGTAATAGTTTAACACAAAATAATTGATGTTGGGCATTCCTACATTTATCTCTACCGAGCAATACTTCTTTGAATAACATACTAATCATATCTAATGAAAAAGCCTATTAATAGGCTACAACAGTCTTAGAATGCAAGTCTCTACTGGAGGTGTGTGTGTGTGTGTGTGTGTGTGTGTGTGTGTGTGTGCGCGCGTGCACGTGTTAGGTGAGAAAGAAGAAATCCTGTAATGTTATTATAAATAAAAACGTTTACTTTTACATTTCAAAATGTGAAGGAGTTGAGTTTTGATATAACCTTCCACTATCAATAGAGGGATTGATGGAAAGTGGCAGATGGATTCTGAAAGGTATTAACTTGAAAAAAATAGAAAAACTAAAAAGATAATGATAATGGAGATGACTGCAATGTCCTGAACTGTCATGGAAAGTGCACTGAAACATTAATTTAACTTTTTATCAAGATGTTAGCCCCAGCTTTTATTTTCTGAAATAACTGACCTATCAAAAGGAAATTTATTTTTGCCTTTGTCTTTTGTATCTGTTATTTGTAGCTAAAGCTGTTATAGATGGGAGATGGAAGGAACCAGAACAATACTTGTCTTATCTTTAAAAGAATATTCTTTATTGGTTTTATTTGGAAACTCTTGCTACCTTTTGGTTACTCAGAAACTGATTCTCCAAGCCATGACTTAAAAAAATTTCCCCCATTTCCTCTCTATCTTTGAAGCAGTTTTCTGTTCATTAACACTTCTAGGAAGCTAGTGAGAGGAAACAGAGGGGAAGGCAGGTGAAAATGAAATCAGTCCACTTTGCTGCTTGTTTTCACTTCAGAGTAAGGGCTTCATGGGGGGTGGGGAAGATTGAAACTATTGGCTGAAATTAATTTCTGGATGATCTTAATATTATGTTTCTCTGTTCTTTTCCTTACCTTTAAGGCTAGAGTATTTATTGGTTACAACATACTTGAAGAGTGCCTTGACCCCTTATGTCTCATGTTATTTGAATTGTGTTGTACTTGAAGCCAATAAGAAGCATATAGTATCATAGATGCCTGTTTCATTTACTTTGTGATCCCTGATTCTTCCTTAATCTAGAGCTTCCCAGAATTCTCTGAAACCATTCTGCTTCTGCCTTTAGTTCTGAGCCTTCCCTTTGATCTGTCTCCTATCCCTGATTTCCGTGTTCCATCAACATCAAGTATCATTACCTTATGAATAGTCACCTTAAACTTTTTTTTTGCTAGACAATGGGGTTAATTAACTTGCCCAAGGTCACACAACTGGTCAGTTTCTAAGGCTAGATTTTAATTTGGGTTCTCCTGACCCCAGGCCCAGTACTCTATCCACTGAGCCAACTAGCTAGTGGAAAGAATACCACATTTGGATTTAGGCAACCTGACTTTTAATGCTGTTTCTAGAACTTACTAACTACGTAACCATGGGCAAGTCACTTAATTTTCCAATCTCAATTTCCTCATCGCTAAAATGAAAATAATAATATTTCTAGTATTTGTCCCCAGAGTTTTATGAAGAAAAATTGAATGCTATATTGTAATTACATAACTGACTGGCAAGGTTTAGAATAAAGAGTATTGATGGTAGCTGGAGGATCTGGGTTCCAATTCCAGTTATGGTACTGTATCCCATTTGAATTGTCTTAGGAAGATTCTGAAGATCACCTAGCAGGATAAGATACCAGACACTGAGGCCCTTTCTCAAACTAAACTGCCAAATATTCAAATTCTGTTATAGAGAGTGCAACTCAGATGTGCTGGCTACATTGTTTGAATGCCAAATGTACACTTGCCTAAAAGACTATTTTATGGAGAACTAACACAGGGCAAGTGCTGGCATGAGGGTCAGAAGAAGCAATACAAGGACACTGTCAAGGTCTCTCTTAAGAACTTTGGAATTGATTGTGTGACATGGGCAACACAGACATAGGACCGACCACCCAGCATGGCATGCCCTCATCAGAGAAGGTGCTGTGCTCTCTGAGCAAAGTAGAATTGAAGTAGCTCAAAAGAAACATAAAACACACAAATTTAGAGAATTCACCCCAAATGTTCCCATGGACTATTTGTGCCTGACCTGTGGTAGAACCTTCCAAGCTCATATTGGTCTGATCAGTCACAGTTGGACACATTGTAACTTGATTCTAACATAATGATGCCATTTTGATCCTTTCCCAGAACAAAGGACAACAGCCATAACCATCTATATGATCTTGGGCAAATCATATGACTTCTGTAGACTTTAATTTTTTAATCTAAAGTAAAATGAGAAGATTGGAGTAGATAATCCCTAAGAATCCTTCCAGCCCCAAATTCTTTGGTCCTGTGATGGATGTCTGTCATCTTCATCATCGTTTTTATCGTCAACCTGAATTATACATTAATTTGCTGATAATAATGGTGATGATAGAGCTGGAGCCTCAATTGTGACTTCATGTGTATAGGAAACCTCCAGGTGAAGAAATTCTCTTTAAAAATGCAAGTCAGCAGCTTTGCTGCCCTTTGTAGACTTAGAGAACAGGGAAAGGCTAGGTGATTGCTCTGGGCCACTAAGCCTAGGTGTCAGAGCTGTACTTTAAATGACATCTTCCTCATTCTATAGGGGGTAGGGAATCTATGGCCTTGAGGCCACATGTGGCCCTTTGACTAAATCCAAACTTCACAGAACAAATCCCCTTAATAAAAGATATTTTGCTTATAGCTGCAAAACTTGTTAGCATAATAATATGGATTGGTCGTGGGACAAAGGGAGAGGAATGTGCTCACTTTATGCGCTCACAATGTCAAAGGACCATGAGGAAAGCCTCCAGAAATATTAGGTGGGCTTAGAGAGAATATAGTTGAATCACACAGGATGGGCAAGTGTAAATGGATTGTCATCAACATCATTGCAGGAAATGTCCAAACTAATGAGAGCACAGATCCCTTTGAGTGTCCCTTGTGCTCTTTTTTTGTACAGAAAAATTAACGGGGGGCAGCTAGGTGGCACAGTGGATAGAGCACTGTCCCTGGAGTTAGGAGGACCTGAGTTAAAATCTGGCTTCAGATATTTAACACTTATTAGCTGCAAGACCCTGAGCAAGTCACTTAACCCCGATTGCCTCACAAAAAAAGATAAAATAACGGAAATACCTTCCCCTCACATGTTCCCATCATGCATCTCTTCATTGCCCTTTGAGTCACCCATAATTCTGATTTCTTAAGGTAGCTATTTCTAGTTATAAGCATAAATTTCATGGTAGTGCAATGAATGATGGCAGCTCAAAGGGACATATTTGTCAGCTGATGGGATCATCATATTTCAAAATATTTCACATTTAAACAGTGTCCCAAATTAGGTTATTACATTGATTTCTATATTTTTCTGATAGTAACAAATGTTTTTTTTTTCTTATGGAATAACTAATGCTTAAAATACTGCAGTAATAATCAAGTTAGTTCATCTTAATTATTACATCTAATATATCACATCCTATTTCAACTTATTTCCACAATGTTTGTGACTATATTACTATGATTAAATTTTCACTGAAGAGCAGATGATACAGAAAGTAGCGTTATGACTACAAAAACTTAACAGCATTCATTTAGACAGCAAATGAGTGTGCATATTCAATATCAATCTTGAAAATATAGGCTTCATCCTCAGCATTATTCTTGCTAACACCGTACCAGTGTAGGGATGAAGAATTGCTTGCTACCTTCAACTTCATCAGAATCTGGATTTAGAGTTAGATGGAACATTAAAGGTCATATAAGCTAGTCCACTTATTTTACAGATGAGAAAACTGAAGGTCAGGTATTAGGGGATTTCCCCCAAACTCGTGTTTGTTGGTTTTGTTTTTATTTTTAAGTAGAAACAGTAGTATTGGACCTCAGGTCTTTCAATTCTAAATCTGGTGGTCTTTTCCCTACAACATGCTGCTATCCCAGTGCCAAAAATTTAAATCCATGAAAGTGACCTGAAATCCTAAAAGATTCTTCAGGTATTTCTCATTTAAAGAAGGATTTGAAAGTAACTCTAGAAGGGACAATCCTAATGCCATCCAAACAATGGGTATTACGTTACCAATGAAAGATACAGTTTTAGTCCAAGTGTCTATTATTATCTCTTCCAAAAACAAATGATTTCTATCAAATTTCTGTGAGATTTGATTATATTAGCCTTATATGCCCTAATAGCAGATGTGATCATTTGTCCTTGCTTGTGCATGCACAGCCCTTATCCGTTTTGTTCAATGAAGAAGGGAAAAAAAAAGACCCTGAAAGTAATCATGGATGCTGTAGTGTTTAAGAATGTTAACTTTTTTTATGTAGAAAAAATATATATACTAATTAAGTATATATACTAAATAAAATATATATACTAATTAGTATATATACTAAAAATATATATATGCTAATTATATATACTATAAAATATATATACTATAAAATATATATACTATAAAATATATATACTAATTAATATATACTAAGATCTTGAGTCTTTCATAGGAAGTATATATGTAAGCCCTAGGAATAAAATGAAGTAACAATATTGTCTGCTAGGAAAACCTTTAAAGGTATAATAGGAATGAACTGAACATTAAATTTCTGACTGTGCATTAGTGTTTTCCATATTTTATCAATGTTTTTTGAGTCAATCCTTTTGTTATTTGCAGCTTTATACTCTGTTCCCCTCACTTCTTCAAAGATTACCTGATTGTCTTTCACAGATCGTTGCCTTGCGGGAACA
Organism: Vombatus ursinus; assembly: GCF_900497805.2. Lineage (NCBI taxonomy): Eukaryota > Metazoa > Chordata > Mammalia > Diprotodontia > Vombatidae > Vombatus > Vombatus ursinus. Next base: position 13,697,856 of record NW_020954652.1, read on the forward strand.
AAATGCTCATATTCAAAGGAAAATGGCATCTGGAGAAGGGTCCACAGAGTCAGAACACTTGGAGGGGATGGAGCCTGGCCAGAAAATCCATGAAAAGGTTAGGCATTCCTTACTTATTCTTACACTGGATGTATTTCCTGCCATAGTATTTGCTATAAACATTAGCTATGAAGACTGCTTATTGCATACTTCATGGCTTCTTCTAACCAAAACCTCATGATACTTTTTTCTCTTCTTCTGTACTTAAATATAAAGATATCATGCAAATGAATTTAATTTTATTTGCATACATTAAGGGGAAAACTTTAGTCATTTATTTGCTTTCATGAAACTAAGAAAAAATAGCAGTAGAACTTGAAATTTGAAGGAAAAAATAAGCAAGACTATTTTTCATTAAAAAAGTGTTTGCCCATCAATTGAGGAATGGTTGAATAAGTTGTGGTATATGAATATAATGGAATACTACTGTGCTATAAGAAATGATGGGCAGGCAGACTTCAGAGGAACCTGGAAAGTATTCATTGTGTATCTACCATGTGTTGAAGGCAGCACAGCATAGTGAAAATGAAAAAGAAATAAATTAATTTTTAAAAAAAGAGAAAGAAAAGGAAAAATCAAACATGATAAAGAGCATTTATTTGGGTAACAATCAACATAGTGAGAAATAAAAGTGAAATGATTGTGGAAATAGACTGCATATCACCTGGACAAAAAGAAGAAAGAGAGGATGATTTGTGAAACATAACAAACTTGATTAAATTCTGGACCTGATTCTAAGCATCAGCAAAGAATTGATAACTTAAGAAGAAATCATCAGAACCTAGGGGGCACGTGACCACTTCCATTTTAGAATGTGTTGACAAAGGAGAGAAAAAAATTTGTATACTCTGTTATAGGGATAGTCAAAAGTGTCAGAGAAAAGAGAGTATGATATAGTTTCTTTTGTATATGTTATAACAGTTTATGGCTAAAATTGGCCAAAGATGAACGAGAAGCACCCAAGAATAAAGTTCTGAAGATGGAAACAGAAATAGTTTCAGTGAGGATAAAAAAAGGTGGCTTTTTCAGAAGAGATTAATATGGATACACAAGGATCTCATCAATCAATTTAAATTTTGAAAAGATGAGTATAAAAGACAATAGCTGGGACATTAGAGGATGAATTCAAAAGAACAGAGCAGTGCTAAAAGAATAGGATCAAGATATAAAATACAGAATGAACTGAGGTTGACAATAAATTTCGGGGCATTGAAAAAAGGCCTTTTTGGTTTTATTAGGGGAAGCTAAAAATCAATTAAGTCTTAACAATACTAAGTCAGCTGGATAGAATGATATTAATAGAACACAGAGAGAAAAACAGAATCACTTAACTTTTTATTTTATACCCATTATCTCTGTTAAAAGGAGGAATTTTTGTTTTTATTTTAATTTTTAAATTAAAAAGCATTTATTTTCTCTGCCTTCCACCATCCTCAAACTGAGAAATTAAAACAAAACCCCTGTCACGAATATGCATAGTCAAACAAAACAAATTCTCACAATGGGCTTGTCCAAATTTTGTGACTCATTCTACATCTCAAGTTCATCCTCTCTGGCAGGAGGTAAGCAGCATTCTCAACATGAGCCCTATGGAATCATTATTTGTCTTTGAATTGATCAGACTTTTTAGGTCTTTCAAATTTATTTATGCAATGTTGTTATCATACAAAACATTCTTCAGAAGAAAATGCTCTGCATCAGTTCATGCAAGTCTTCCCAGGTTTCTTTGTTCTATAAAAAAAATTGATGAAAGGGGATGATCTTTGGATTGGGAAGAATAGAACAAAAAAAAAGATTAATGGGGAGTTGAAATCCAAGAGAAGTGTAGTGATAATCAGAGTGCTTCTAAAACTGTTCTCAGTAAACTGAGGTATGTAGTCCCAGAACATCCATATCCTGAGATTCTTAAAGAACTGTTCTATGTGACTGGTAAAACACCATCAGTGATCTTTCAAATATTGTGGAAAATATAAGAGGTATTTCTGGAAGTAAATGTTACTGCTTTAAAAAAAAGTTTTAAATTAAAATATTAAATAAAAAATTTAAATGATGGAGAGTATCTCTAGAATTGTAAATTCTCTGAAAAAGACATTGATATAATTTGACGTCAGAAATGTAGAAATGGAAGAAAAAATACCAGAGTAAAGTGAGAGTCAGTCTGTCAAGTAGCATTTATTAAGCACCTATTATGTATCAAACACAAAGAATAGCAGTATTAGAATACTGAAATCTTAGTCAAAACAATTAGGATGGAAAACATTGTGTCAAGTCAATCTGGATGGGCGAGGGAGAAGATGGTATAAAAAAGCTTAAGTGCCATATTCAGGGAATTATACAAGACAATTACACAAAATTATTGGAAATAGGACAAAGTATAGATCAATAGAATTTACACATTGCAAGAGCTTTGGGGAGGTGTCCATGCTGTTAGAATTAGTCCAATAGGTCTGGAAAACCATTTGGAATTATGTGTAAGAAAATAAAAATCACTAAGGTTTATGCCAATTGATTCATCAACAATGAATTTATATCCCCAAAGAGGTTAGTAAAAGAAATATAGTTTTCATGTGTAGAAAACTAGCAGCAGAAGCAATATTTGCAATAACATAAAAACGTTGTCCTTAAGTTGACAAATGGATGCAAAAATTGTGATATATGAATGTAAGGGAATATTATAATATTGAATGATGAACATGAAAATTTCAGAGAAAAATGGGATGACTTCTACAAACTGATGAAGCATGAAGAAAGTAGGATTAAAAGAAAAATGAACACCTTGACTACAGTTGCCTAAGGGAAGGGCAGTGCTAAATGAAAATGGAATTTAGACAAAGTACCATGACCAAGTTTGGTTCCAGATGACTAATCACACTCCCTTTGTAAAACGCACTCTCTTCCTCTTGCAAAATGGTAAACTATAAGAGTAGAATGATTTCATGCACTATGAATCACACTTATTCTATTGTGTGGTTTGTTTTGATTGTTTCTTTTGGGGAGGAGAGGAGAGGTGCTCTATGGGCCAGAGGAGAAATTGTATATCGAATAATGGTTGTTGTCTCAAGAAAAGATGCAACAGTTTAAAGATGAAAGAAAATTATTAATACTTGAAAAACATTGTTTTAATTGAAGGTACTCATATGGAAGTAAGTTTTATTCAATCATGAATAGTTTTTAGCCTTTCTTCTCATTGTTTTGCAGAAACAATTAAAAGTAGTAATACCATGACATATATCCATTTTGGCAGAATGATTTTATGAGAAGTTTGGCTCAGAATGCTAATATTGTTTGTGAATTGAAAAGGCAGTTATTCATTTTACTTTCAGTAAATAAAATGTGACACTTTGGTACAGGTACTATGGGATGCAAAGGGGGAAAAAATGTTGTTTATTTGAGGCTTTGAAGTATTGTGAGACTATTGAGGAGGTCACTGAGTTTCCATGGGCCCAGGGTTTGGTAACTTCTTAGATTAATAATAATGCTTGCTAACTAGGTCTTTAAGTTGTTTCTGTGCTGTTGAAGGACTGTGAGTGATGTCAGCATTTGCTTGCCTTCATATTTTAGAGCAAAGTTTTGGTCATCCTTTCCAAGTTATGAACATATTTGATTTTTGCTATCAATACTTCCATGTTCTGTGTACTTAAAGATGTTGATGCATATTTGTTTCGACTATCAAAGTGAATTTAATTAAATTATGGAGAACTATACAATTTCACTGGAGATCATCAGAAATACTGTCTTAGGAATTTGGGATAGAAATACCCATCTTCAAGCCTTTATTTCTTCTTTTCTATAATTTCTTTCTACAGACTTTTCTTTAGTATTGATAGAGAGTGAACAGAAACAAATGTCCCAGAAAATATACAATTTTAATTCCTCAAAATGATCCATCAGGAAGAGACCATGGGAAATATTTTGATTTCTTTGATCCAACAACAGTCACTTTGTGCCAGAGTTGTCTTTTAAAACCGATGTGGGAATTCAGTGTCAGGCACAAAGACAATGAGTAAAACAGTCATGGGGGGAGGAAGAAAATGTTTCTGAGTCCATCCATCCCCCTCCCAATTCCTGCAAATAAAGGTTAGTGTGTAGGAGGATGTTGGCATTTGTGTGCACATTGAAAAGTGACTCTTAGAGAAACTGTTGTTGGATATTATGGAATTGTTAAGAAAGTGAGTTTGAATTCCCTAATCACAAGCATTAGCCTTTGGTTGGGACAGTGAAGTCACTTAAATTATACAGTGAGGCAGGATTATTTGCTTGTAGGGGATATTTTGTGTCAGTGGCTTGAGAACTCTGGTTATAAAAATAATCTTATGAGAACACACTTTGAAATAGTGAATGATTATCATTATACAAAACAAAACATGATTAATACCAAAATGAGGGAGGAGGCAAATACCTCAAAACATAAGAAGGAAATCTTTCAAATGTCTTAAATTTTATATATATATATATATATATATATATGTATATATGTATGTATATATGTGTGTGTGTGTATGTGTGTATATATAATATGTATACATATGTATCTTAACCTGTCATCATGAATTTATGGTTAAAATACTCTGGTAATTATATTTCAATAAAATTGGTTTTCTTTTAAATCCTATGTGCTTTATTTTATGCATTTTAGAAATATTGTTTTTATGCAAATATATATAATTTCTGTTACATATAAACATATAATTTCCATTATATAAATATATAATTTCTGTTATATATAAATTTATAATTTTATTATATATGATGTATAATTTTCATTATATATATAAATATTCTGCATTTTAGAAATATCATTCTGAGAAGGGGTTCACCAGACCAACCAAACTTTCATCAGACTCACAAAGGGGTCTATCAGTAAATATATCTGTGTGTGTGTGTGTGTGTGTGTGTGTGTGTGTGTGTGTATGTATGTTTTGGGGCCCTTGTTCTAGAAGAATGTATAAAAGTTCATGTACTTGAAAGAATTATTTTTACCACTGCAGAAATATGAGTATGCCAGGGTAAGAAAATACAGATAATGTACTAAGACAAATTTTCTTTAATTCAATGTACTTAGCTGCCCTTCTGTGTTATAGTCTTCCTGATTCTCCTAGAAAGCTGTGATTGATAATGATTACTCATTTTTTTTCTTTTTTTAATGGTTTTTTTATTGATGCCTTTTATCTGTTTACATCTCTCCCTTGTCTTCCCTCTTCATGCCTCAGAGAAGTCATCCCACAACACAAAATTTTTAAAGGCAAAAAGAGAGAGAAAACAAGCAAAATTGAATGATACATCAAAAAAGTCAGAAAACATATACAATATGCTGCAATTGTGTACCTCCTACCTCTTCAAAGTGGAGTGTGGATATCTTCTCATATCTCTTCTTTGGAGTCATGCTTATTCTTTGTAATTTTGCCACATCTGCTTTTCAGTTTTTTTATGGTTCATTTTGTTTACATTGCTGTAATCATTGTGTAGATTTTTTTCTCTATTTTCTTGACTTTGTGTCCATTCATATAGATCTTTCCATACTTCTCTGTATTCATCCTATTTATCTTTTCTTACAGTGCAGTAATATTCCATTACATTCACATATCCCAATTTGCATAGTCATTCCCCATTTGATGGGTACCTACTTTGTTGCCGAATCTTTGCTATCACAAAATGTGCTGCTAATGATATTTTTGATGTATACAAGAATGTCTTATCAATGGTATCCTTGGCCTATAAACCTAGCAGAGGAATCCAGATCAAAGCATGACAACTCATTTTTCTATTATACCTGAAGGTATTATAATTATAATAATAATAATAATAATAATAGTAATAGCAACCCTTTATATAGTTTTACCATGTGTCAGGTACTATGCTAAGCACTTTACAATCCTCAGAAGAACCCTGAGATGTAGGTGCTATTATTATCCTCATTTTACAGATGAAGAGACTGAGGCAATCGGCAGTTAAGTGTCTTGCCCAGAATCACACATCTAGTAAATATCTGAGGTTGGGTTTGAACTCAGATCCTCCTTACTCCAGGCCCGGTGTGGTATCCACTATGCCACCTAGCTCCCTCATGTGTACCTAAAGAATTCTAGCTACTAAAAGTACCTAAAATGCTATTCTCATGAACATACTGTGAAATGGAGAGTGCAAGTGTTTTTTATCCCCATTTCACAGATTGAGAAAGCTAAGGTTCAATGTAGAAAACTGGGTTCCCCAACCCCAGTCACATAGCTAATTGATATCACAGACCTCTTGTCTGGTCATCTAGCTTTCTTTCTGCTCTAGCCTGATACCTCCATGCTATCCCTGTCCTTCTGCCTCCTGTGGCCTAAGCAGGGCAGAACTCAGAATGGCATTTATAGAGGGTAGGGAGAGTCAGAATTACCAAACAATCAGACTGTATATCCAGTCTTGTCAACTGAGATCTCTGACCCTTTCTTCAATAGTCTTTCAGAGATCTTTCAGTGATTTTGGTCACCATATTCAAAACCACTTCTCTAGGTTTTTCTATGTCCTACTACTTGTGGAGTTTAGAGATAAATATGCCAGTCTTGGGCACAAGATAAGCAAGTGATTATCCATCACTTCACCTTACAAGGGTCTCTAAATACCTCATATATAATAGGAAGGGTCTCCAAGTCTTGACAGGTTAGGGCCTGAATATGTGTTGATCTGACCCTTCTCCAGTGAAGCCCTAATGTCGACTGAATTAAATAACATTAGGACATCTTGTTTGAAGTCTAACACAGATTCAGAAAACCAACTTCTCAACAATGTGATGGGGGAGACATGCTTGAATTTGTGTGATGTGGACATCCAGAAATGCTTATGTATTCATGGACTGCACTGAGAGTCCTGTCTTTCAGGTGACTGTCCTACTATACTACGCTACAGACCACATCGGGGAAAATCTACCCAATTCTCCACCTACTTTTCAAGAGTCCCTTATGACTTACACACACACACACGCACACCCCAAACCTCTTCTCCCCAGCATTATGTGATCCAGTGACACTGGCCTCTTTGCTGTTCCTCACACAAGTGCTGTTCCTCCATGTCCCAGCTCTGAGCAGTTTCACTGACTGTCCTCCATGCCTGGAATGTTCTCGCTCCTTAGCTCCACCAGTTGGCTTCCTTCAAGTCCTAGCTAAAATCCTACCTTCTAAAAGAAGCCTTTCCCAGGTACTCTTTCTTATAATTATTTCCAATTTATCCTTTATGTGGCTTGTTTGTATGTAATTGTTTGCCTGATGCCTCTCCCAGTAGACTGTGAGTTCCCTGAGTGCAGGGGCTGGCCTTTACTTTTCTTTGTATCACTTGGACCTAATACAGTGCCTGACACATAGTAGGTGCTTAATGTTTACTGCCTGACAGACTGAATTCATGAAGCCACGATTTTCACAGTGATAAGCTGAAGAGTGTCCAAAGGAGGGCAACCAGCATGGTGAAGGGCCTGGATTCATGTTGTATGAGCATTGGTTGAAGAAGATGGGAATGTTTAGTCTGTACAAGGGATGCCTCAGGGGAAACCTGTTAGCTGTCCTCAAGTATTTCATGGGCTGCTGTGTGGAGGGAAGGATTACACATGTACTGTTTGATCCCAGATGGCTGAACAAAGAATGATGGGGAGAAGTCACAAAGAGGCAAATTTAGTCTTGATGTTAGGAAGAACTTCATAAAAATTAGAACTGTCTAAAAGTGAAATGTGCTGTCTCAAGAAGTAATGAGTTCTCCCAAAATGGATGAATTCAAGTAGAAGACAGAAGATCATTTATTAGATATATTTTTGTGGGCCTTCCTTTTCAGATATGGGTTGGACCTCCAGGGTTACTGGGATCTCTTCCAGAACTAAATTCTGTATGTGGTTGTGTATAATTATATTATTATGCTTGATTCATTTAGCCATATAGGCTAATTTTCATTTTATCATTTCTGGTTCATCCTAATTGATTGTTTTATTTATTCATTTTTTTATCATTTGATAATACATAGACCTTTCTTTCCCAAGAAAATTTGACTTTTTTTTCCTATTTAAGTAAGTTGTCTTGTAAATTGGAAATAATTGAAAGAAGGATTATAACAATCAAGTTTAAGAACTTGCTAAAATCTTACCTTCTAAAAGAAGCCTTTCCCAGGTACCCTTTGTTATAATCCTTGATTGAAAGTTCAAGAACTTCAGTCTTCTTCAAAGAATAAAAATGAATGGAAAATAATTTATTCATCATGTGCTAAGCACACTGATAAAGAGCTAAAAATACAGAAGAAAAGACAGTCTCTACCCTCAAGAGGCTTACGTTCTAATAGTGGAAACAGCAATATAAAAACTATATATAATATGTACCATATATAATATGCAAATTATATATGCTTTATAACAACATATATGAGTAAATTATATATAGATACATGTATAGATAACACGTATAATGTGTTATAATATATAATATATAGGTAACATGTATATAATATAAAAGTAAACATAATGTATAACATAATTATATGTAATATCTAATCATATATAATTTTATATATAATATATAACATTTGTAGGTGTATATGTAATACATAACATGAAATTATATATAGCATATATAGTATATATTGTATATAACAAAATACAAAACTATTCTAACTCACAAATTCTACATGGTAATAGAGCATCCATTCTGTGTAAAAGCTGCAAACTCATCTGGAGCAAAGGAGGACATTGGAAGCATTCAGAGACTCCCAAATTCCCACTCCACTCCTTACTTGCTGTGTGATTCCCACAAGCAAGCATCTCTGGACCCATTCCTTCATTTGCAAAATTAAGTCTTTGGATTAAATGGACCCTGAAGTTTCCATCTGGTTCTCAATCTTATGACATGATAATAATTGATATTAAATTGCTCTTTAAAAGTTTGCAAAGAATTTCATATATTCATTACCTCATTTGAACCTCACAAAAGCTATGTGAATTAGGTACTTTAGGTCGCCTTATCTCTGTATTTACACACAAGGATACTGAGATTCAGACAGCTTTAGTGATTTTATTGTGATGATACAGCTAGTGGGGAGTCACTGTGGTATAGCTAAAAAGCTACTAGAAAGTCAAAATGTCTGTTTTTGGAGAAAGACTGCTGAAAAGCACTAGTTGTTCAGTTGTTTTCAGTTGTGTCTGACTCTTTGTGAAAACAGTATGCTCCAATCTTCATCCAGACTCCATAGTTCTTCCTCTGAATCTGGATAGCATTTCCATCATGAGTCTTTTGAAACTTTCTTGAATCATTGCATTGCTGAGAAGACCTAAGGCTGTGACAGTGGATCATCGAATAATGTTGCTATTACTGTGTGCAATGCAGGAAAACCCAGGTTTTCCTGAGGCAGCGACTCACTCTCTAGCAACTATACCAACTAGTCTTTCTTCTCATATCATGAGATAATAGATTTGGACCTAAAAATGGTCCTGTGAAATCATTAAACCTCATGTAATAGCTGAGGAACCTTAGACCTAGTCTTCAATGTCTAGTGTTTGATCAACCAAAGTGAACTCATAGTGATTCCCATTTCCCTTTCTGAATGATTAAATCCTATCATCTAATAAGCTCTCCCAGAATTCTGCCAAGGATAATTATTAACTTTAGGGGCTTATAGTTAGACTCCATTTTCTTTTTTTTTCTTTTTGAAGACTGGGGCAGTGTTTGCCAATCCCCAGACCTCCAGAACCTACCCCAAGTTATCTCATTCCTCATTCACAGCACCTGAGCAATCACAACTAAAAGTTCTTCAGTATCTTCAGATATAATTTGCCTCATCCAAATGAACTGAAAGAATTTAGAGCAGCTGTCCACGCCCTAGTTCCTCTTTTGCCTTGGGCTTTTATTCCTTCCTTCCTTCTTCTTATGCTTTCTATTCTGAGGATCAGTCTCCTTGATGGAAAAAGCAATTAAGGTAAACTTCAACTTGTTACCCCCAACCGCTAGTACCAAAGCTGCAGAGCAGAGTTGCTATATGAGGACCCACAGTAAAGGAACTGAAATGGGTTAAAAAGGAATTACATGATGGGTAGTAGTTCTGCTTATAGATTTTAAGTTTAGGAAACAAGGGGCAATTTTAACAGGGGAAAAGTATCAGGAATTTGCAGCAGTGTTACAAAAAAATATTACTAAGGAGAAATCGGCAACTACCATTTCATAATTGTTTTTTTTTCAAATTATAATGAAAATGGTCCATTCACATGTCTGTGTTGTTCAATTGTTCAATAAAGTCCAATGCTTCATGACTCCATAGACACACCCAGGGTATGCCTAATGAAAATCTGAGAAGGAAAGAGACAGATTTTCTCATATGGGAGGGTGCTTATAGGGCTTTCAACCTAAGTTTAGCACATGGATAGCAAGATTTTTAATCACATCTATCATTTCACTTGTGTAGGGAGCTTAACTTCCTTTTTCAGTTCTCTCTATAGATAGGCTTACAGGGTTGTCTCAAGCTCTCAGAGGTTAAGTGACTTGCCCAGGTGAGGTGACACTTGAATCCCGGTCTTCCTAACTCTGAGCCTGCTCTCTATATACTACAACTTTTATAGTTAGCAAGAATAATTAGCTAAAGTAGATCACTCCAAGATGGTGTCCCCCCCCCCATAAAACTGCAATCTAGGTTGGTGTCATTCTGACTTCTATCTTGCTATATTGTCCTAACATCTCTAGCCTTGCCGCTCTACCTCTCCCAACAGGGGACCTAGAATCTCTCCCCACAAAAATGGAGTTTGTCTTAAAAAGATGATTTTAGGGCATTGCTCAGAGTGTAGAAATTGCTAATTATAGGTCCGATTTCTAGTCAATCAGGGAACAAGATATTCCTGACTTCCCCTCCACTTCAGTTGGTGGTGGTGGTATATATGTGCATATTTTCTCCCAAAACAGAGTTTCTTGAGGACTGGGGTTGCTTAATTATTGTCCTCGTATCTCAGTGCCTAGAACATAGTAGCCATGCATTTAAGATTTTTAAGTTTATCTTTAATGTTATTATATTTTTAAGATTATTCTGTAATCAACCTGTGATTCCTTCAGGTGGGTGGGTACCTGTTTTGTGCTTATGGTCTTAGAGAGTTGCCAGTGAGGAAATTAAAAGTGTAAGTGACTTGCCAAAGGTCCTATAACTATTATGTATCAGATGCAGGATTGAATCCAGGTTTCCTTGACTTTTCACGACTGATCTTTATTAAGATTAAACTTTTGAAAATAGGCAGTTCTAAGAAAATCAGCTTATACAACCTGCATAATTTTTATCTTCATTTTAACTGCTTCACATTGAAGAAACATCCCCTCCCATCCTCCATTAATGAATGAATGAGTACAAGTCATTTATTTATTCACAACCTTCTATGAGCTAAACACTTTACTAGGCACTGCTAAATACAAAAGCTAGATCTTCCCTGCCATCAAGAAACTCATATTCTAATGGAGAAGACAGTGCATGGGATTATAGATTTCTAGCTAGAATGGGTCTTAGAGGTCAGCAAGGACAGTCCTCTCATTATACAGACGAAGAAAGTATAGCTCAGTGAGGTGGTTAAGGGTATTCCTCTCGCTCTCCCTCTCTCTCTCTCTCTCTCTCTCTCTCTCTCTCCCTCTCACCCCCCCCACACACACATCTATTAAGTATCTGAGGATTTTAATCCAGTCTTACTGAATCCAAATCTGAATGGTCCTCTCTTCACTTGCTTTTCCTTCTATTGATCCTAGATACTGTGCCTTTGAAGCAATGATAATGATGATGATGATGATGATGATGATGATGATGATGAAGTGACCTTAGTGATTTTTCATTCTGTGATTACATTCATGTTTCCTGGTGCTGAAGTTTTATTTTTCTTTTTCACTTGTAATAATATATCATTCATCTAAACCTTTTTTTCCTTTCTATTAAATTTTATACTTGGCCTAGGGCAGTTACTTTTTTGCCCCACTCACTCACCAAAATTTTAAAATTTACTTTCCAAGGCTATTTTTTTATTATCAAGAAGAAATAATACATATTGATATGGCAATCAACAATCACTTTTTAAGTACTTACTATTTTCCCCAAACTTTTCTAGGTGGTTGGGGTAAGGAAAAAAAAACCAGTGAAACAGTGCTTGTCTTCAATGAGCTTATCTTCTATCAAGGAATATAACATATACATAAATAAGGTAAATGCAAGAAAATCATATAATTAACCCAAGGAAAAATCCCCACAGTCCCTGACATGATAAACTGGACAAGATAGGATTGAGGCACCAGCTCCTCTTCAACTTCCTCTGAGTTTAATTCCTACCTCCAGGAATTTTTCCTTGAAGAGCACCTGTATCCCAGCATATAATCTTTCAAAGCTGGATGCTACAAGAACCAGGATCTCTCTTCCTCCAGGCTCTCACTAACTCTACCTTGCATGCAAGCACTCAGCATTGAGTAACCATTCTCCACTAAAAAGGAGATTCTTGTGCGTTATGCAAATGGACTTGAGCCCTAGGTTACATATATATGAAAGTAGATGTAGAATAAATTCAAGGTAAATTTGGAAGGACAGAGTACTAGCTGCTGACAATTGGGATAGACTTTATGTAGGAGGTATTACTTGTGCAAGAATTTTGAAGGAAACACAGAATTCTGAGAGAAGGGGATATGGCAGTTCATTCCAAGTATGGGGCATTCAGGTCTTCTTGGCTCTAATCACAGCTCTCTATTCACTATAGACTATTTCTTTTGGCACTATTTAAGATGTTTAATTGCTGAGGACTACAATCCCTTGCTTTTTCTAAAACAAAAACAAACCCCTCCCCCCCAAAAAAGTGAGACAAAATTCACAAGATATAGATTCTTATTTCAGCTCCATAATAACCCAGTTTGAATTGGACAAGTGATAAGACCAACCCTCTTTCTGTCAGGAAATCTTCATCTGTGAAAAATGTGAATGGAGATGCCTATTTTACCTTCCTCACAGTACTGGCTTTATAATCATAAGATCATGGATCACAGATTTAAAGCTGAAATGAATTTAAGGGATCTCCTAGCCCAACTCTCAATTTACACCTGAGGGAACAACCCTGAGGAAATGACTTGCCCAAGATCACATAGTGAAACAGTAAAAGTGGGGTTCGTACCCAAATTCCTATGATTCCAAATAAACCACTATCTCCACTCTTTTTCACTTGAATTTTTTATATCCTTGATTCAGTTCATGCAATATTTATCAATGCCTACTGGGCCAAGAACATTACAGTAGGCACTATGCTAATATTATGTGTGAGAAATGTCTATTTCCAAACTCATTATCTAAGAGTTGGTTTACATTGATTGGAATCTAAGACCATTTGTGAATTTCTGGTTAAATATGAAACCCAATTATTTTTAGCAACATCTGATTTGTCTAAGAGAGTTGATGACTCTGTTTTTTCTATACCAAATTAATAAACCTTTTTATGTTTAAACTTTAAAATATGCTGAAGAATTTTAAAACTATTTTTAGATCACAATATAGTCAGAAATGCGTGTCTAAGTATGCCAGCACTTTGTCTATTTTTTCAGGAGTAATGAATCGTTAAATTCATGAACAATTTCATGGCTGGCTAATTATGGAAAGAAAATCTAGAAAGTTATTTGACTCTAGGTCTGAGCCATAGTTGAACTTCTTCTATGTTCTACTTTCCTTGGTCTAAATTTTTTTCTTGCTTAGTAAGGTATGTGTTTACCAAAATATAGCATTCTTCAAAGGCTGATAGGTTGACTTCTAGTGTTCTTTTTCACTGACTATTCTACACTTTAGGTAGAACATGGTAGCTAATAAACATATTGCTGCTTCTTCATTTCCAAGGGTAGTGATATATTTGGGGAGTGGAAGGTTATTTCTAGGATGAGAACCCATTCTAGGAAAGATCCCTCAGGCTAGTTGCAAATGGATCTTATATTTTATGAAATCTTGACAGATGAGCTCTAGGTTAGGTTTTCTTTGACAGGTCTAAAGAGATCAAAAACTAACAGTGATAGTTAGCAAATATAATATCCTTTGTGGTTACACTCAAGCCATTGCCCTATGGCAATCACTGTTGTTCAAGAAAGCCATTTAGCATTTATGGGTGTGTGTGTGTGTGTGTGTGTGTGTGCGCGTTGATATAGCATATCAACACTCAGACCTAAGACGTCTGCTTTCTTTAGATATTTACTTGGTCACCCATGAATCATGGGTAAAGTGACCAAGAAAAGGTCTTCCAGAATTGAAATGTTGGCTTTCTGTCAAGCACATCAAGATTAAAGTGTCATTAGCCTGAACTCAAATCTTGTGAGAATGCACAGTTAATGAGAAATTTTGGCATATACCTTAGTATTTTCTAAATGACAGGCTGATCTGAAATGGGTATATCCCATGTGTAGCATCTGTCCATTTGCAGGTTAAGTTCAGAATCATTTGGCTCATTAAATCTAATTCAAGTCAAAGAGCATAAATGAATCCCTGATGAAATGAGTATCCTCCTGCTTTTTAAAGTGACCTAAGCAAGATTCTTAAAACCTGAAAGTTCCTACTAATAGATTCATTGCTTTGTCTCTTTCTTTCCTCCAAGGGAAAAGTGGTCTTCCTCTCCACCAATCGCTGTCCTTGACCTCTTGATGCTTTTAATCAGATCCTACCTTATTTATATTGATTTTAATAGTTTATTTGTGTGCCTGGTATATAAGATTGTAAATTCCTTAAGAACTTGACCATGGTCTTTTCTTTCTCATTCAATTCTGCCACATTTACTAAGAGCCTACCTTGTTCCAAGCTCTATGCTAGGCATTGGAGGTATTAAAAAAAAAAAAAGACAAAACCCAACAATAATGCTATCAAGGAGGTTATATTCTACTAGCACTAGGAGAAATAATGTCATTCATACAGATAAGCATATTCTAGGTATATTCAAAGTAATTTCAGCAGGAATAGAGCGCTAATAAGATGGGAATGTGGGTAGAGAACTGCAAAGGTCTAATATAAAAAATGGGACTTAGACTGTGCTCTGAAGGAATTTTATGATTTTATTTCTACAAATAAAGAGGGGGTAACTCCAGAGTTTACCAGATTTGTATCTAGAAAATAATAAATAATAATAACTGAAAGAGTGCTTTGTTTCTTATTGTGAATTTAACAAAAATCAGCAAAAAACAAACATTGCCATATACAAAGGAGGCAAAAGAGATAATTGTATATGAATTTCCATTGCATAGGATTTATTAAAAGTATATATTAAATTTAGGAAGTTAGTAACAAAATTATCCTTTATGTTTCTGTCCTCTCATGAACTTCTTTTTGCTTATTTCTGTATTTAAAAAATATTTTATTGATCTTTTCCTTCTTTTTTTTTCTTCTCTGTTATTTCTCACTAATGCCTCCCAATTATTACATTTTCCTGATCAAACCTGCTAGAGTGACAATAGAGGATAGTGACAATAGTTCCACAACTTTCTTTAGTATCTGTTACCTACAAGATACTGTGCTGGCTTGTCTCTACTGTAAGTAAAGGGAAACACTTAGTAAAGAAACTTCAGCTCTGCTGACTTTTGGGGACACTTCATTTTGTCAAACTCCACAGTACCCACAAACTATATTAGACTAATAGGGATCCACCAATTATGTTGAGGAAGCAATGTGTAGGATTTGGGTTGAAAAAGATGCTAAGGGAAAGGAGAAATTAGTGATGCCCCACCCCCAAAAAAACTCAACCCCCCCCCCCCAAAAAAGGATAATCTACTAGGTAAAAATACCTTAGCCTGCAGCGGCAATGGCCATTGACTCTTACAAGCTGGAAATTAACAGTTCCTAAATACTCACGAAGAGTAACTCACGTAGAGGAAGCATAGCTGAATATCCCCAATTAAATGGTATTTATGTAGCAATTCCTATTTCTTAAGTGCTTTGTAGTCTATATTCATTATTTAACAATTTAAAATAAATTTATAAAATCACTAATAATTTTGTTAAATGTACCACTTCTCTTTGACAATGTGCAACTAATAAAATGTGGAAAATGAGTAACATTTAAAACATCATATAATACAGAGTGTAAAATGATGCAATTAATAAAAACAAATCAATAAAAACACCCTGTCTCTTTTATAAGCTATAAAGTTCTGCATAGAGAAGGGATTTCACATTAAAAGTGAGACTGTTTTGCTAAAGAATCTCAAGCAAAAATGAATACTTACATTATTTGATGGAAAGTACCTGAAGAACCCCTCCCCCATAGGCTTCATCTAAAACTACTTCCTGAAGTGGAAACGACTGTTGTTGCCTTTTGATTTCAGTAGAGTGCAAACTCCCCCAGGCTCTAGGAAATTGGGAGGAGATTGAACACAGACTTAATTGCAAAGACTATAGGCCTGCTACCCAAGGACCATAACCAAAGATCATAACCATTTGACTATTTGGTCTCTTTCTGTGTCTGTGTGACTCTCTGCCACTATGCCTGTATCTGTGTCTGAGTCTCTGTCTTTGCTCTCTGTTTCCATTTGTCTGTCTTTCCCCCTTATCCTATCACTTATCTTGCTCTGCCAAGTTTGATTATTTCCCCCATCTGTCTTTGTTCATACTCACCTGCTGCTGCTAAACTATGGTGGAGAAAATCATGAAGCTGTGACAACTTGATCCATTACAAATCTATGTTATATAATCTGACCTAGGCCCTCACTGAGACGAGGTATGTTTTTTACACCTCCGTAATCAATTCGCTAAACCACTTACTATAGAGGTTTTTTCCAAAACTTTTCGTCTATGCTCAAACCTTTCATGGATCCTCTTCATCCATGTCAGTTTAGAACAAATTGTGGTACATGGATGTGAAAAAACATTACTGTGCTTTCAGAAACTGTAAGAGTGATGAATACCAAGAAACATGAGAAGACTGGTATGAACTGATGCAAAGTGAAGTAAATAAACAGAGCCAAGAAAACAATATACAATGATTCTGTGTAGAGAAGGAACAATGTGAATGGAACAACCACCACAACACGATTAAAAGCGAATGTGGTAAAGTTATGAAGTACAGACAGTCCCAAAGAAGAAATATGAGAAGACACCTGCCTATTCTTTTTTTACAGAGGGTTGTGGGAGTCAGGCCATAAGTATAGAACGCCTCATATAATGTTATTTTTTCCCATTTTTATTTATGGTTTTGAAAATTTTTCTCTTCATCTTTTTTTTTTCTTTTAGACTCAAACACCAGGACTCAAATACAGAATAAAGAAAAGAAACACATATCATAAACTTAAATATTGAAACTTAAATATAAAGTAAGAAAAAAAAACATGTCATGTGCATAGCAGAACATGAGAGGGTTCAAATTATATAGCGATAAATTTTCATTTCAAGAAAGCCTGTATGATAAATACTACACTTTGTGTTGAGAGCCGTCCATCTTTTCTTTGCTTTCTTTTAAGTTGTCTTTTGTTCTCTGCTGTGCGCTTTTTACTTTGTTCTCCCCCCCCACCCTTGAAGGCTACAATTAAGCGCGGATATATTTATATATACATATTATATATATATATATATACACATATATACACATATTACATATATACATATTGTATATATACATATATACATATATACATATGAACATATATATACATATACTCTCCATAACAAATTCTACTCCTGATCTTTGCTTTTATTTCCTATCCCTCCTGATTCCTCTACTTTACTTCTACCCACTACCCTTCCCTCTTATTACTTAGCCTACCCACCCCAGGATCCCTTCCCTATCCTCCCATTCCCATAGATTTAAACACCCTTCTGTGACCCCCTATAACCTATTTCCTCACCCTCTCTTCTAGAGATCCCTCCTTTATCATCTCCCCCCTGCCCATCCCTTACTATTTTATTTCTTTTGAATTTAGAAGACTTTTACACTCTTCTAGATATATATGTGTGTGTGTGTATGTAGATATATGTATGTGTATGTAAGTATGTATGTATGTATGTATTGTTCCCTCTTAAACACATTCCCTGTGAAAGTAGGTTACCAAAACTACCAGCCTTCCTCACCCATCTAATTCCTCTGAGTTGATTCTTTCTCTTCCACCTCATTTGTATAAAATAATTACTTTTTTTAGCTGTTCCTAAATGGTTTGTAAAGTCATATCATACTCAAGTCTACCCCTATCTTTCTTATAAATTACACAATTACTAATGTTAGTCTTAGACATACATTTTACATATATAAAAAGTAAATGGTCTGTCCTTATTGAATCCCTTGTAATCAGTCTTTGGTATGTACCTTATGTTTCTTTTGGCTCTTGTGTGTCAAATCTTCTATTAAGTTCATTTTTTTTTGAAACAAAGTCCTTAAAGGCTGACAGTTGATCAAATGTCCATTCTTTATTTCATTCAGGATTATACTTAATCTTGCTGAGTATGATATTTTCGGCTGGAATCTCAGTTCTTTTGCTCTTCAATATATAGTGTTCCAAGACCTGTGGTCCTTTAGCATCTCCACTGCTCAATTTTGTGTGATTCTAATTATGGCACCATCATATTTAAATTTTTTTCTTGTTGCTCTTCATATTTTATGCTTGAGATGAGGATTTTGGAATTTGACTATGATATTCGTATGAGTTTTCCTCATAGGATCTCTTTCAAGTGATAATCGATGGATTATTTTCTATTTTTACTTTCCCCTTGTACTAATACTTCAGGACAATTTTCTTCAATTATTTATTATATTATTGTATCAAAATTCTTTTTTTGATCATAGCTTTCAGGTAGTCTGATTATTCTTATGGTTTCTCTTCTTGATCTGTTTTCCAGATCAGTTGTTTTTCTTATAAAAATGCTTCACTTTCTCTTCTATGTTTTCATTCTTCATATTTTGTTTAATTATTTCTTGATCTCCGCAGGCTTCACCTTGCTCAACTCTGATTTTCATGGTGTCATTTTCTTCCGTAAGACTCTTTATCTCCTTTTCTAATTGGTTGACTTTCTTTTCATAATCTTGTTTTTCTTGGATTATTCTTTTTTTCCCCCTTAGGTTTTCCTCCATCTCTCTCATTTGATTTTTAAAGTCTTTTTTTTAAGTTCTTCTATGAATTCTTTTTGGGTAAGTGACCATTTAACATTACTCTTTGGACTAGAAGAAGGTTTCTTTGCTTCCATATCCTCCTCTGATGATGAACCCTGGTCTTCTCTATTCCCATAATAACTTTCTATGGTTGGATTCTTTCTCCTTTGCCTGTGCATTTTTTTTTGTAGTAATAGCTTAATTTTTGTAATCCACTCTAGTCCTGGGTTATGGGTGATGGTGCCTCTTGCGCCAGATCTTCAATTCCCCTCTCTAGACTGAAACCAAAGCCAAACCTCCAGCCTCCTGTAAGTGCCCACAGCCAGGGGGCATCCTGCCCCACTGTGCTAGTTCCTTCTGCCCCTCCCCACTTTCCTCAGCATATCTGGGTCTGGTGTTCCTTGTCAGCAGAGGTCCCTCAATCTTTCCCAGTTCAGATGTCCAACTCCCTTCACTATCCTGAGGGTAAAAATTCCTGTGGTAAAAATTCCTCCCAAACCAGCTAACCCCAAGGCTTGCCACTTGTTGTTAAGGAGGACTCTAGCCAGAAGGTGTTTACTCTTCACTGGGACAAATCTCTCCTAGGATTTTTCTTCTGATCTTCCAGGATTGTCCCAGGAGGGCCCCTGTTGTGCCCCCATTCTCATTTATTTTTTGTGGCACTTTATTTTCTCTGAGGTGCTATTTTATCTCTTTTTATGGGGGGAAATCTTGAGAGCTTGGAATTTTCTGACATACTCTGCCATTTTCCCAGAATCCTCTCCCATCTTTTTTTCTTTAAAAAAATTTTTGTTGTATGGGATATCTTTGAGTAAAATGGAGGGGAAAGAAGAAGTTTAAGCTATATAAAATCAAAAGAATAAAATTTGAATGTAAAATATATTTTTTAAATAAGTGAAGGAATAGTGCAGAAAGAGAACAATGAGTTCTTGCTTATCTTAAAATCAGTCAAATTTGGATGTGGATAGTTGAGGCAGGTCTTTGGATTTTTGTGCTGTTAATGATTCAATGGAGCTGACTACCATTGTTGAATATGACATGACAGATTGAGTAATAAGAAACATGGTGAGGCTTGTTGAGCAACCTCCCCAAAACAGTCTGCTTCAGGGTATCTTTAGCAGTCTGTATCATCATTGCAGCCTGATGGTTTGCTAGGGGGTGGTGATGCATGATGGTGACAGCTGGGATAAGCATCCTGTCCAAAAATTCATCCAACTCATCTTGGGTAAACTCAGAACCATTGTCAGAAATAATAGCTGCAACACGATGTTGCCAGTGGGGGTGGGGGTAAAAACTTACTTTGTGGAGCCATTCTTTGAGATGGAAGCAAGGCTACTCTTTTTTTTTAATGGGCAATGGGGAGCAGGACATTCTACCGTATTGGGAAGTTGAAAGTGCAAGCAAAATCAATACAGATTCTTGATGAAAGCTTCATTATTTTCCAGCATGGTTCAACAGAAAATGTGCTGCATTTGGAATTAGGGGATGAAAGTTCAAACCAAGCAAGGTCTGTTACTTACTATGCGATCTTGGACAAATCACTTAGTAGCTTAAAGTAATTTAAAAATCTTTGATTAGATATAAAATGCTTTTATTGCATTTTATACTCCATGACTTTTTCATTGTATCCCAATCAGGAGACTGAATTAGGGGCTTAGACTAAACTAAGTCCTTGTCCAAAACATGGAGAATTATTTTATATCCTGCTTGTGGTTGTTGTTCAGTTGTCTTCTAATCATGTCTGACTATCCATGACCCCATCTGGAGTTTTCATAGCAAAGATACTGGAGAGGTTTGCCTCCTTCTCCAGAGCATTTTGCAGAATAGGAAACTGAGGCAAATAGGGTTAAGTGTCTTGCTCAAGGTCACACAACTAGTAAGTGTCTAAGGTGAGATTTGAACTCATGAAGATGAATCTTCCTGACTCCAGGCCCAGTACTTTATCCATTTTGTCACCTAGCTGCCCTAATTACATATTAGGGTTAGTATTATAAAAACATCACTAAAGAAATTGGAGTACCTATGCAGATCTGTGTATGAGCATGCACATCGACACAAAATAATTGATCCTGTTTTATCTGGCTCTTTGAGGCTGACTTTTCCTGATGGGCATTTATTCCAGGAGTTTTTTTGGTTTTTTCATGTAGTGATACTGAGGTAGGTCCCCCTCCAGCACTTGTATTGCTGCCACCATTTATAGTGAAAACAATCTACAAAGACTAGGCACATCAGTTTGTGTGATGACATTAATGAAATCTTTACTCAAGAGAGAAAAAAGACCAGGTCAGAGAGTTATTCTCTGCCCACCTGTGCTTTCACAGATCACTGAAGAAGAATATTTCACACTGGAGATTCATTAGGTTGGAAGGCTTAGGTCTGAAATGACTTACCATAGACTAGTTTGTTATATTATGCTTAAGCTCTGTTAATTAATGAAGTACACTCTCATTACTAGCTCACTGGGATCATTGCAACATATAAGGTTGGTTAAGATGGAATTGACATGGATTTATATTGAGAAATCTAATTTTTAAAGTTCAAAATTAACATTTTACTTTAGGAGACCAGAATTATGATTACCCAGCTCTGCTTCAATAAAAATGGAAAAACCCCTCTGAAATCATTACGCTTCTCATATAACATTTATGGGTTAGAGGAAAAAAATATCACCATGCAATGATCTCAACAATCTGCATCGATTAAAAAAATATAAAACTCTAGGAAAAAGAGAAAAAAGTATTTCTACTAAAATAAAAATTATCTCATTTTATGCCAGGATACTTTCTATACATAATCTTCTCTATTTTTTTCCTTTGAAGGTATTTTGGAATGTAGTAATACATGCTCAAATTCTCAAGTGAAATCTCATTGATTTAGAAATTAGCTGTAGTAATGAACTCTAACTTATCCACGGTTGTGCATCACATGCAAATCTTGTCTCATGCTTTCACTTAAGTTTTCCATAGTTGGTACATCCAATGTGGCAATACATAAGAGAAAATTCCAGGAAGTCTAGAAAAGACTTTAGTTACTCCTTAGACTTCTTAACTTCAAT
Source organism: Vombatus ursinus (assembly GCF_900497805.2). NCBI lineage: Eukaryota > Metazoa > Chordata > Mammalia > Diprotodontia > Vombatidae > Vombatus > Vombatus ursinus. Next base: position 13,719,986 of record NW_020954652.1, read on the forward strand.
AATCTCATTGGAGACAGTCATTTAAGCTTTTATTAAAACTGCCGTATATCTCATTATTTCCAGGAAATTGGTAGGGAAAAGAGAGAAATATTTTCCTCTCCGTCCTCCTTTAATGAAGGTTTCAATTAACATAGAGAAATACTTGTTTTGGAGACAGGCACTGAATAAGCTTAGAAAGATGAAGGGAAAAAAACAGATAATTGTTTTATATTGTACAGGCACGATTTTCATAAGAAAGTAGTACAATACTATATTTCCCTCTGGAGAATATATTTCTGTAAGATTAGAAAGCTGAGATAAATGGAAAGTATAAAGTGATGAAAGAGTGACCAATCAAACTTAAAACTAGTCAATTTATAGAAACAGGCCAGGCTTCACTGAGGTGAAATAGTTTTGAGAGGATGAGGTATGTGAGTTCACAGAGTCACAGAATTTTTGCACTGGAAAGGAACTTCAAGGCCACCTAGTTTGACCTGTTGCTGACCAAGAATCCCCTCTGTTATATCTCAGACTAGTGGCCCTTGACTTCAACTGAAGATGAGCAGGGAAGGAGAATCTACTTCCTGAGGCAGATCATAGCTCTTTGGGACACTTCTTACTTCAAGCCTACATATGATTCTTTGCAACCTTCTCTTTCTGGCCTTAGTAAAAGGCACACGAAGCCAAGCATATCTCCTCCTGCTATAGCATCTTAGATTATTAAACAAAGAATCAACACAACAGACTAATATAAGTACCTACTGAACAGAGGGAATTGGATTAGATTCTGGAGGAGACACACAATTTTGGTAATGCATAACTTCTATATTATGGAGTTTAGAGATGGCTAGAGAGATAAAATACACACACACACACACACACACACACACACACACACACACAATCCCTGATTCTGTTGTTCTTCTTCGTCCTTCTTTTTCAAAGAAGACCAGTGACATCAAGGGGTGATGTCATGACTTGTGTGTGAATTAGATTTAAGTGAGGCAGTAAACAAAGTCGTCAACCTCATTCTTTCTTCTAGAATCATTGAAGTCCAGAGGCAAAACAAAAGTCAAGACCACTGGTGATGGCCAGGACACAGTAGATGACCTTGGAGTCACTGATGTCTGATCAAGCTCTAAGTGTTCCACATTGCCTGCTTCAGCCACCTTCAAGGACATTGGGACAAATTGTTCTCATCTGCCCATTTTGCCAGGAGAGGTCTTCATGTGCTTGGGGTAGACATCCCTCCTAACTCACCAATGGGTTTCTGGCCTGTTAATTACCCTCAACCTGGTTTAGCCCATCTGCCTAGATGTCTTTACTGGGTATGCCACAGCATCTTGGAGCCTCAGCAGAGAGTAGACAGGTAGACATCAAAGGTGGATGAGCAGACCTGAAAATGGCACGCAAGTTTTCACACCAAAGGAGCTAGTGCTCCCTGAATGTCCCATATACCCCTCTGATTCTGCCTCCACAAAATGTGCTACATCAGAGCCCTTCTCTGTACTCATAGTTATCTCATGAGTCTGAGTTCTCATTATTGGCCGAAATTATTGTAGCAGCCTCCTCATGGATCTTCATGCCTCAAGGCTCTTTACCAATCCGGTCCATCTTCACTGCTGCCAAAATAATTTTCCTTAGGCACACAACTCACTCCACCACTCAATCTACTCCAATAACTTCCTATTGCTTCTGGAATCAAGTATGAACTCTATTATTGAGGTTTTAAAGCCCTACACAACATTACCCCAGTTTATTTTTTTTCCAGAATCAATCGGCATAACTCCTTCTTCACATAGTCTTCAGGTTATCTGAACTGATCTTCTCTCTGTTTTTCAAAAGTTACATTCCATCACCAGTCTTTGTATCTTTACATTGGTCATCTCAGGGCAACTAGGTGACATGGTGGAGAGAGTGGTGGGCCTGGAATCAGGAAGACCTGAGTTCAAATCCAGCCTCAGACAATTACTAGTTGTGTGACCCTGGGTAAGTCACTTAACTGTTTGCCTCAATTTCCTCATCTGTAAAATGAGCTGGAAGAGGAAATGTTAAACCACTCCGGTAACTTTGCCACGAAAACCCCAAAAAGGGTCACAAAGAGTTGGACATGATTAAAAATCAACTAAACAGTAACTAAAGATAAGAAAAGAAGTTAAGTTCCTCGAGGGCAAGGAATGTTTCTTCCTTTTTCTTTGCACTTCCAGTGCTTAGCACAGGGTTTGGCACACAGTAAGTGATTAATAAATGCTTGTTGACTGAATGATAACCTTGAAAGTGAATGGAATGGATTAACTCATAAAAAGGTGAGAGGTGGCAGAAGAATTAGAAAATCAAATCTACCAATATGTTATTTATAAGAAAGAATTGAAACCTAAAGATTCACACAGAGGTAAAAAGAAACACTAGAATGGAATTTATTGTGCCACCAGGGAATAAAAAATAAAAAGCAGAGGTTATGATCATGATGTCAAACAAGGCAGTAGTAAAAATAGACACAGTCAGAAAAGATAAGCAGTAAACCTACATTATGCTTATAGGTGCCATGGATGCCCCCAAGGCAATAAGGTGGTGCAGTGGCTATGAGTCCTGTATAATATTCCTCCAAGTCTTCCATTAGATCCACCATGGAGGCCTACCTAAAGATCTTCTTCTCAGTGTTTTTAGATTTAGTTGGTATATCTATAGCCCTCAAATTATCCTCTTGTTGTTATCACATCTTGCCACATGGTACCAAGATACTAAGCCATTTCCTAGGAATGCAGATTGCTATGTTTCTCCTCTGTCCCCAAACCCCATTGAAACGGAGGTTCAACCTATTCAGCAAACATAAATAGATAGGCAAAGCTTTTGTGCGAGATGCTCAAGATCTTGAGATTTACATTCTTTGAGAAATAACTGATCATTAAATAATTTCTGTCCTTAATATATGTACATATTGTAAAATTTCATCCATTTTGATATATATCTTTAAAAAATACTTTCAAGTAGTTTTGACACAGAACTGAAAATCAACTGACTGGTTTCTCTGGAAAGTCTGAGAAAGTGCTTTACTCTCCATCATAATTCATATTTTAATGTTTGCAAATGGAAAATAATGATTGGAGTAAATGGAAGGTGTGTCCAGGAAATAAAATGTGTTCTCTTCTAATTCTGCTGAGAACATATGAGTATGTGTGAATTTTCCCATAAATCATAGCTTTAAAGTGATTCAGACTGATGGATTCATATCAGATTGATGAACTGTATATAGGTAATAGGATAAGTTATAAAAACATCAGACCCATAAAAATTAATAGCCTGAAAAATGACTCTGTCCTTCCTCCATTTATCAGTAATATAAAGAGTATGCATATCTTGGCAGTGAGCATCAGTACTCAGCAATGGAGGCCAAGGAGTTACATTTATAGTTTGATTTTATACTACTTGAAATTACCTAATGTCTTTCATGCCCAGCCTGATTTCTTCTGGGCTTCAAGCCCATGCTAATTTATAGCATTTTCTAATTTATCAATTAGAATCAACCTCAATGGAATCCAACAAATATTCATAGAACTCTCACTAAGAATTCAGCCCTGCATTAAGTTACGCTCATTCATACTAGTCATGCTTAGAGAGACATCTTTAAAGCGTCCATTTCTCTAGGGTTCTTTCCAGTTCTATGATTCATTCCATGATTTAGTTTTCCGTATAGTTGGTCTGCCCTCTCTTTGTCTCTTTCTTTTTCTTTGTGTCTCTTTGTGCTTTGCACAGTGCCTAGCACATGTTGTTTAGTTGTGTCCAACTCTTCATGACCCCATTTTATCTTTTCTTGGCAAAAATACTGGACCGGTTTGCCTTTCCTTCTGCAGCTCGTTTTACATATGAAGAAACCTAGGCAAACAGGTTTAAGTGACTTGCCCAGGTTCACATAGTAAGTGTCTGAAGTCAAATTTGAACTTGGGAAAATGTCTTCCTGATTCCAGGCCCAAGGCTCTGTACACTATGGCACCACCTAGCTGCTAGCATATGTTAGGTGCTTAATATACTCTTACTAACTCTCTCTGCCTGTCTCTGTCTCTGTCTCTCTCATCTAGAAAACAAGCCAGAAACCATAATGTTTTTCTTGTGCTGTTGTTTTTCCACCTTGGATCTTGTTAGGTCAGATTCCATTTAATTTCACAAATATTTATTAAGTTCTTCCTATGTGCCATGTACAGTGTTAAGTTTTGGGAATACGAAAAAGGCAAAAGCAAAAAGCTCTGCCCTTCAGGAGCTTACTATCTAATGGGTAAAACAGAATGTAAACAAAAGTACAAAGCAAGCTCTATACAAGACAAGTAGGACATAATTAACAGAGGGAAGGCACTGGAATTAGGAGGGTTTAGGAAAGGCTTTCTATAAGAGGTAGGACTTAGTTGAGACTTAAAAGAAGCCTGGGAGATCAGTAGTGGGAGTGGAGGGAGGAGAGGGATGCAGGAATGAGAGACAGCCAGAGAGAATGCCTGTAACCAAGAGATGAGAGTCTTGTTGGTGGGAGAGAAAGAAGGCTAATGTCCCTGGATGGAAGAAGACCTGTAAAAGTGATATCAGTGTGTGTTATGAAAGATCTGTTCTTATCTGCCTCTGGGAAATAAAATGGAAAATAAGAGCCCCGCAAATTGTGGAAATAATGAAAACAATGTTAGTTGCTTTGAGTCTTGGCATATTATAATATTTCTATTTAATTGTTAGACACTACAATAAAAAATGCATTTGTGTAAGAATGGCTCAATTATTTTTTTAAATGTATGAATCTGCATTTCCTAATTGTAATTTCTTTCCCATTGTCTCTTGCCAGATACCTGCACATCCTTTAAAGAAGAGCATAAAAGTTTCCTGTCTAGCAGGCTTTGTTCCTAGAGTGTAATGACCTTACCCTTTCTGCATATATCTAATGTATTTTTGTAACTTTGAGCATTGTGTACATTTTATCATATTGCTAGATTGTGAATTCCATGAATGCAACAACTGTATCTTATTTCAATCTTATATACTCTTCAAACCTTTCCCCTTCCCTATACTGAGAATAGTGTGCTTTGTATACAGTTAGTCCTTAATAAATGTTAGATAAATGAATAAAATGCCTTAATACCAATTATGGTCTTATTTAAAAATGTAGTTGTTTAATTTTTAGATGTAAATCTGACCTCCTTTAAAAGTTTTTATTTCTCGGCAGGAGAAACATGGCAAATCCAGTCTTTTACAATCTGCATCTTAAATTAAGGCAGAAGATACAACTGTGATTTTTTTTTTCTTGCAGCGATTGTCCAACGGCTCCATAGATTCAACAGATGATACCAGCCAAGTGATGGAGCTACAAGAATTACTTGAAAAGCAAAACTATGAAATGGTCCAAATGAAAGAGCGTTTAGCAGCCCTTTCCTCTCGGGTGGGAGAAGTGGAGCAGGAAGCAGAGACTGCCAGAAAGGACCTCATTAAAACAGAGGAAATGAATACCAAATATCAAAGAGACATTAGAGAGGTAAGCAGTTCCTAATGAATATTATTACCATCACATCATTCCTCACATTCTTTCTCCAAAGATTATCATTTGGTATGAATTATACCAGTCACAGATGCAACTTTACCTGGAAGATAAAGATTTAGGCTTGCAATTAGGAAGACCTGAGTTCAAATCTAGCCCTTGCAATTTACTGTGTGACCCTAGGTAAGTCATGGCTACCTCTGTGGCTTCCCCCTCCTACTCTTCAAGGTCCTATATCCCTCATAGTTTCTCCTTTCTCCCTTCAGTCAAAATTTTCTCTCAGAAAAGAATTCAGAGAAAGGAGTATATACTAGTCATGTTAAACATACCAGCCAATGGCCCCAAGTAGACCACAAAACTCCCTTGTGCTGCCAGAACCAGATTATAAAGTAATCAAGAAATGATTAACAATATAAATAAAAATACAATAAAATATATGTAATGTTAATTTGTGTTTCCCTTAGTCACTATGCACCCACAAGGATCCATTTTTATTTGCGTTTAATAACACTGGTATATATTACCTTGTGAATTTCAGTCATTGTATTCTTGTTCCCAAGGTCACAGATATTTGCATTTTATGTGGCATTTCTAAATATGGAATGAAAGTATGTCTGTATCATCTGTTAAAGACGTCTTTAGTGTGGGAGAGAAGGCATATAAAATATTTAGGGGAGCAGGGAAGCTTTCCATTTGCTCTCAACCCCACTTTTTTCCAAGAGCTGTTATATTTGTCTTTGAACATCAATAATAATAATAGTAATAACAACAATGATAATAATAGTAAGTCAATTCTGTTGTGGTAGGTAGAGATCTGGCCTCCAAATTTGAGAAACATGGGTTCAAGTCTTCCCTCTGACTCAAAGTGGCTGAGGGACCCTGCCAATTCACTTCATCACTCTGAGAAAGTAAGTTGCAGATGCTCTCAATCAGTAGAGAAAGTAAGATCTGCAAATGGGTGAAATCATAGATTCTTTCTAAAATAAATAAACCACAGAATCAGATGGTAATAATAATAATAAAATAGTTTTCTTCAACTAAAAGTATCTACCTATGTAATAATCTATGGAACAGTAAATATAAAATAGTGAAGAACAGGATAGTAACTTGGCTTGGGATGGTTTCTATCTGAACCCCACTGAAAGAGATGAGAATGAGATAATATAAATACTGATAATAATGGTAATATTGATATCATCCCTGTTGTCATCTGCTACTGAGAATGTACCCAGAATGATTTCTGTGAGTTCACAGAAAATGAACTTTCATCCTATTTTTATTAAGCTACCAAAAAAAAAAAAACCTGCTTTTTTTATCCACCTTTGGGAAGTACATCCAGTGCAAAAAATAGCAGGAGAGTGACCCAGGAACATTTCTTTCTGAACCCCATAAAATTGAGAATGAGATGAAGATGAGGATGATGACAGTTACATAATGCCTGCCAGTTTATAATATGCTTAACACACATCCTCTCGTTTGAGCGTCTCACAGGCCTCTAATGATATTTTTATCATCCCCATTTTAAGGATGAGTACAGAGTCTCAGAGAGGTTAAATGACTTGTCTTTGTTCACACAGCTAGAGAGGAGCAAAGGTGAAATCAAAATGTTCTTACTGACTCTATCCAGTCCTCTGCATGACTGTCTTTTCTTTTGAAATTTATTTCTGAGCTTCTGTGAATTTTTTTCAGCACAGATATCTTTCTTGCATATCTAATCACCATAGTCAGCAAACTTCAATATGCATCTCCAGATAATCTAAATTATAATTGCATATGCAGGCACAGCTGCCTGCTGTCACTCGTATAGGATTGACTCATTCCTATTTTCAAGTCTCTATACCTAAAATCACCTCCTTTTCCCTCCCTAACAAAATGTGTTCCTTCCTTTTTTAGTAAAATCTTAATAAAAATTCTCCTGTTCTATAAAGTCTTTAGAGCTTAACTCCATCTGTCTCCTTTCACTCAATTTATAGCTAATCCTTGTGCTTTTCATAGATGTTGGTCACTAACCTAACAGGCTTTTAGAGCAGGGAGATCCTAGGAAAAATTCTTTTTTTTTTTTTAAATTTCTGCTTACAAAATTGCAACACATCATGGACCATCATTACATTTTTAATTGACTGGATAAATAAGTAAACTATGGGGGAAATTACTAGGTGCCTGATAGCACAGGCAAAAGACAGAGGCTAAGAGAAAAAGGAGGCAGTGGGTGGCACACTGGATAGAGCTCCAGGCCTGGAATCACAAAGACCTGAGTTCAGATGCGGCCTCAGACACGTACTAGCTGTGGGACCCTGGGCAAGTCACTTACCCTTGTTTGCCTCAGTTTCCTCATCTGTAAAGTAAGCTGGAGAAGGAAATGACAAATCTATACAATACTTTGCCAAGAAAACCCCAAATGGGGTCACAAGGAGTTGGACACCAACTGAAATGACTGAAAAAAAAAGAGAAAATGGGAGCTTAGTGGGTATGGAAATGCTGCTGAATGTTCATAATCATTGTGCATATAAGGAGGCTTATGACACTTCTCCTTACGTTCATTAAAAAAATCTCAGAGTGACCACCCTGCCCTCCACAGCCTGATGGCCAGGTCTGTTACTTCTCCCCTTTTCCAGAGCTCTTCTGGGGAGGTACGAATGTCCAGGCTCTCTGTCATGGGCTCCAGCCTACACTGAAGGTTTTCCTCCAATTATAGGAGGATCTCCTACACCCTGATTCCATTGATTATTATAGTCTCTCCATCTTTGAAGACCGCAATTCAGTCTAATTTTCCCTCTCTTTCAAAACTTTGTGTCCTCATTCTTTTCATCTCTGTCATATATCTTCAATTTTTTTTGATCAATCAATATTTATTTAAAAAATTGTTCTGTGCTAGGCAGTGGAGAAATAAACATAGAAATTAAACAACCCTCACCCTTCAAGGAATTTACATTGTATCCAAAGAGACAATATATAATTTTATATTATGTATATGTGTGTATGTGCTTTTTCAGCTGTTCTGTCACTTTTCAATAATATCCAACTCTTTGTGGCCCCATTTGGGGTTTTCTTCAAAAATACTAGAGTGGTTTGCCGATTCTGAGGCCAACAGGATTAGGCCAACTTGTCTTGGGTTATAGGCTATAAATATCTGAGGCTGGATTTGAACTCATGAACATGAGTCTTCTTGATTCCATACATCTGCATATATACACTTATGCATTTGTAAGTGTGTACAAAATGAAAAGCACATAAATATATGGTAAATTATGGGGAGTGATGGAAGATGGTACTAACTAGAGAGTTCAGGAAAGATTTAATGAATCCCAGTGCATGCTTGGTACATGGCAGGTGTTTATTAAAGGCTTGTTTAGTCATTGATTGATCTAGAAAGTGGCCTTTTGTTGAGCTTCGGAAGAAACCAGGAATCCTTGCTTCCCTGTCAATATGGTCTGGTTTCTTCTATTAAAAAGCATAAGGAAATCTCTTAGCTGTACTATTCTTTCAAGCTATCATTCTATATCTCACTTTATGTTAGAGTAAGAACTCTACACCCCTCACCTTAGTTTCCTCAGCATCACCCATAATCACTATCCCCTGCAACCTGGCTTCCACTCTGCTCAAACTCTCTGCCATGTTACCAATGACTGGCATTTTTTTGGGGGGGGGGTTAAGTGGCTTGCCCAGGGTCATACAACTAGTAAGTATCTGAAGCTGGATTTGAACTCAGGTCCCCCTGACTCGAGGACCAGTGCTCTATCCACTGTACCACCTAGCTGCCCTTTATGACTGGTATCTTAATGGTCAAATCCGGTGCTCTTGTCCACATCCTACTTGACCTCTGCAACCTTTGTTTGACATTGTTGATGGTCCCTCTCTTTCTTCATGTTGTCTTCCGACATGGCTTCCATGACATTGACTTACACGGTTCTCTTCATAGTTATTCTAATTACTTCTACCTTGCCTCCATCAGTCGATTCTTTTCCTTCTTGCCATTCTCCATTCCACATTCCCAAGGAGCCTTTCTGTAAGTTTTTATCAATGGGGCTTTTTATTGTCTTAGTCTTAGCAATTTTAGACTTCTAGTGGTTTCAACCATCACATCTATGCTAAGAACTTCCAAATCTGTATCGCAAACCTAATTTGTTGAACTCTGGACTGATATTTTCATTCATGCACAGAACACCTCTACTTAGATGGCCTTCCAGCCCTTGAAACTGAACATGGGCAAAAGTCAAGGTATCTTCCCCCCTCCCCCAATGCGATTCCCAATGGCTCTTGTATCTGCCCTCCTTTCTCCATTCCTATTTCTGCTTCTCTAATTTAGACACTCATTAGTCTCCATGTGGAGAATTGCACAATTAACTTCCCACCTAGTCCCTCTTCATTTAGGTTAACTCCAATATGTATTTATTACACAAAACTGCTAAATTATTCATCCTAATCAACAGAAGTGGTCACACGACTCCAATCAACCAATCTATAAGCATTTATTAAAGCACCTTCTGTGTGCCAGGCACTGTGCTGGGACTAAGAGCTAAAATGACAAAGAAGGAAACCAGGAGCTTAAATTCTGATGGAGGAGCCAAGAATATGCTTAAGTATTTATAGAATAAGTTTCCACATCATCAATATTAGCTAGCTTGAAAGGCAGGATGCTTGTTCTTAGAAGAATTCAAAAGGGATTCACGTCAAAGGTGGCACTTGGGCTATAGCTGTATCTTGAAGAAAAGGTGAAAGTAAAGCTGATAGGCCATCTGTGGCTCCCAACTGCCAATGGAGAATTTTTCAAACACCATAGCTTACTGTTCCGGATTATCTACAGCAGCATTTCTTAAACTGTGGGTCGTGACCGCAAATGGAGTTGTGAAAAATTTGGTTTCTGAACATGCAACAACCAAAAATTAATCAAAATCAAAAATCAAATGCATAATGAATCTGAGGTGACTCTGGCAGCACTTGCTCGTGTCGCATCAGGAAACTTCACTGTAGCCTTGGTTCTGAACACAAAGCATGCGCACTTTGCACTGCACATGCCCACAGAGCATGCAACATAAACTAATGCTGCCAAAATGCAAAAAAAAGGGGGTTGCAAGTAGAAAAAGTTTAAGAAGCCCTGATCTACAGTATCATTTCAAATTGGTTTTCCAGCTTTATTTCGTACTCCTCCTCCTCACTCCAACCTCATATTCCATATGCTCCAACCAAACTAATCTAATTGACATTCCTCAAACATATTCTAAGTATTTGTCTCTATACCTTTAGTCATAGTTTTCCCTAAATGTCCTCCCTTGACATCTCTGCCATTCGAAATCCTTCTCTTCCATCATGACTAAGATCAAATAACTTCCCTTTAAAGCCTGCAAATAAGAAATACCTTGTAAATCCCTTCCTGTGCACTCTTACAGAGCTTTGCTTTGATTTCTCAAGCATAACCACACACCCATTTTGTATGCTTCTTTCCATGCAAGTCATCTTCCCCTCCTTAGCGCCTTCCCCCAATAAATTTGTAAACAACTTGTGGACGAGGATTATGTCACAAAATCATAGATTTTTCAACTGACAAAATCTAGTCAAACCCAAGAATTTTAAAGGTCAGACTGAGGGCTAGATTGTCTGTAACTGGCCCAAGGTCAGCTAGGGAATGGCAGAGCTCAAATTTGAACACAGGTTTCTGCAGCAATTGTAACATACTTTCCACTAAATGATGTGACCTTCATTGTTGTATGCCCCGGAGAGGTGAACATGTGCCCAGAGTAGGAAATCAATAAACGCTGAATGGAATTAGATTGGATTCCACTTTCTTGAAACTGCAGGTTCAATTTCATTGCAGCAGGTCAGCATTTTAAAAGAAAAACAGTGGAGTAATTTCATTATTACGAGATTCAGAGCATGAGTGTAACAGCCCATAATATAATTGAACCTCTCCACTCCTTCCTTCTCTTTTTCGAGGTTGCTGCTTTCAGTGAATAGTTATAGCTTCCTATTTTAGCTCTTCCAAATGACACAGAGAGCAGAGCTGTTTCTTTGACTTGTGAATCCATACTTTATTTATAGAAACACAGCCTGCAGTTAAAAACCAATTCCCTCACATGGAACATCGAATCAGAAAGAAAATAGTCAGAAAGGAGCTTGTCTGGCGATTGGCGAGTATAGACAGATTATTTGTTTATGAGCAAGAGGGAGATATCTGGGTCCTTCTGCTAAATTTATTTCTTCAAATCAAATTATGCACACACACATACATGCATATACAACATGTTTATGTAAACATATATGTATTTATATATGCATATGTATGTGCACATATATTTGTATACCTATGCATGTGTGTATTTATATATACACATATGCATGTGTATATATTTATCTATTGTATGTATTGTGTATACGTCTGTGTGTGTGTGTGTGTGTGTGTGTGTGTGTGTGTGTGTACAGAAGCTAGGTGGCATATAAATAGAACATTGGGCCTGGAGTTCAAATACAGCCTCAGACAATTATTAGCTGTGCAATCTTGGGCGAGTCA
>NW_020954652.1:13731985-13744397 GCF_900497805.2 Vombatus ursinus
TCATTATAAAGACTGGACCTGTGTTTTCCTTAGTATGGGGAGCCCCCAGATGAGAAAACTCCCAACAATGCAGGTTTGGCACCTTCTCTTCAGTAGAGCGTCTTACAGAGATACTTAGATCAGAGATGTCTAACTCAAGGTCTACAGTCTGCATGAGTCTGCAGAGATCAGATTAAAGTGAAACTGGGGAATATTTATCAAAATAAAAAAATATAAACCACACGGATAATGTTAATTTTTATTTTGTTTTGTTTTCTAGGTCAATCTATAGCCTCAGGGATCTGTTTCTATTTGAGTTATACACCACTGTCCCAGAACACTGGGAAGTTAAGTGATTTGCCCCAAGATCACATAGTCAATATGTGACAGAGATGGGACTTGAATTCAGGCAGATAGTTGGTGCTGGACCTGGAGTCGAGAAAACCTGAATTCAAATCCAGTCTCAGATACTTATTAGCTCTGTGATCCTAGACAACTCACTTCACCCCTGTCTGCCTCAGCTTCTTCAACTGTAAAGTGGGGAGAATAATGGCACAAGGGCTGTTGTGCTATGAGATATTTGTAAAGAGCTTAGCACAGTGCCTGGCATGTAGTTGGTGCTAAAAATGCTTTTTCCTCTTCTTAGCCCTGTGGCCATCTCTCTTTTCCACAATAGCAGAGGCTATCATTCCATCAGCAGGTAGTAACATTCCCAAGTATACCAGTATCAGATTAAAATGTAATTGGGAAATATTTAAGAAAAATTGATAAAGTAGAATAGAACATAGAAAAAAGTTAATATTCTCAGACCTCATCTGGTCTGTATTTTATTCAGTTTTAGTACCTCATTTTAAGAAGAACATTGATAAAGTAGAAAACATCCAAAAAAGGCAAACAAGATGGTAAAGGCTGTTGAGCTACTTCCATATGAAAATTAATGGAAGGAAATGGATATTTTTAACCTGGGATCAATTGGAAAGGCTGTCACAAATATGAGGGAGTACACTTATTCTTTTTGGTCCCAGAGGGCAGAGCTATGGAACATAGGTATAAATTTCAAAGATGAAATTTAAACAAGATGTCACCAAAGAGCCATCTCAAAATGGAATGGGCTGCAATGAGTTTGGATGACTACTTTTCAAATATGTTATGATGGAAATTCTTTTCAAGTACATGCTGAACTAGGTGGCCCCAGAGGTCTCTTCCAACTCTGAAATTCTGTGATTCTACAATTCTAATTCTTGTAACTTTTTAGTGGAAGAAAAAAAATTAGATTTGTTTGCTTATTAAGCAAAACATAATTAGAATACAAATAAGCTTTCCTTATTTTCATAATAGAATAGAATGTCAAATGTAATTTTGGAAGGTTTCTTACTACTTTGGTTTCTTTGTGTCCTGTCTGCCTCCGTTTGTGAAAAAGTTGACTTTACACATAATTTAGAGTTGACTGTACAATTATATCTTCACTCCTTTCTCTGATGGCTTTTACTATATACAGTGTTCTCCTGTTTCTGCTCACTCCACTTTGAATGAGTTCATATATGTCTTCCCAAGTTTTTTCTGAAACCATCCTGCTCATCATTTCTTGTAGCATAGTAGTATTCCATCACAATCATATACCACAACTTGTTCAGCCATTCCCCAATTGATGGGCAGCCTCTTCATTTCCAATTCTTTGCCACCACAAAAAGAGCTGCTATAAATATGTTTGTACATATTGATCCTTTTCCTTTTTTCTTTGACCTCCCTGAGATATAGTCGTGGTATTGCTGCATCAAAGGATATACACAGTTTTGTAGCCCTTTAAACACTATTCCAAATTTTCTCTTTTCATTCTTGATACCAGTAATTTGGTTTTCTTCTTTCCTTTTTTTAATTAGATTAACCAAAGGTTTATCTGTTTTATTGTTTTTTTCATAAAACCAGCTCTTAGCTTTATTTATTAGTTCAATAGTTTTCTTAATTTCAATTTTCTTAATTTTTCCTTTGGTTTTCAATATTTCTAATTTAGTGTTTAATTGAGGATTTTTAATTTGTTCTTTTTCTAGTTTTTTTAGTTGTATGCCCAATTCAATGATCTCCTCTTTTTCTATTTTATTTATGTAAGCATTTAGAGATATAAAACTTCCCCTAAGAACAACTTTTGCTGCATCCCATAAGTTTTGGTATGTTGTCTCATTATTGCCATTCTCTTGAATGAAATCATTGATTGTTTCTATGATTTGTTCTTTGACCCAATCATTTTTTAGGATTAGATTATTTTGTTTCCAATTATTTTTTAGTCTATCTTTCCATGGCCCTTTATTACATATAATTTTTATTGCATCATGATCTGAAAAGGATGCATTTACTATTTTTGCCTTTCTGCATTGGATTGTGAGGTTTTTATGCCCTAGTACATGGTCATTTTTTGTGTATGTGCCATGTACAGCTGAGAAAAAAGTATATTCCTTTCTATCCCCATTCAGTTTTCTCCACAGGTCTATCATTCCTAACTTTTCTAATGTTCTGTTCACCTCCTTAACTTCTTTCTTGTTTATTTTGTGGTTAGATTTATCTAGTTCAGAGAAGGGGAGGTTGAGGTCCCCCACTAGTATAGTTTTGCTGTCTATTTCTTCCTGTAATTCCCTGAACTTCTCCTCTAAGAATTTGGATGCTATACCATTTGGTGCATATATGTTTAGTAATGATATTACTTCATTGTCTATGGTGCCTTTTCGCAGGATGTAGTTTCCTTCCTTATCTCTTTTGATAAGATCTATTTTTGCTTTTGCTTTGTCTGAGGTCAGGATTGCTACCCCTGCTTTTTTTACTTCAGCTGAAGCATAATATATTTTGCTCCAGCCTTTTGCCTTTACCCTGTATATGTCACTCTTTTTCAAATGTGTTTCCTGTAAACAACAAATTGTAGGATTATGGTTTTTAATCCAATCTGCTATACGCTTCCATTTTATGGGAAAGTTCATCCCATTCACATTTACAATTATGATTACTATCTGTGTCTTTTTCTCCATCCTTTTCCCCCCTGTTTCTGCTTTTCTTTCTCCTTTCTCCTTCCCCCCCTCACTAGTGTTTTGCTTTTGACCAGTGCCTCCTTGGATCCCACCTCCCTTCTATTATCCCTTTCCCTTTTCTTCCCCTTTACTCTTACTGCCTCTTCCCTCCCTTATATCCTCCCTCCCTTTTCTTTCCCCTTTCCCTTCCTACTACCTATAGTGCAAGTTAGATTTCTATACCTAACTGATAATGTTATTCCCTTCTTGAGCCAAATCTGATGAGTAAGGTTCAAACAATGCTCATCCCCCTCCCTTCTTTACCTCTGCTCTAATAGGTTTTTGTGTCTCTTCCTGTAATGTAATTTACCCTTGTCTGCCTCCCCCTTTTTCAGTACATTTTCTTAGCTCAGACTAATCCACTTACTTGGATCCATTTAACCCACTTGATTAGATTTTTTTTTATCATTACATCAAAGTCAACTTCTATCCACCCCCTTTATGTATACTCCTTTAACATGGTATAATAACAATACAGTTCTCAAGAGTTGCAAGGGTCATCTTCCCTTGTAGGGATGTAAACATTTTGCCCTTATTAACAACATATCGTATCTTTCTGTCCCATTTATCTTTTTACGTCTCTCTTGAATCCTGTACTTGAAGATCAAATTTTTTGTTGAGCTCTGGTCTTTTTGTCAGGAATGTTTGGAAGTCCCCTATTTCGTTGAACCCATCTCCTTCCCTGAAAAATCATGCTCAATTTTGCTGGGTAGTTAATCCTTGGCTGCATTCCAAGCTCCTTTGCCTTACAGAATATCATGTTCCACGCCCTGGTCTTTTAATGTAGAGCCTGCAAGGTCCTGTGTAATCCTGACTGTGGTTCCATGATATTTAATCTGGTAATTTTGGAATTTAGCTATTCTATTCCTTGGCATTTTCAATTTGGGATCTCTTTCAGGCGGGGAGCGGTGGATTCTTTCTTTAGTTATTTTACCTTCAGGTTCTAGGACTTCAGGGCAGTTTTCCTTTATGATTTCCTGAAGGATATTGTCCAGGTTCTTTTTTTCATCATGGCTTTCAGGTAGGTCTATAATTTTTAAATTGTCTCTCCTGGATTGATTTTCCAGGTCAGCTGTTTTACCCATGAGGTATTTTACATTTTCATTTATTTTTTCATTTTTTTGTTTCTGTTTGACTGATTCTTGCTCTCTCATAGAGTCATTAGTTTCCATTTGTTCAATTCTAATTTTTAACATATTGTTTTTTTCTGTTAGATTTTGTACTTTCTTCTCCAATTGGTCAATTGTATTTTTAAGGGATTTATTTTCTTCAGTGTATTTTTTTTCCAGTTGGCCAATTGTACTTTTAAAGGACTCCTCTACCTCTCTCATTTGACTTTTAAAATCCTTCTTGAGTTCTCCTAAGAAGGCTTTTTGGGCTTCAGACCAGTTCACATTCCCTTTAAATGTTGCAGATGTGGGTTTGATGACAGTGTTGTCCTCTTCAGAATTTGTCTTGATCTTCACTCTTCTCATAATATGAATCTATCGTACGTTTCTTTTTACTCATGGCGTTTCTTTATTCCCTGGCCTTTAAAGAGATTAAGCTCTCTGCTGGGGAGCACAGGGCACTGATCCAAGCTTCTTGTGTTGGGAGCCTAGGTCTTGGTCACTGGCTTTGTGTGCTGGGGCCTCTTATGTTGGCAACTGGAGGCTGTAGGGTTCTGGCAGCTCATCTGGTGTTGGGCTGGAATCAGCAAGGCTGGGACTTTCAGATAAATCTAAGCTGCCTGCTTTTCCTTTCCTTTAGCTTTGTTTAGCTCCTTTTAGATAAGTGTTGCCAGGTGTTTATCTGCCTGGGGCCCCTTGCAATGCTGCCTCCCTCATTTCTGTTGAGGCACTGGAAGACTTCTTTACTGTAGAATGCCGAGGCACCTGCTGGTTCTCGGAGCTGGTTTCCACCAGTTACCCCACCCTCACTGAGGCACTCGGAGCTACAGCTGTTGCGTTTGCCTGCTTGACCACCTGGTCTTCGGGATCCCCTCCTGGTTGGCAGCTGGAGGCTGCAGGGTTCTGACAGTTTACCTGGTGTTGGGCTGGAATCAACAAAGCTGCAACTTTTTGGCACCTCTAGGTTGCTTTTTTCAGCTCCTTTTCTTATTTTTGTTGAGGCTCTGGGAGACCCGTTTGCTGTAGAATGCTGAGGCACTAGAATCCAAATTTTCTCCAGAATGGTTAGACCAAGTTCACAACTCCACCAACAATGAGTTATTGTATTTTACCTATTTTCCCACATCTATGTTAGCATTTATCATTTCTAATAGGTGTGAGTTGGTACCACAGAGTTGTTTTAATTTGCATTTCTCTAATCAATAGTGATTTAGAGCATTTTTTCATATGACTATAGATAACTTTGAATTCTTTTTCTGAAAACTAGTATCCTTTGACCATTTATCAGTTAGGGAATGGTTCTTATTTTTATAAATTTGACTCAGTTCCCTAAATATTTAAGAAATGAGGTATTTATCAGAGAAGCTTGCTATAAAAATTTTGGATAGTTTATCATTTTCTATGGTACCTTTTAGCAAAATGTAATTTCCTCTATTATCTCTTTTAATTAAGTCTCTTTTGGCTTTTACTTTATCTGAGATCATGATTGCTACTCCTGCTTTTTGTGATTCAGCTGAAGCATATTAGATTCTGCTCCAGCCCCTTTAACTCTGTGTGTATGTTTTTCTGTTTCAAATGTGTCTTTTACAAACAACATATTTTCGGAATCTGGGTTCTAATCCATTCTGCTATCTGCTTCCATTTTACAGATGAGTTCATCCCATTCATATTCAGAATTATGATTACCAACTGTGTATTTCCGTCCTATTTTCTTCTGTTTATCTTTCTCTCTTTTTTACCTTATCCCGTCTCAAAAGTATGTTTTGCTTCTGACCACTGCCTCCTCTTATCCTACCTCCCTTTTATCACTCTCCTTTCTCTTATACCCTTCTCCTCCTACTTCCCTGTTCAGTAAGATTATTTCTATACCCAGTCAAGTGTCCATGTATTTATTTCCCTCGTGGAACAGTTTAGGAGAGAGTAAGGTCCAAGCGATGCCCAACCTGCTACCATTTTCTCTTCCACTGTAAGAGCTCTTTCTTCTGTGCCTCTTTTGTGACATTAATTTTCCCCATTCTTCCTTTCCCTTCCCATTTGTCCCAAGGCATCCTTCTTTCTCAACCTTTCATTTTTTTTAACATCATCACAACATCATCACCCATGCCCTGTGTATATGGAGAATTCTAATGACTGCCCCAATAATGATAAAGTTATTAGGAGTTACATACATCATCTTCTCATGTAAGAAGGCAAACAATTTAACCTTATTGAGTCCCTTATGCTTTATTTTTCATGTTTATTTTTTGATGCTTCTCGTGATTCTTGTATTTGAAAGTCAAATTTTCTAGTCAGCCCTGGTCTTTTCATCAGGAATGCTTGAAAGTCCTCTATTTCATTAAATTTCCATTTTTTCCCTGAAGGATTATACTGTTTTTTCTTGTTATCTTGGGTTGGCAAAATGCATCTCTGTGACCTTTGGTGGGCTCGGACCTCCAAAATTTGATTTGAAGTGTTATTTTAAAGTTGTTTGGAGAGGAAGGTTGGGAGAATTCAGCTGGATTGCTGCCTCTGATATGAACCCTTTTCAAAAGAAAAAAGATACAACCTTTAAAAAAAATTGAAAGAATGTTCCAATTAATTACTAATAAGAGATTGCAAATTTAAACAATTTCAAGTTTTACCTCACCACAAGCAAATTGGCAAAGAAGACCAAAAATTTATAAAAATATATAAGTTGTCAGTGTTATATGTTAGAGAATAGATACCCAAGCATACTCTTAGTGGGGCTATATATTGATATAACAATTCTGGAAAACAGTTTGGAATTGGATGAGAAAAGTTACTAAATTATTTATACCCTTTGAAGCAGGGATGCCCCCCTGCTGGACATACACCTTACTATTAAAAAGTCATTATATATACTGAAATATTCATTGCAGCACTTTTTGTGGTAGGAAAAAATTAGAAACAAAGTAGGTGTCCATCACTTAAGGGAAGGCCAAACACATTTTTGTTCACCAGTGTAAGAAATGTTATAAGATATAACAAACATGAGAAATTCAGAGAAAAGTGTCAAGATTTGTACAAATTCATACAAAATAAAATAGGCAGAACCAGGTAACCTAAATTCAGAATGACCACAGTAATGGAAGTGAAAAGAACCTAAAATGAAATAGTGCTTTGACCAGTCTAGGCCCTGGGAAGAGATAAGGAACTGTGCTTCTCTCCTTTTGATAGAAAGTTTAGAATTTATGGGTGCAAAAAGTTAAATACACTGTGTAACATGGTCACTGTGTCACTGAGTTTTACTTAATTGTCTTCTTCTGTTATAAGGGAAAGGAATAAATATTTTATTGAACACCTACTATGTGCCAGGCACCGTTCTAACCACTTTACAAGTATTATCAAATTTGGCCCTCTCAACAATCCCTTGAGGTAGGTGCTATTATTATCCCCATTTTGTAGTTGAAGAGACTGAGGTTGTCAGAGGTTAGGTGACTTGCCCAGGGTCACACAGTCAGTACATGTCTGAGATGGGAGTTGATTTCAGGCCTTTCCAACTCCAGACCCAGCACTCTATCCTCTGTGTCACCAGCTGCCTCTGTAAGGATAGGTTCACTGAGTGACTAACATGAAAACAAAAGAAATCCCCCTAGTATTTAAAATTCTTCTGTGTATAAGCCTAAGCTCATGAAAATATTGTTTTCGGGTAAGTGGCTACATCAGCTCATTGCAGGGTTTGGAATTACTCATGGCCTTTCTTCTTCATACCACTTAGGCTTGCATTTGTCTTTTGCTCACATAGTTGCTCTGTTCCTGAGTGCTAGATGCCAGATTCATTTTCTGCTCCTAATGCTTTGCAGCAGTCGACAGCTCTATTAAACTATTTGCAAATATGCTTCATTATTTCTTTAGAGGGTTGCAAAGCTACAGAGCTACCTATACCATGGGCTGAAGTCAGATGGACACAGAGGGACAGGAAATCGTACATGATCCATACTCATTATTTGAAGTTTAGGGAGTTCATTTTATTCATTAATTAAATAACTTTTATCACCCTACACTTGCTTTGTTTTTCTCCTAAAATTTGAATTCTTTCTTATTTTTATTTTTTTGCTTCTTGGTAAGGCAATTGGGGTTAACTGACTTGCCCAGGGTCACACAGCTAGTAAATGTCAAGTGTTTGAGGCCAGATTTGAACTCAGGTTCTCCTGACTCCAAGACCTAAGCTCTATCCACTGTGCCGCCTAGCTGCACCTAAAACTTGAATTCTTAAGAACTTTTGTTTTTATATCACCTAACCTTCCTTCCTATATCTCCCCTATTGCCGCCAAACTCTTTTAATGACTACAGTATACGGGAATTACCAAACTTTTGATATATTTATCACCCTTAGGCTATGGCACAGAAAGAAGATATGGAAGAAAGAATAACTACTCTTGAGAAGCGCTATTTAAGTGCCCAGAGAGAATCCACTTCCATCCATGACATGAATGATAAACTAGAAAATGAGCTGGCAAATAAGGAAGCCATCCTACGTCAGGTTCAGTATCTATGTCATGGTTCTATTCGGGAATGTCTGTGACGTCTCGCCATTCTGGAAGGATACAGGTTAATCTAAATTAGCTCTGGTGGTAGGTTTCTGTGAAATTAGATCACTACTTGCAGTAGAGGATGGGACAAAAAAAATATGGAATGGCCTAAGAATTGTTTTGTATGGTTTTTCTACTAGGGCACAGTAGAGATGCTTTAAAATGGCAATATTATTTATCATTGTGAAATCATAGCAATGCATAGTAATGTCCAGTATCCAAGTTTTTCCACTTGGTAATGCCCTTTATAAAAGACTAGGGAATAGTTTTACCTGATATCTGAGCATCTTAAGTTTCTATAATGGTATGAGAATATGTATGTAGTCTATTAAAACAAAATTTAAGCAGCATTTGCCATGTTATTGTAAAGCAGATACTAATTTAGCAGTCATTGAAGTAATGAAAGCGTCAGGGCACATGTATCTAGTGTTTGATTTCTTAATTTAATCTTCATAAGTTGTTGATGGTTCCCTCTGGTTTCAGATGGAAGAGAAGAACAGACAGTTACAGGAACGTCTTGAGTTGGCTGAGCAAAAGTTGCAGCAGACCATGAGGAAAGCTGAGACCTTACCAGAAGTAGAGGCTGAGCTTGCTCAGAGAATTGCGGCATTAACAAAGGTACAACCCTCGACGATCATTCCTGTTTGAAACCAGTAAAAACCATGACTTAACATGCTGTTTTCTTCATTCTAAGACACTTTCAAATTAGTAGTCCTAAGCATGATCATTGAGTATCAAAGTGATAAAGATTATATGCCTTGTTCGTATTAGTACTAATAACTATTTTTCAAATGAATTTCTCTCCATAATAGAAAGTGTTATAAGCCTCTGTAATTTAAATTAATTATAAATTATAGTTGATGTGTTCAAACCCTAATCAGTTTAAGATTTTAGAGATAGATGATTAAAAAGATAGATAAATTGATTTAGATTTGCATTACTATCTTAAAACAATAACCCTTCAGATTCATGCAGTAATCATAATTTTTTTTCACTAATGCGTTTGCATATCAGGAAAATAACAAAGGAAACAACTATAATCACTTTTACTTGTGAATGTGGCATACTGGATGCAGTGACTTTAGAGTTCACATATAAAGCAGTATTACTCATCAGACTTATTATTAAGGCAATCAATTCCTTTCAGCAGGAAGTCTGATGAAACCTGTTAAATCATCACAGAAAGGGTTACAAGTATTGAGTGGTTCAAATGTGGTTTCTATGGGTATGATTTCTAATATACTCAAGAAAAGTCAAAAAGATATTTAAGATTAGCTAATGTAGGACTGTCACTATATCTTTAGCAGAAGCTACCTATTTTAGACTTTTAGAATCACTCTGCTGCTAATAAAGTCTATTCTTACATTTTGCTATCAAATAGAAATGAAATAACTTCAGAGAGTACATGCATATATCTAGCTTTTGTCACAAAATCCTGATTTGATTGATGAGCACTTTTTAAAAAAAATATTAATTTTAAAATAGCCTGGTGTTTGTATGATAAAAAAAAAATTGCATTTGGCTAAATCTCCGGAGGCATTCTAGAGGTTGAGTTTAATCAAGTTCATATTAAGAATTGAAAACATTGGTAAGGAGGTTTCACAAAACAAGAGTTGTAGAAATGAAGATTTGAGCCGCTAACAGCATTTTTGAAAACTTGAGAGGCAGTCTTATGGGCCAGAAAGAGCCCTGGAAGTGGAATCAAACCTATGTTCAGGTTCTGTAATTATCACTTGATTAACTGTAAGAACTTAGACTAATTGCTTAGCTTCACTGAACCTCACTAGTTGTTCAGTCGCTTGAATTTGAAATGAAGTATTCCTGATTCCAAATCCAGCACTCTAACCATTGATCCATGACAGAGGTAATATGCATAAAATGGTTTTGAAAACCTTACTGTACTATATAGTTGTCAGCTATAATTTTTATCATATGTTATTATGAAATATAATTTCACAAAATAATAGATGATGTTTATATAGCATTTTAAGATTTGCAAAATCCTTTATATTATCTCCAGCATATTGCAATAAAAAGAATGATAGATTTGGAATCAAAGGACCTGAGTTCACTTCCTGCCTTAATCACTTATTACCTTGTGAACATCAGTTTCCTCATTTGAAAAATGATGAAGTCAGACTAGATAACCTCTAAAGTCCCTTCCAACTCTAAATCTAGGATTTATTTATTTTTACAACTTAGGAGAAGATAGTTTTATTCTCATTTTATCCTGTTTTGATCCCATTTATACAAAAAAGGACACTGTTTTGGTTTGGCTTTTCCCAACATTCACTTTAAAAGATACTGATAATTGGGGTAGTTAGGTAGCACAGTGAATAGAGCACTGGCCCTGGAGTCTGTAGGATCTGAGTTCAAATCTGGCCTCAGACACTTGACACTTACTAGCTGTGTGACCCTGGGCAAGTCACTTAACCCCAATTGCCTCACCAAAAACAAACAAAGAAACAAACAGAAAAGGCACTAATGATTGTTTTAATAAGCTTTTTTTCCCCTGAAATTAAGATCTTAACAAGTAAACAGTTACCCAAATATTGACAAAAGTCTATATGAGCTAACATTTCTAGAACCCAAGTGTTAACAAGGACCCCTCTGATCATTTGGTATGCTTCATCTACTCTTTATGCTTAGAAACCTATTGGGATTTGACCTTGCTGAACCAGGGATTATGGGACTTGTCTATGCTCATACACTTAGAAAGTGATTCAAACCCAGGACTCTCCTGAATACAACTTTAGAGTGCTTTCCACTCAATGATGGTGTCTTTAAGCAAATTGCTTTTTAATTCCTTTCCTGGCTCTTAGTTCATTGCCTCTATATTTCAACCTAGTTATCCTCACCAAATTTCCAAAATATTTTATTCACCTTTCTTCAGTTGTCTTCTCTTTTATCTACTTCCTTCTTTTATTCTGCTTCAGCATTCCTTTTTACCTCTTTCTGTCTCTTTGTCATTTCTGTCTTTTTTGCCTTTTCTCTGTTTTATTCAGTTCTTCTTCAAAATGTAACTTCTAATAAATCTTTCCTTGTATTTGCACATTGAAAGCTAACTGGTGACATTAATTCCAAACACGCATTCCAATCCCAAACCCTATATTGATCAATCAGCCACATATTAATAGGTTGTACCTATCTTGATACTTCTGTTATCAAATGTGATGTTACTTATTCAATTCAACAAATCCTTATAAAACACCTATTTCCTTTAAGGAAATAGACCCATGGTTTATTGCATAGAATACTGGAAATGAAGTCAGGTAGAATTATGTTTCATTCCTGATTTTGACACATATTAGCTAAATGATTGTGAGCAGTTTTCTTAAAATTTGGGTACCTTAGACAGCTCTCTCAGACTCTTAAGTTCCAGGATCTGTATCATTAGACAGAATTTACACACCAGTTATTCCCTATAGCAATGAAATCACACATCCTGACCTTCCACTGCCACCTTCCCCTAACCCCACCCTCCCAATGGACAGAGCACTAGAAATACAGAGATAAAAGCACAGTCCCTGCTCTTGGCAGGCTTACAATCAAGAAGCAATGGCATAACCTAGACAAAGGATTTGGGGGGAGTATTTTAGTTAGGTAATAGACTAGTTTTTGGTCTTTCTATTGAGTAAATTGTGAGTCACTTCCCCTCTAACACATTTGATTGGGTGTGTGTGTGTGTGTGTGGAGAGAGAGAGAGAGAGAGAGAGAGAGAGAGAGAGAGAGAGAGAGA
>NW_020954652.1:13749397-13750702 GCF_900497805.2 Vombatus ursinus
GCAAGTCACTTAACCCCAATTGCCTCACCAAAAACAAACAAAGAAACAAACAGAAAAGGCACTAATGATTGTTTTAATAAGCTTTTTTTCCCCCTGAAATTAAGATCTTAACAAGTAAACAGTTACCCAAATATTGACAAAAGTCTATATGAGCTAACATTTCTAGAACCCAAGTGTTAACAAGGACCCCTCTGATCATTTGGTATGCTTCATCTACTCTTTATGCTTAGAAACCTATTGGGATTTGACCTTGCTGAACCAGGGATTTGGGACTTGTCTATGCTCATACACTTAGAAAGTGATTCAAACCCAGGACTCTCCTGAATACAACTTTAGAGTGCTTTCCACTCAATGATGGTGTCTTTAAGCAAATTGCTTTTTAATTCCTTTCCTGGCTCTTAGTTCATTGCCTCTATATTTCAACCTAGTTATCCTCACCAAATTTCCAAAATATTTTATTCACCTTTCTTCAGTTGTCTTCTCTTTTATCTACTTCCTTCTTTTATTCTGCTTCAGCATTCCTTTTTACCTCTTTCTGTCTCTTTGTCATTTCTGTCTTTTTTGCCTTTTCTCTGTTTTATTCAGTTCTTCTTCAAAATGTAACTTCTAATAAATCTTTCCTTGTATTTGCACATTGAAAGCTAACTGGTGACATTAATTCCAAACACGCATTCCAATCCCAAACCCTATATTGATCAATCAGCCACATATTAATAGGTTGTACCTATCTTGATACTTCTGTTATCAAATGTGATACTTATTCAATTCAACAAATCCTTATAAAACACCTATTTCCTTTAAGGAAATAGACCCATGGTTTATTGCATAGAATACTGGAAATGAAGTCAGGTAGAATTATGTTTCATTCCTGATTTTGACACATATTAGCTAAATGATTGTGAGCAGTTTTCTTAAAATTTGGGTTCCTTAGACAGCTCTCTCAGACTCTTAAGTTCCAGGTAATTTGGTGATCTGTATCATTAGACAGAATTTACACACCAGTTATTCCCTATAGCAATGAAATCACACATCCTGACCTTCCACTGCCACCTTCCCCTAACCCCACCCTCCCAATGGACAGGGCACTAGAAATACAGAGATAAAAGCACAGTCCCTGCTCTTGGCAGGCTTACAATCAAGAAGCAATGGCATAACCTAGACAAAGGATTTGGGGGGAGTATTTTAGTTAGGTAATAGACTAGTTTTTGGTCTTTCTATTGAGTAAATTGTGAGTCACTTCCCCTCTAACACATTTGATTGGGTGTGTGTGTGTGTGTGTGGAGAGAGAGAGAGAGAGAGAGAGAG
>NW_020954652.1:13750802-13794387 GCF_900497805.2 Vombatus ursinus
GAGAGAGAGAGAGAGAGAGAGAGAGAGAGAGAGAGAGAAATGAACTTAAGCACCTTGAGATTAGAGATTATTTTTTTGGTTTTTCTTTGTATTTCTCAGGCTTAGCACAGTGGCCTGGTACATAAAAAGTGCTTAATAAATGCTTTAAAAATTAAATAAATGACTTTTTATATTTGCAGTATTAAATAATACAGTTAGGTCCAATTGGGGAAAATAAATCCTCCAAGTTGACACATTATTGGAACCCTGTATATGTTCATTCATTGGGCTGAAACCAATTATCATGTTTACATAATTAAAAATTTGAATAGTGTGAATTTGAACACATATACCCACTTCAGAGAATTCATTTTTTGACCAAAGGAGGCCTAGCTGTAACTCCTTGATAAGTCTAAAGATTTGACATCTATATGTGCACTCTTATACATTTTCAAATCCTTATCCACCCTACCCTTAGGACTTAATAATTTTCTTTCCATGATTAGATTGCACTCAATGGCAACAATATCTGTCATGCATTCTATCCAATGTCCAGGTTAGAATTATGGCAGTGCTAAAACTCATCACTCTAATAGTGTAATTAGACAGTCGCTTGATAAGCATTTATCAAACACCATTTGTACTAAGGCATTGTGCTAAGCTCTGAGAATACAAAGAAATAAGCTTTCAAGAAGCTCATAGTCTAATGGATCGGGTCATCTCCAGTCGTCCTGATCTATATCTTTCCACTGGACCCAAATGTCTCTGGAGGAAAAAGTGAGACTGGTCACTTTGTACAGCCCTCCCTCACTTAAATCCAATTCACTTGCAAGTCATGGCAACACCTTCCTGATGTCATGGTCCTCTTCCATAACGAAGAACAAGCAACAAATACACAATGAAGGCAAGTCTAATAGAGGAGACACCATGCAAACAATTATATAAAAGCAAGATATATAGAGGAAAGGTTCCCTGGATTCAATAAATGTTGTTTGAATGAAGTACTCTTCTCATTCCTTGGCTACAGTTTTGATAAGTTGATCTGATGTGGTTTTGTGGGATAAGACAGGAAAGAATAGAATATCAAAGGCTATTTAAAGACTTCAGTTTTACCAAGAAAATTTCAGAAGTTGAAAGCCTTCACACTTCCATTTCTCTTGGCATAATTACATTTTCTCTCAGATATTTTTAGAACTATTAACACTCTCTTAACATGATGTTTTTAGTGACTAAAAGACATTTTTACATCTGTAGAACTGAAAATGTCACCCAAACTTCAGTTCATTTACTATATTCTTAATTGAAGTCTACATGAGTTATGGAGATCCTCCCATTCTGACAATTATATGAGAAATGTATACTTTGCAACTTTGTAAATGCAGTAGGTTCATATATTCAGTTTTCATGGAGAATTTTTTTTTGTTGCTTGTTTTATGTTTTTCTTTGTTGTTTTCTTTTAACAAGGAAATGAGAAGCAGAGCAAAAATCTTGGAAACAGCAAATGTTGAGTTGCCTCTTACTTACCTATATCAATATTAAAATGCTAAGTGTTTATTCTGAGATGATGTTGTGTCTTGTGGAGGAAATAATCATCTGTGCTTGATATCATGTTCAAATAGGTTACTATCTCATTTCAAATCTTGCATTACATATTCATGTGTAGGGATATATGTCTTTATTATGTTTCCCTTTTTTAGGTTGACTTTGGGATGGGAAAAGTTCATTATTTGGATAAACTATTTACTATTTTTAACTTTCTACCTGGTCTACTTGGGTCCTCTGACTGTTTATAGTGGTTATTTCACTAACAGTGTTTATGAATATATTCATAGCCATAACTTGTACATAGCATACTAATAAAACACAGCTCTCAGCTGCATTCCATGTGTTGAACACATTATATCCATGGCAATCTGGCATTTACCTGGAAAGTGATGAAACTCTCCAGACTCCTGGCATAGAATAATGCATAAAGGTGTTTTACTCATTATGTTTTCATTTTAAGAATAGGCCTAATTTTGAGAACAGCAAAGTCAAGGTAGCACTTGGTTTCTGCATTATTCATTGGAGTGTTTAAGTAGGTTTTACAGACACGTTTCCTCAACCTCGCTGCATCACTGTGTCCTGAGCAGAATGAAAACTTGACATCAGTATGTGGCATGAACCAGTGAACCAAAGATTAAATTTCAAATGGACAGCCATAATGTGCATTCAAGGCCCCAAACTCTACTCATTTGTGATTTCTCCTCTTAAGTATGTTAAGTCAATTAAATTGTATTTCGTCTCTTGTAAATTCTAACATTATATAGCCTAGCTTTTTTTCTTTCATTTAGAAGAATTAGAGGCTGTGGCAAAAAAAAATATGAATTTCTTGTAATTGGGTCACTTATTTAGCATCTTACACAACATGAAACCTCATTAATTCCATTCCTATTCAAATAACTGGGGACTACTCCTGACTAAGGACCCTCTAACAGCCTTTGAGACACATTCTGGTGTTTGGTTTCCCATAATTCCAATTATAACATGAGTCTATTAGAGTTGCTTTGATTCACTCTATAATAATTGTTTATCAGCCAATCATCACTAACCTTAAAACTCCATCTTTAGGTCAATAGCTTTCTTTATTTTTTTAGCATATCATTGTTTTCCATTTATGTACATCAACAGCATCGTGTCCACTAGATATCTGTGTAGTTCTCTCCACAAAATTCTGTCTATTAAAGTATTGAATTTGCAGTCACATTTTTCTTTTAAGCATTCTGTGCTGTGTTCTGTTCAGTGTGCCTTTAGTTCTGATTTTTTCAATTTTGTCCCTCTCCTTTTCCTTGACTTGTTAGTCTGATCCAACCTCCTCTACCTCATCTGATGATTATCAGTATGTTATGGAAGCTAAACTACAAGAATTGATCTCCATACGTAGGAAGGTAGTCCTACTGGACTTTACTTTCTATTGCTAAATAGACTCCATCTGTTTTTGTTTTTGTTTTTGTTTTGTTTTGGTTTTGGTTTGGTTTGTTTTCATTTATAAATCGTTTTTAATGATTTTTTTTTAGTTATTGATAATCAACCATTGTTCAGCTCAGTGCTTCAAGGAGCTTAAAACTTTTTCCAATGGCAGGTTTCTGTTCAAATTGCACAGTCTGCATGCTACATTTGGCTGATTTCATTGCTCATAAACAACTCCAATGTTTTGCTGATGCTTGGATGTAACAGGCCTTTGTAGCTGACACATTTCAAGCGATGCTGTTCAGCTGCCTGTTTTAAACAAAGTTTCGATTTTGAAAACTAAGTTTGCAGTTGGTAGTAGCTTGCTTTATGTTTTATTTCAATTTCCTTAGATGAAATGTTGGGAAAGCGTGGCATTTCTGGCTAACCCTTCCTATTTCTTTACAGGCTGAGGAGAGGCATGGTAACATTGAAGAAAGGATGAGGCATTTGGAAGGTCAACTCGAAGAGAAGAACCAGGAGCTTCAAAGAGTATGTGAATTGCAGATCTCTTCCACTCCCTCCCACTATCTCTGGATTTAATATTCCACAGTATGCTCTTTATTGATTGTGGGCTTTAATTAAATCACATTTGGCAGGCTACATGCATCTTAATGAAAAAAAGTTCCTGACAACTTCATCAACAGAGAAGCTTAATCTACTTTGGGGACTCAGTAAAAATGTTTCAATTAACCTACCCAAATTTCAGCTTTGAATATAAACTGAGGGAAGATGGTTTTTTGTATTTAAGTTGACAGCATTTGGTGTTGTTGCTGTTTTTTTTTTCTCCCTCTGAACCAAAGGCTAGACAAAGAGAAAAAATGAATGAGGAACACAACAAAAGGTTATCAGACACTGTAGATCGACTTTTGACGGAATCCAATGAGCGTCTGCAGCTACACTTGAAAGAAAGGATGGCAGCTCTGGAGGAGAAGGTAAAACGAACTGAAAGGGCATCTGTTTATCCCACTTGAGTGATACAAATCCTGATGGTCATCAGCTCTAATATTTGTGTAGACACCAAGTAGTTCTAGTGTACTGTCCAGTAACTTCCTTCTAAGTATCTCATTGCAAAAATACTATTTGTTTGCCTTGAGTCTTTCCTTGTGCTAATCCATCCAACACCCATGGACTTTTTTAGGAGTCTGTCAAAACATCTCATTCCTGGGATCAGTAAACTTCAGTGGATCCTTATTCTCTCTCAAACAAAATAAAATTCTTGTTTGACCTTTAAAGTCCTTCAAAATGCCATTTCTTGCCTGGCTTATTATGTACAAATCCCTTTCCTGAAGTCTCTAGTCTAGCAAAACTGGCCTTCTTGCTGTCCTTCACACAGGGGACTCCATCTCCTATTTTTCTACCTCTGTACTTTATACATGTTCTCCCATGGCTGGAATGCTTCCCACTCCCCTCTCTGCCTTCACCATTCTGGAATCTCTTACTTTCCTGAGAACTTAGCTTGCATACCATCTTCCTACTGCCCTACCTTCAGCTGCTAGTGCCCTTTCTCCCGCTATGTTCTTTCTGTCTATCATCATATAGCCCTCCCTCTGGGATTTCTTCTTCAGGTCCAGTCCCTAAGCCATTATGATGGATGATCCCCAGAGGAAGCTGACTACTATTTCTAGGGATGAACATTACTAGTATTGTCACTTACAAGCCCCTATGGGCAATCAGCCCTTCTGAATTAGCTTTTTTACTAAAGGTATTAACCAAGATGATGTAGCTCCTATCCCACATTGGTGGTTTATCCCCAGAGGTGGCTGACGACTACTCCCAGGGTTCCAGGGGATGAGCATTACTAGTACTGTCACTCACAAGCCCCTATTGGCAATCAGCCCTTCTGAATTAGCTTTTTACTACAGGTATTAACCAAGTTGGTGTAACAAGAATAATGATGCAAAATATTCCTTCCAAAGCACAGGGAGGGAGTGGGAAGAGTAATACCAACAAATAAATAAATAAATATATATATATATACAATATATATATATTATATATATATAATATATATGTGTGTGTATATAATATACATATATGTATATGTGTGTGTATATATATATAGTACATATATAGGTCCTTGGGAAGAGTGGTCTAAAACTTAGAGTACAGTGATAATGAGGCACATGTGAAGATTATACAGGATGTCTCAGAAGTCTTAGGACAGTTTTAAGCTGTAGCTTAAAGACTTCTGGGACACCCTCAGTATGTGGCAAAGGGGTAACTTGGTACAACTGGTATTTTATTGCCTGGGAGTTCTTTTGTGGGGGGTAATAGCCAGCTTTCTTTTCTGGTATCAGAGGGAGCATCCTTTCTGAAGCTGCCTTCCTCCGTGGGTTAAAAGAAACTACATCTGTTGTTCCGCAGTGTATCATTCTGATTTTGACTAGATGTGTTACTTCCTACTGGTATAATATGTATAATCATATGCATGGTTGGTATGTAGGAGATTCCCTCTCAGGGAACAAGTACCTAAACCCAGAGTAACCAAAACAGGAGTGGGGAGGGGGTGGAAAGGGAGGGAAATGAGGGGTAGAGGAAGAGAGAGAGGGAGATAGATATATCTGTTTACATACATGTATATAGATAAGCCCAGGTTGAAAAACCATCTTGACAATTCTGCCTAACCACTTCTTAAAACTTGAGCTTGGGCACCCACCCCACTTTGCAATAGTCAAATACACCAATAAAAATTTTTTTTGATTGAAAATGTCTTTTGGCAGTTAAAAATTTTAGTATCATCTAGAAGAGGTGATACAGTGAACATTGGCTCCAGAGTCAGAAAACTCCAGACTTTAAATTCTACTTCTTATACTTCTACCCATCTGATCTTGGGCATGTTACATTAACTCCTTGTGCCTCAGTTTCCTCATCTTTACATTGAAGGGGGTTGGACTAGATGTACTCTTAAGTCCCATGTAATCCAGGCCTTCTGATCTGTATATTTGTCAACCTCCACCACTCCCAAAGGTAATTTGCTTTGCCCATATGTAAATGTGGTCAATAAATTTGTCACTTAAGTAATTCCACTCTTTCCCTCTGCTGTTCTTGAAAATTAATTTTTAAAAGAAATTTGAATTATTTGTGGTAATTATAGTAATAGTAGTAGTAATAATAGTAGCAGCAGCAGCAGCTAACATTTATGTAACATTTACTATGTGCCAGGCACTGTGTTATGTATTTCATAATTTTTTTCTCATTTGAACCTTACAACCATGGAAGATAGGTGCTATTATTATCCCCATTCTACAGATGAGGAAACTGAGGCACAGAGGGTTTAAATGATTTGTCTAAGGTCACACAGCTGGTAAGTGTCTGAAGTAGGATTTGAACTCATATTCCTGACTCCAGGTCTACTGCTTTATCTACTGTGCCACCAACTGCATTGGTGGTTTGGAAAAGGGATAGTGCTCACTTTCAATCCTAGCCATTCCTTTATCCCAGAGATGCATATGATATTCTACAGTGCAACTTATTTCTATCATTGTATAAGTTCTGCTTGAATAAAGAGCTCATATTTTCACAAGATACTTCTGCAAATGTAAAAGGTTTTGTTCATGTAGTGACTGAAAAACAAGCCTAGAAGCCAAAAAGGCCTGGTTTCAGTTCCTCCCAAATAACATATGCTATGTTTGTGACCCTGAGCAACTCACATAACATATCAGTACCTTGGGCAATTCAGTAGCACTAAAAGTTAGAGGAAAAAAGTGCCATCTTGGATGGATAAAGAAAGTTTTTAGTTCACTATTTGAAAGAAATCATGGGTCTAGTCTCTCTCTCTCTCTCTCTCTCTCTCTCTCTCTCTCTCTCTCTCTCTGTCTTTCTCTCTGTCTTTCTGTCATCTGTCTACCTATCTTTATATTATCTCTACCTGTCTGTTTCTAATTTTTGTATTGTATACATGCACATACGTATACATATATATATATATTTAATTTTAATAGAAATTTGGCAATTAAGATTAGCCAGGGAATAGAAATCCTATTAGAAAATCATCATCTGATGATTTCTCATTTCCTGAGGTATCTAACATGTATTCACTAGAAACACATTTTTATGGGAAAGTTAAGTGAATAGACACAAATGCTTCTTTCTTCTTGTTGTTGGCCCTCTTAAAATGTAAAAGAGACATATTTATTTCCCCTCAAACGTGTGGTCTACATGAAACAAACAGAAAATGATTAACACCTTAAAAAATATGTTTGCATTCTGTTCTCTCTCTCTGAATTTTACAAGCTAAGCCACCACGGTTTCAATTTTACATTTCCCAAAATGTGAAGATAACTGTTTTAAGGAATCTATGTTTATGAAGAAAACTGTGAGTTAATATACTAACAATGGACATTTGCTTTTCATACATATTGTTTTTATGTTGTTCAATTGATGTCACATCTGTTTTTTCCCCTAGAATGTTTTAATTCAAGAATCTGAAAGTTTCAGAAAGAATCTTGAAGAATCTTTGCATGATAAGGTAGTATGGAAAAGTTTACATTTTTTCACCTATATAACAATCATGTGTTTTTTTAATATTGTTAATATGTAATAAATTGAGTGAACTCGTAGTATCAGTACCAGCAAACATCTATTGAGCGCTTGATATATCGAAGACATTGTAACTAAAAAAGACTATAGTGAGGTGTAATACCTAAACCCTGTCTTCCCTCAAGAAATATGCACTATAGTTGGGAATACAGAATATATACATATAGCAATCCAAGCTAATATATATTATGCATATAGTAGGTGCTTAAAAATGTTTGTCGTTTGATTGATGGACTATGCCAAAAGCCTTATCTAGTCAATAAAGACTATATTGTGAATTCAGCGGTGGGAGACATTAGTATGGGTTAAATAAAATTGAGGAAGGCTTGAGAGACAAGAAGATTTGGCTCAGGCTTTCAAGGAAAGAGAAAACGTTTAGATACATGGAGAAAAGGAAAGGGACATGGAAGTTTTGAACCTGTTAGAGAGACAATGTTGATACCATTGAAAAATATAGAGAAGTCCAGAAGAACCTATAATTAAGATAATGTAACAAAAGTCATTGTGGATTACCATAACCAAAGGAATTCATCTTTTTTTCGGTCAAATTGTGATAATAAATTTCAAATTGCTCCACTAGGCTGGTCCTCAGACAACAGATGTAATCTGCCTTCCCAATGAGGTTGAAATTTTCAGAGCTCATGCTCTAATTTCGTAGCCTTAAGGGCCTTCCATGCCCATGGGTAAAAGTGACTCACGTGACTTAGATCCTGCTCTCATGGAGCTTACAATCAAATGACTTATTCCATAAAGAAGTACAAAGCTACCAAAGATAAAAGGGAGGAGAGTCATTACAAGGTATTTCTGCACCAGAGGCAAAATCATCAAAGTTGATGGGAAGAGAGAAACCCTCCGGGTCATTGCTGAGATACCCAGCTCACAGCATCATTGGTGTCCTAAGTAATTGCTGTCACTGATGTCTTGTATTGCATTGCTGAGATTAGGACATCAGTGACAACAATTACTTAGGACACCTAGTATCAATGATGCTATGTGCCAGGTATCTCTCAGCAGTGACAGTTTTTATCACCCTGCTTACATTCTGGTGTGCTTGAACAACAGTAGTGAAATCAGGGCCTTGGAAGAAGGCTGTGATAACAATGGGACCCTCAGGGGTGGGAATCTTGGGCTGAGTAAAGGATGGGAATGGGGGGGGATAATTATGCCAAGTGGCATGTGCCCAGTGGATGTCTACTATAAGGAAAACACACAACCCCTTTTCCTTGTGGACCCAGGCACAAAACTCTAGTTGTGCGTGATACTAGGGATAATTCTGCAATGTTGTATATAAGTTAAAAATGAAAAGACATGAGAAACTTGACGAAAGAAGACACCACTTTTAGCTGGAGAGGGAGCAGTTGGAGACACTTTTTGTCTGTGTGCCTTCCTACTTATAAAAATTAATTCTCATTATTGAACTGCCATGCCTCACAATATGCCTGCCAAATGTCTATTTTCAGGAATAATGAAGCAGGAATTTGAATTATTAATTTTCAGATTGATATTATGGAATGTATATAGTATCTGAGTAATGTTTCTTTGGTTTTTAGGAAAGATTAGCAGAAGAAATTGAAAAGCTGAGGTCAGAACTAGACCAATTGAAAATGAGAACTGGCTCTTTGATTGAACCCACAATATCAAGGTAATTTTTAATTAAAAGCTGATCTAGTTTATTTCAAATGAGCATCAAGATTTTTCTTATGGCTATATATTGCTGGCTTGCTGCTGTCTCCCCAAACTACAAGCACCAAAATGTTGAGTTGATAAATTGTTATTCTGCCACAGTTTAATCCTGTTTATACCTGTTATATTCAACATAGAAATAAAACTTTTACATTTTAAAGCATATTAGTTAAAAAAAATTTCCCTAGACAAAATAGCATCCAGCTCTGTACTGCTCTACTTCTTTAGAGAAATGATAATAAAATGTTTGGATTCCAATTTTTTTTATTTATCATAGCATGAATTATTGTTATTTCTTGTCTTATCTAAAACAACATATCTTTGGCTAAAACATAAGCATAATTTCCTCAATGGCTTATGTTAAGATTTACATTACTCAGAAGTATACTGTTTTGAAAACTGATATTGTTTCACAGAGAGTAAGCACCCCAAAGGTCAACTGTTTGGCGAAGCCTTTCTTCATCTTTTCTACAAACATTCCTGGTACTTTGAACCTCTTTGATGAGAACTATTACATGCAAAATAACTGACATATTCCTTTCTTAATAATTGTATTTCACTATAATTGGCTCTTTTGCCATCCTCTGTATTATATTGTATGCATTTAAAACATTATTCTGCAAGTCTATAGGTTTCGCCAGGTTGTGACCAAGAACAGTTGTTTTTTTTTAAATGACTTTCAGTACATAATTAACTGATCAGTCTCAAAGGATCAATACTCACAAGGATCTGTGATATCATTGATTTGCAAGCTTCCTGCATAATGAAGATTGAAATCCATCCATACCAATGTGACATCCTGGGATCCTTAACTGGGTGTTTCCCTAAGTTTACCATGGGAAGCCCATCCACTGTGCTTACGGCTTCCTGTATTCTCCTCTGGCATTGTGAAGGCACTAGGGGAGCGCTCTGGCTCTCTCCTTTCATTTTCATCATGTGATCAGCCCATATTCACTTCCTTGATGGTATTTTTATTTGTTTTTCTTTAGTTACTCATTGGTTATATATTGTGCCCTGTTCATCCTTACTATGCAACCCTTCCTTCCCATTCATAATGTCAAGCGAAGAGCCAATGAAATAGTGTCTTTATCTTTGGCCATATGATCATATACACTCTACCTCTCCTGGATTGTAAAAGCCCTCCCTCCATTTAGGTGCAACTTAACTCTTTCCTTAAATATTTCCTATTTATAAGAAGAATTTCAAGATTAATATGATTCAGCTTCTCCTTCAGTATGCCTTCTTTTTAGTTATTGGACAAAAATCTCTTATTTAGAATCAAATTAAAGTTTATTTATGTGATTCTTAGTCTCTTTTCCCTCTTTCCCACCACCATTGCAAAATTGAAAGTCTACACACTTTGTTTTTTGTCTTGTGGATTACCCTACCTAGAAAAAGAAATTTATGCATTATGAGATGGTGATATGCTTCTCCATAATGAGCTACATTGGTTCTTGGAAAAACAGATTTAATTTGTTACTGATGCCATACAGAAAGCATTTCTTGCATTGTGGAAGTTTCCACTGTATATGTTTTGTTGGTATAACCTTTGAGAAATTGTTGCCACTTTTTGTAACAGTTAGGCTTTAGGACAGAACTTTGTAGAGGAGAGCCAGTCAACCAATAAGCATTTATTAAGTACCTACTATGTTCTAGATATTGTTCTAGGTGAAACTATCCCTACCCTCCTTCAACTTTTATAATTTAATGAGGTAACACCATGTAAGAATACACATAATAAATATACAGGGTAATTTTGTAGTAGAGACAGGAGGGGAATCCAAAAAGTTTTCATGAGTTTGTAAGGCTGAGTTAGTAAGGAAGTTGAGCTTTGAAAGAAATGAGGGATTCTTGAAGGCAGAAAGAGAGATTATATTCCTGAAACAAGGTTACTGCCTGGACAAAGCTACAGAGAGATGGGAGATGAAATTGATATTGTGTGATGAACAAAAGGAGGGTTGTTTGTGTAGACACAGAGTACAGGAAGGGGAAGAATGCGTAATGAAGACAGAAAAGTGAATTGGAAGGTCAGTTGTGCTAAAGGTCAAACAGAAATTCAAACTTGATCCTGGAGCTAAAAGAGAGACATTGGAATTTATTGAATACAGGAGTGACATGGATAAGCCTGTACTTTTAGAATACCACTTTAGCAGTTGTGGCTTGGAGAAGGGAGAGACTCAAGGTAAGGAGACCAATTTGGAAGCTTTTGTAGAATTCTGGACAGGAAGAAATGGAGGTCGGAACTAGGGTGGTGGCTCCATAAGTAGTACCGAGGGGAGAGATGTGAAAGATGTCATGAAGATAAAATTGACAGTAGTTGGCCATTCATTAGATAAGTGGCCCAGGGGAGAATGACAAACTGGAGATGACTCTGAGGTTAAAAATCTGGGTGACTTTTCAGTCATCTCAACAGAAACAAGGCAGTTTGGAAATATGGGAGTGTTTGGTAGAAAAGATAACAAATGATAACATGTTGGATTTAAATGGTTATAAGACTTGTAATTCAAAATGTCCTCTAGGCAGTTAATGATGAACTTGGGATAGCGAATGGTCCTGGATCTATAGACCTGGGAGTCATTTGCATAGACATGATAATTAAACCTGTGGAAGGTGATAAGGTGAGTGAGTGAAGGCAGAGAAATAAGAGGACAGGGCCCATGAAAAAGACTTGGGGGACACAGATAGTGGAGGTGGTGAAGAATATGAAGAGACAGCAAAGGAACCAGAGAAGAATTGTGAAGACAGGGAGGAGGAGACCCAAGAGAGTAGCATCTTGAAAACCCAACAGAGAGATGGTGGGAGTAGGAAGAAAGATTACTCGTTGTTTTTGGACATTTTTGAGTTTAAGATGCCTTGAGGTCTTTTTCTAAATAAAAAATGTTAAAGAAAATTATTATTTGGGATCATGGAATCTTAGATTTATAGTTGGAAGGAAATTCAGGTGCCATTAAGTCCAAACTAAGACTTAGCAAGGTTAAGTGATTTGCCCGGGGTCATTCAGCTTGTAATTGGTAGAGGCTGGATTTGAACCCAGGTCCTCCTGACTCCAAACCTAGCACCCCATATGCTACATCACACCCTCAATGACAACAATGAAAAGAATGTTAGTGGCATAAATTATTTTAAAAGTAAAGATTTCTAATATGTGTTGCAACTCTCTTCCCCTTACTACAGTATAAAATGTAAAGCAAAAAGCAAAGGTGACTTTGAAGTAAGTCGTCATCATTGTGCGTGCTGTACTGTTACTATGTAAATATCATCTTCTTCATCACAGTATTCATTTGTATGTTTCACGCTCCTGTCGAATTTCATCCTCCATCCCAACTTCAGAACCATTTGAAGGAATCCAGAAAGCAATAATCAGAGAAGCAAATAAAATAGAGTTCAAGAACAGTTTTTAGCCTAGACTACCATTTCTCTAGTGGGGCAGCTAGGTGGTTCAGTGGATGGAGCACTAAGCCTGGAGTCAGAAAGATATAAGTTTAACAGCTTCAGACACTTACTAGTTATGTGACCCTACACAAGTCACTTCACTCTGTTTGCCTCATTTTCCTCATCTATAAAATGAACTGGAGCGGGAAATAGCAAACCATTCTAGATTCTCTGCCAAGAAAACTCCAAATGGGGTCACTAAGAGTCTGACATGACTAAAATCACTCAACAACAACAACATTCTTACAACTACCTGTCAAAATAATAACATAATAAATATATAATATTTAATGATATTATATATGTTATATATATAATATATAATATACTAATATATAATATAAATAGTAAATATATAATAAATAAGGCTATTTTTTGACATTCTTTCTAAAAAGAAATTGTGTGTTTACTGACAAACTAAGACAAATATTGAGAGATACAGTTCAAGTTTGAATATTCAGATGTTTATATAAACCAATGATAGGAGTGAAAAGTCATTGTGTTTAGTCATTTTTTCTTCACTGTTTTTGGGGGGAGGGGGAAACAAAAACTTCCACCATGTATAAACATTACCAGAGAGTAGCAGAATTTCTTCACCTGTATTCCTGTGAATGAGGACTCTGCTGAGTGAAGAGTACATACATGACCAGTAAAAGCTTTCCAGGATATTGGTTGCCATGTTATATTGCAGATTGTAGAGTAAATCAATGTGGTCTTCTTAATGGGTAGGTTCAATTTGGAATTAGGCCACAGCTTCAAGGCCCATAATCAGCTTTGATGATCAAAGCAGCCAAACCTTCCTCTGTTTGGGCTCTCTTCTTATCAGGAAACTAAAAGAAAAGATTAAAAGAGGAAAACCAATCCCATTTTATTTT
Source organism: Vombatus ursinus (assembly GCF_900497805.2). Lineage (NCBI taxonomy): Eukaryota > Metazoa > Chordata > Mammalia > Diprotodontia > Vombatidae > Vombatus > Vombatus ursinus. The sequence goes on from NW_020954652.1 coordinate 13,764,302, forward strand.
TCAGAATAGAAAATGATGATTTTGAACCATGCAGCAAACCTTTTAAAGAAGACCCATGTAAAGCTGATTGTAAACTTTTCTTAGCTGTCTCAAGTGAATAGGCTTAATGTGTGTGTGTGTGTGTGTGTGTGTGTGTGTGTGTGTGTATTTTTTAAAAGTGGGATACACTAGTTTCCTTTGACTTGGAAAGTGAATATATATATATATATATATGTATTTATATAACAAGGGCTATTTCAGATACACTGAGGGTGACCAGATGCGATTTTCAATTCACTTACAGCTAATATTAGAAAAGATTATTTTGACCACAGAAAATTTTTAGCACTTTTTTCCCACCATTTTCTGGTCCTATTGAAATCTAACAATGAAAATGAGGGAGCTCTGAGCAGCTTAAATTAAATATGAATAAAACTAATGAATAGAAAAAAGCAACTTGGAGTTTCTCATGAGCCATTTCAATGACTTATTTGGCTTATGTGGGAAAGAGCCTTCTTTAGAAATAGCCTTCTGTTTCAATAACATCCAGGTTTATGTCTAAATCTGTATCTTAATGATGATAATAGCTAGCATTTATATAGGGCTCTGAGGTTTGCAAACAGCTTTACATGCTATCTCATTTGATCTTCATAACAACCCTGTCAAGGAAGTGCTATTATTATCTTCCTTATTTTACTGTTGGGGAGACTGAGGTGGAAAGAGGCAAAATTAATTTGCCCAGGTCAACACAGTTAATAAGTATCTGAGGCAGTATTTGAACTCAGATCTTCCTGATTCCAAGTCCAGTAGTCTATCCAGCTTCAGAATGGTATTATTCAATAAATGAAACAATCATGTAATAAACATATGCTGTGGTCAAGGCAGTGAGGCAGTACATTGTGTTCAATGTAAGTAGCCAGTCTCCTTGTCAGAAAGACGTGGGTTCAAGATCCTTTTCAAATACATCCTGACTGGGACACTCTAGTCAAGTCACTTAATCTCTTAGTGCCTATGCAGCTTTCTAACACTAAAAGTTATGGGGAGGAGGGGTATGTAATGATAGAGGGAGGTTTCTAATTGGGAATCCCTATAATAATGAAAACACAGGTCTGAAATAAAAGAAAAAAAAAGGAACTGAGCTAGACACTAGAGATGCATAAACATGCAATCACCCATGTCCCCAGGGAGCTTATTGAGAGAAATAGAATGTATCTGAATGAGGCTTCAGTTCCTCATCTATGAAATTAGGGGGCTGAGTAAGATCATAATATTTCAAAGGGACCTTGGAAGCCAGCAAAACCAATCCCCTTACTTTCCAAATGGGGAGACTGTGGACAGAGACTTTGAAAACACTTTCTGTGATCTTTGACAAACAAATATATACAAATGATTTCAAAAAGGAGTGAACACTGGTAATTTGAGGGGATCAAGATAGAATTCCTCTATAAGGGTTATTATCCTTAGTCTTTTAACTTACTTTTCAGATATGTTGATAGCAGTATTTCGATATAATTTGTTTCCTTTGTAATACTATGTGTTTTTGTTTTATGCATTTAAAAGTATTATCCTGAGAAGAGCTATCAAATAGCCCAGGCATTTATGACATGACAGAAATTAAGAATCCCTCCCAGGAGTCTTGAATGAAATTAACTATTCTAAGATTCAGAAGGGTGAGGAGAGAGTGCATTCCAGGAATGGGCACAGCCTTTGAGAAAGTCAGAGATATGTATAAATCATATTAAAACAATATTCTTATCCAAAGGAAGCCATTATCATTGCATTATGCTTATGTGGTGAATGTTTTTAATCACAACAAGCTAATAAATATATGACTGTTGATAATGGCTTCTGGTTATTATGTTTGTTATCTGTGTGATGTGGCCAAGTCACTTAACCTCCCTTATCCTCAGTTTATTCATCTATACAATGATAAGGTTTTATTAGATGGCCTCTGAGGACCCTTCCTGCTCTACATCTGTTGATCCTATGAAAATGATGACCATTTGGGGCTTTCAGTATTAACGATCTGTGCTTGTATTAATGTACAGGCTCCATCCTCCAACACAAGTAGTCACCTGTACATACCTCAACCCTTGGGGTTTCCCTTCATATTTTTCCCAAAAAAATCCAACAAACAATTAGGCATAATATCCTATAGAAAGGTGAGTTTCCTTTTTAGTAGGTTTGAAATAAAAAAAATATTTTAATATAAATTTATTCAGAAATACCTTTGGTTTAAACAAGCTTTTCCTTAATTTAGTGATCAAGTAAATATAATCATTTAATTAATATTTATTTATTTATTTATATTTATTTTAATTAATATTTATAATTATTTTAATTACTCTTCAGAGTAAGAACTCTCTTTTGTTCTGGTTTACATTTTCATTCTCAAATCCAAGAGATCAAATGTATTTTATTTGATGGTTAAATGACTACTTGTACAGAAAGTATTCCCTGGGAATATATTTGTTACTGGTAGAATCTGCAGTTATCTTCAAAAAGGCAGCATTGCAAAATGGATTTAATACTGGTATTGGCATCAGTTGATGTGGTTTCAAATCCCTACTCCAACATTTACTAGTTGGCTATGTTGGGTGAGTCATTTTACCTTTCTGATGAAAATAAGATTATTTTTGCTGTCTACTGTGGTGAGGAAAAGAGTCCATGAGTTATAATAATATTTTAAATCATTAAACCTATCAGAATCAATCTTAAGCCCCACCACTGGGTTTACTCTCTTCAGGTAATGTCCAACGTACTAGACAGTCCTAAATAAACTGTTTAATTCAATGAAATAGTAATTTACTAAATGGTATCAGGGAGGCAGGGAGGCAGGTATCAGGTGGCACAGTAGATAGAGTGCCAGTCCTGGAGTCAAGAACACATCTTCCTGACTTCAAATCTGGCCTCAGATACTTACTAGTTACGTGACCCCAGGCAAGTCACTTAACCCTTTTTGCCTCAGTTTCCTCATCTGTAAAGTGACCTGCAGAAGTCAATGATAAATCACTCTAGTATCTTTGTCAAGAAAACCCCAGTCGGGGTCATAAAGAGTCAGACAGCCAAAAACAACCACAACCAAGGTGGCACAAAGTACTTAATTCTGCTTTTGCAAATGTCTAATTTATTCCCATGGAAGCTAAAACACTATTGACCTACTGTTCAATGATGGTCAGTGATTCGCTATTTGAATTTTATTTGACATTTGAATTCACTTCATGGGTAACTGATGCTTTCTTCCTCCTCTCAGGACACACTTGGATACCTCAACAGAGCTTCGGTATTCTGTGGGTTCACTTGTGGACAGCCAGTCTGACTACAGGTCAACTAAGGTCATAAGGAGACCCAGGAGAGGCCGTATGGGAGTCCGAAGAGATGAACCAAAGGTTAATCTTTATACTTTTCAGCAATTTCTTTATAATTACTATATTCTGTTTCATTACTATTCTTAGAACTGAAAACATTAAATTTCATTGGACATCATCATTGGTGTCATGTGTGATACAGAAGAATAGTGTTGTAGATATGGAGTTGAAAGAAACTATTACTCTAGTCGGAGGACTGTAGCTCCATATTTACAAATTAGAGGCTGTCATGTTCAGCCTCCTTATTTGACAGAGGAGGAAGGTGAAGCAACAGAATTTAAGTGATTTATCTAGGGCCACACAACTACTAAGTGTCTAAGTAGGACTGGATGCCAGGTCTTCCAGACTCCAAGTCAAGTAACCTATCTACTACACCATCCTTCTTTCCAAAGTGCTGAGTATATATCTTGGCAGCATCCCTTAGAAGCTGTGTGACCTAGGGCAGGGGTGGGGAACCTGAGGCATCAAGACCACGTGTGGCTCTCTAGGTCCTCAAGTATGGCCCTTTGACTGAATCCATACTTCACAGAACAAATCTCCTTAATAAAAGGATTTGTTCTATAAAACTTGGACTCAGGGGGCAGCTAGGTGGTGCAGTGGGTAGAGCACCAGCCATGGAGTCAGGAGGACCTGAGTTAAAATCTGGCCTCGGACACAGAACACTTCCTAGCTTAACCCCAATTGCAAAAAAAAAGAAAGAAAGAAAAGAAAAAAAAAAGAAAACTTGGACTCAGTCAAAAAGCCACACCCAAGGACCTAGAAGGACACATATGGCCTCACCACCCCAGGTTCCCTACCCCTGACTTAGGGTAAGTCATTGCACCTCCTTTCTTGTCAACGTTCTCAGGTACAAAATACAGAGGCTGAACTCAGTGGCCTTGAAGGTCCCATTCTTTTCCAATATCATATGATTCTTAGATTTGTCAGAAGGAAACCTGGTATGATGGATAGAAAACTAGACTCCAAACCTTCTGAAGACTGGAGTTCATGTTCTGCCCCAATATTTACAACCTGAGTGACCCTGAACAAGTCCCTTAACTTCTTTGTATTCTAGGCCAGAGGTGTCAAACACGTGGCACAAAATACTCTGGAGTGCTACCCAAGCCAGAGTAAAATGTAATTGGGAAATATTTAACAGAACAAATAAAATAAAGTAAAACATAAATAACATTATATTTTGAAACTGAATCAATATGTAGCCCCTTATGCATGGATCTGTGACCCCATTTCCATTGGAGTTTGACATCACTACTCCAGACAGCTCCCCAAAACTGTAAGTTGCAGAAGACCTTCTAGCCTGCTTGGGTAATAAGTGAGTCCTCCTCCCCTGGAGTCCTCCATACCATGAAATCACAGGTCTAGACTGCAGCTCTATTCCCACTATTTTATAATAGAAGAATGTCATTCAATGTATATGTATATAAATAATATTTTGGAGGAAATTGTGAAATCATTAACTATTGTCAATTTGACCAGAACTCCTGAGTGTGTATGTGTTAGATTATACTGCTACTATAATTATCTACTCCATTCAATATTACAGCTCATACATTGTGAGCTTTTCCAATATATATAGAGCAATATTCCATAAGACTTTACGTATTAATCAGGAACCAAGAAATCAGAAAGAAAATGCAATATGAAAGCAACTATCCTTCCTGAAACCAGCAGCACACTGTTTTGACACCAAAGGCTAAGATTTTAGAAAAGGGTATGGGAATTTCTCCTATGAATAAGGTCGTTTTTTTTTTTTAAATGAGCTGGCTAAAATTTAGTTGTTCTATTCCCATTTTAAGCACAAGGACTCATCTATAAAAGGATTAAGGGACAGCAGCAAATCTGGGATTAGAAGTGACTGCTCTGGTGTCCCTATTTGGATGCTGAGTGGTCTTATCCATACAACAGACCTAGTCTAGGAAATTAAGTTACCTTAGCCAGACAAATAAGTGTGCTATAGACTTAAGCAAATTAACAAGGGCAGGCTAGGAAAATCACAGAAGGAACAACAGCTAAAAAAAAAATGAATCTGCTCTGTCCCTCTTGTATTGAAGTTTTCAGTCTCTCTTTTATTCAATGCTGGCTCAATTCTAAATTGTACTAGAAATCATAAGAAAAAACAAAGTTTGCAATTTTCATTTATATTAAACAAGTGGGATATAAATCTTGATAATGTTGCTAATCCCATGTCAAAGGAATGACCTTCATTGTCTCATTCTTCATTAGAACTTAAACTTCTACCATTTTCTTTCTCTTTTCCCCAAATTGTTTACAAAATCCTATTTCTCTGTGAAGTGGAAAAAAAATGCCCAGTATTTTTGATGATGGTTTATATGGACTGTAAGTTGTTTGGCTTGCTATTTAGGTGAAATCACTTGGGGACCACGAGTGGAACAGAACTCAGCAAATTGGAGTGCTGAGTAGCCACCATTTTGAAAGTGACACTGAAATGTCTGATATTGATGATGATGACAGAGAAACTATTTTTAGCTCAATGGACCTTCTATCCCCAAGTGGCCATTCTGATGCCCAGACTCTAGCCATGATGCTTCAAGAGCAATTAGATGCAATCAATAAAGAAATCAGGTAAGTACTGACTTCTATTCATTTTGGTTTAGGCTATCTTCTAGATTAGAGATATCAAGCCTGATCCTGAATGGGGTTTCACCTAGTAAGTCTCTATCCTGGACTATATATTTTGGAATATTTAGAAGAAAGATGGAGCCTTTACTTAGAATAAAGATTTCTTCACTTGCACCTTTCTTATGTCAATAAATTTAATGTCAATAAAAATCTCAAATAAGTACCTCATTAGAAATTGAATAGCTTTATTTCTTAATGTTTCTTTAAACAGAAATGTGATATACTAGAAAGCATCATGGGACAGTTTTAAGAGCTTAAGGAAACATCCCCAAACATGTTAGTTTTATTGAGACAAACCTGGTTTTTAGCACCCTGTAGTTGTGTGTCCCAGGAGAATATTTTAGGGCAGATTTTCTGTTCTGTGTTCTTTGGTAGGGGATCTAGAAAGTGTTCTTGTTTGCTCCTTTAATTTCCATTTTTAAGTTTAGCTAGTGAAACTATAATTATTTTGATCAACCTAGAATATTGCATGTGTTTGCAATCCCTTCTATCTATGAAAATTGGCAGACAGGTTGGATGAATGGATGAATGGATGGATGGATGGATGAAAGTCAGTTCATCTCTTTCTCTGTTTGCCTGCTTGAGCCAGAAACCTGTGGCAGAGGGAGAATAACCAACCAGCTAGTATCAGCATTTGTTTGACCCTTAGCCTATTCCCATCGTCCCAAATACAACTACTCAATTTGTCTAAATTTGTAGTGGGGGAAAGAAGTCACAACTAAATCTTGAGTTTTTAACAATGACTGCAATCAAAATATAGTTTGTATTGTATATTCTTTCCTCCTTTCTAAAATGATTTTTTCCTTACAATTTTAGGTAAAGACTCTTTTCTGACAATATATTTATATTATCAAAATATGTACTTTTGAAATCATTGACCAGAAAGAAACAACAGGTGTGACTCTGAAATATGTGTGTCCATTGAGCACAATAGCCTTTAAGATAGTGTCTTTTGTTTTGTAAAAGATCTTTGGTTTGTAGGGTTGCTATATGCCATTCTTTGAGAAGTGGACTTAAGGGTGGTATGAGTGTGCAGTGATAGTAGAGAGATTGGCATTCATGACCCAGAATGTAAAAAGGGTGTGGTTCATAAGTTCAAGTATTTAGAGCTAGAAGGGGTTTTAGAGACTACTCCCATCATTTTACAAATAAGGTAAATAAAGGTTAAGTAACTTATGCAAAGCTGCAGGTATTAAAAGCAGGATTTGAGCCTAGGTTGTATGACAAATAGTATTCTACTACATCACATTGCTTTAGGAGAGGTTGGCATAGAAGAGCAACTTTATATAAAAATATGCTATATTAGTTCCCTTTATTAGGGGTCTACCACCTCGTAATATGAACATTCTTCTTCTTGGCAAGTATTGCAGTATTTGGAATGGAATGAATAAATAAATGAAAATTATGTTTTAGTCACTTACTATTTGCCAAGCATTGTACCAAGAGCTAAACTATCTTTAGGATATTGACATTTATCTTTGGACCACACTAATAAGTTCTGATACTTAGGTTAAAAAAAAAGCAAGGGGTTAATTTAGGATGGGCAGCTAAGTGGCACAGTGGATAGAGTGCTGGGTCTGGACTCAGGAAGACTCATCTTCCTGAGTTCAAATCTGGCCTCACATACTTACTAGCTGTGTGATTCTAGGCAGGTCACTTCATTCTGTTTGCGTCAGTTTCCTCATCTGTATAATGGACAAGAGAAGGAAATGGCAAACCACTCCAGTATTTTTCCAAGAAAACCCCAAATGGAGTCATGAAGAATCAGACATGACTGAAAATGACTGAACAACAACAATAACAAGAGATTAGGATCGTCTTACTGAAATATAGCTTAAAAGAGTTGATCGTATGTTTTCCTAGGGGGTTGGTGGTTAGTCCTTTGATTTCACTGTCCCTGTGGATTCTATTGCTCTAGGGAACTCCTGGTGAAAGAAATTCCTTCTTTAGTCAGCTCATGCTATGCAATTTAATATCCAGAGAGTTACCTGGGGGGCATTGAGATATTAAGGGATTTGGCCAAAATCATCACGCAACTTATATGTGTCAGATGTGATGTTCAAACTCAAATGTCTACTGATTTGCTCCCCGTCCAATATAACACATGGCTTCTCTAAACAGCAACTAGATGAGAAAAATTCATATGGAAATGCTCGCTATCAACCAGTACAAATAAGAATATTTTATAAGGATGATTAAAAGGGTATTAAAATTTATTCTTTATAATACTAGAATCCTCTGGTACTTAAGTGCTTAATAAGATACATTTAGAAGTGGTCCAAAAAGTAATGGTAATCACTTAGATTTTTTTTCCTTTTTGAGAAAGTTATTTAAGCTCTAGAGAAAAAGATTCCAGTCTTCTTTTTCTCATCACAATATTGCATCAATGGGTATAGGTTATTTATAAATTCATCTGTGGTGTTCATAATGTTCACCATATGTGCCACAATGTATTTAAATATGAAAAATCAAAGCACCATTAGTTTTGAAAGGCCTCAGTTAATTCTGATGGGAGTTTAAAAATCAAACTTCCCCAGGAACAAATTTCCTTTAAATAAATGAATATCAGATATCCTGGTACTTACGTTTATTTTCTGTTCACTAAAATTCATTTTTCAAATCCCTACACCACCATATTTCAAACTATGCCATAATACCTATCTGGAGATTCATTTGTTCTGTAACTTAAGTAAATGAGTCTCCAATCTCATTTTCCTCTCTTTTCTGATAGTAATTAATGCCCTTTCCACCAGAAAAAAAGGGGGGGGGGTAGTAAGACTGCAAAACATCAGGATTTAAATTCCTCAGAATGTGCTAATCAGAAAGTAAATGAGAGTTATTATTTCATTATCATCCATGGAAAATTCCTGCCATTGTCTAGAATGATGTCTGTTCAGCTTACTTAAAGAATCAAATGAGATCTAAAATTAATTTGCATTGCTCAAAGAGGAAATTGGCAATGCTTGTATCAGAAAGCTATCATAATCGAATATGAGTGCCTACCAAATGCCTTTATCACAAAATTCTCATTCCCAGGGCAATCAAACATGTTGGCAAAGCATGCTAACTTGTAATGACTGATTTTTCTCCCATCGTAGATAATGAAAAACTGTACCATTTCAAGACCATATCTGGCTAACAGATGGCTTCTTGATACAATATAGTATTCAGGAATTGAAATAGTTCTTCACAAGTCATGTTTTAGAACATTGAGAAATTCTGTTGTTATGACTATCTTAATTTTAACTTCAAATACTTTCCTGTAAAGCCTTAATGATTTGCACAGTCTTCTTACGCTGCTTCTAACTTAGGCGACATTAGTGAAACTGCCCCTTCTGGGACAGCTTGAAATATTTTCTGTTCAACATTAGGAAACTGCTATTGGCATTTTTTTTTTTGCTGGTGAACAGATTTGTCCATTTCATACAATCCTCTCATCTGTTGTTTCTGCCTCTAGCAAAATGTCTTGCTTTCCTGCTTTCTAAAATTATAATTGTTATGTTCATGCACAAATGAAAGACACCAAAAAGAGTTGTCTCCACAGTCAGTTTCTATCTGTTCTGCCATATTTTTTATTGAAAGTCATTGGGCCTATCATCCCAACAAAACTCAAAAGAATTCTTAATTAACATTCCTTCTTCACACCTATCTTGGTTTCCTATGGAAGGTCAAATAAGTGACTTTTTATAAGGTATGATTTGTACATATATTATTCATTAAATGATTCCTATAATAAAATAGAGATACTTTAAGAAAACCACACTATTCAGATATGATATCCTATTATAATAATTAATTTATTTTGTCTTTATTTATCTTCAGCCCATAAAATTACCCCTGAAGTCCACATTACTTCCAACTTTGCTTCTTTATGGAGTTAATATGAAGCGAAAAGTTAAGAATTCTATCACAATTACTGTAAATCCCAAGTTCGGAAAATTCATAAAATTTAGGCAGAAGTTTGGTTCTCTGTCCTAATTTTCATTAATGTTGAATCAGAATTCAGGCTTTCAGAAATATTTGAGTAAAAAGTCAGCATAGCCTATTAATATGTGTGTTGATAGGCCCTTGGAGGGGAAGTTTGGAAAAGAGCAGACTTTTTTTGGATCTTCTCTCAATCTTTAAAGAAATGGGTACAACAGATGTCTTCATCACAGGTCTTCTACTCCAATGTATCTGAATGGCTGATGGCCATCATCATTGTTTTACTCTTCTCCAGCTGCTTAGCCCTACATTCTTTTTTTTCTCTTTAGTCTAATTGCCCTTTTCCTGGCAATTCTTTCTAGCTCTGCTCCTTCCTCTCTTATGCTAGACCCTGGAAATCTCACCTTGATTCTGAACTACCTCCACAACACCTGACCAAATCCTTCATCCAATCAGAACAGACTTGATGTTGCACCTAATTCGAATGTTTTTGATTCAAGGATGTGTCTGAATGTGACTTGTTTAGACTAAGTGAACAATAAAAATGAGTTTTCATCTTATACTGCTATCAGAGTTTAGAGGCTGAAATGTTTATCACCTGATAAATGTATCAGCGATTAGCATCTTAACATTTAAATTTAAACAAGATGAGACAATTTGATTTATTTCATCAGTACATCCCACCATTACACTCTTTCTCCAATTTTAATATTTGTTTTCCTCAGAAAACCTACTGCAGTGTGTTTGGCAAAGTCTATCGTTCCAAATCCGGAATTGCTCCTCACAATCTTAGGGAAGTCCTAAATATTCTTTTTTTAAATTATTTTATTTTGAACATCATTTTTTGAGTTCCAAATTCTCCCCATCCCTTCTGCCTCTCCCTCATTGATTAAGAAGGCAAGCAATATGTTAGCAATTATATATGTGAAATCATGCAAAATATATTTCCATATTACCCATGTTGCCAAAAGGAAAAAAAAAGAAAAAGCAAGAAACAAAGAAAGTGAATAAAGTATACTTCAATCTGCATGCAGAGTTCATCAGATCTCTCTCTCTCTCTCTCTCTCTCTCTCTCTCTCTATCTATCTATCTATCTATCTGTCTATCTCTCTCTCTCTCTGTCTCTTTCTCTCTCTGTCTCTCTGGAGCTGAATAGCATTTTTCATCATGGGTCTTTGGAATTTGTCTTGGATCATTGGGTTAATTAAAGAAAGTAAGTTGCAGTGGATCATGATTTCAATATTGTTGTTACTGTATATAACATTCTAGTTCTTCTCACTTCATTTTGCATGAGTTCAAAAAAGTCATCCCAATGTTTTTTTTTTTTCTGAAACCATCCTTCTTGTCATTTCTTATAGCACAATAATATTCAATCATAATCACATATCACAACTTGCTCAGCCATTTCCCAGTTTATGGGCTTTCCCTTCACTTCCATTTCTTTGCCACCACACACACACACACACACACACACACACACACACACACACAAAGCTGCTATAGATATTTTTGTACATATATAGATTCTTTTCCCTTTTCTTTGGTTTCTTTGGGCTGCAGACCTAGTAGGGGTATTGCTGGATCGAAGAGTATGCACAGTTTTATAGCCCTTTGGGCAAAGTTCAAAACTGTTCTCCAGAATAGTTGCACCAGTTCACAACTCCACCAATGGTGCATCAATGTATCTATTTTTCCACATCCTCTCCAACATTTGTCATTTTCTCTTTTTGTCAAGTTAGCCAATTTGATAGGTGTGAGACTTTACCTCAGAGTTGTTTTGATTTGCATTTCTCTAATCACTAGTGACTTAGAGTATTTGTGTATGTGTGTGTGTGTGTGTGTGACTATTGATAGCTTTGATTTCTTCTTCTGAAAATTGCCTGTTCATATGTGATACCTATTTGGATGTGGTACCTGCTGAGTTCTCTCACAAAAAGAACATGCAAATAGCAGCTCTGAGAATTATGGCAAATTTTGGTTTCCCAGAGAAGTTCATTAGTATTGTATGTCACTTTCATGATGGTGTGCTTATCTGGGTTCTGCATAATGGACAAAGGTCTCATGCTTTCCCAGTCACCAATAGAGTGAAGCAAAGTTGTGTGCTTGCTCCCTTGCTTTTCATCATGATGTTTTCTGCAATGTTGTCAGATGCTTTCAACAAGGACAAAAATGGCACAAATGCCACACCAAGGCTAAATTATTTAACTTGAAAAGGCTACATGCAAAGACTAACGTGAAGGGAGAGTAGATGTTCAACTTTCTGTTCAAAAGATGTTTGTGTACTCAATGCAGCCTCTGAGGCTGAGATGCAATGAAGTATGGATCAATTCTCTGCTGCTTGTGATCATTTTGGCCTAACAATTAACACCAAGAAAAAATAAAAAGGTTTTCCCCCAGCCAACCCAGCAACATCCATATGTGGAACCATCAATTATAGCAAATGGAGAAATTTTGAATAATGTAAGTTCATTCACCTTGGCAGTATATTTGGCAGGGATATACACATACATGATGAGGTTGATGCATGCATTGCCAGAGATAACTCCATGTTTTGGAGGCTGTGAAGGAAAGTATGGAAGAGAAGAGGTATTAGACTGCCTACCAAACTGGGGGTGTATGGAGCTGTTGTGCTGAACTCATTGCTGAATGCCTGTAAAACCTGAGAGTATGCAAGAGCCATGCCAAGAAACTGAATCACTTCCACTTGAATTGTCTTAGGTAGATTCTGAAGATCACCAGGTAAGATAAGGAACTAGAAACTGAGATCCTTTCTTGAGATGAACTGCCAAACATTCAAACTCTATTGCAGAGAGTGCTACTCTGATAGCCTAACCACATTGTTGGAATGCCAAAAATACATTTGCCTAAGAGACTATTTTATAGAGAACTTACACAAGACAAGTGTTCACATGAAGATCAGAAAAAGGAATAAAAGGACAAAGGACAAAAGGGATAAAAGGTCTACCTGAAAAATTTCAGAATTGATTGTGCGACATGGGAGATGCCGGCACAGGGCCACGCACTGTGACATGCCTGCATCAAAGAAGGTGCTTGTACTCTATGAGCAAAGCAGAACTGTAGTAGCTCAAAAGAAATCTGAGATGCATAAATTTAGAGACATCTTTACTCCAAATGTTCACATGGACTATTTGTGCTGGGCCTGTTAAGAACAAAGGATAACAACCTGCTTATTCATATTCTTTGACAATTTGGGGAATGGCTCTTGTTTTGTTTTGTTTTGTTTTATAAATTTGGCTCAGTTCCCTATTTATGTGATAAATGAAGACTTTATCAGAGAAAATTGTTATAAAAATATTTCCCAGTTTCCTGCTTTTCTTCTAATTTTGGCTGCATTGATTTTTTTTTGTGTGTAAAAACTTCTTAATTTCATGGAATCAAAATTATCCCTTCCTGTGATTCTCTCTTATCTCATGTTTGGTAATAAACTCTTTTCTTATTTATGGATCTGACAAATAAGATTTTCCATGCTCCTCCAACTCGGTTGTGATATAACCTTTTATGTTCAAATCGTATATGCATTTTGACATTATTAAATCTGATCTATGCCTAATTTTTACCGAACTGCTCTCCAGGTTTCCCAGCAATTCTTTTCAAATGGTGAGTTCTGGCTCCAAAAGCTCTTATCTTTGGATTTATTAAACACTAGACTACTGTTGTCATTTGCTACTGTGTATTGGATACCTATCTGTTCTACTGAACTACCATTCTATTTCCTAGCCAGTACCAGATTGTTTTAATGATTACCACTTTGTAGTAGGCAGCTAGATGGCACTCCAGACCTAGAGTCAGGAAAACTCATCTTCCTCAGACACTTTCTAGCCATGTGACCCTGGGTAAGGCACTTAACTCTGCCTCAGTTTCCTCATCTGTAAAATGAGCTGGGAAAGAAATTGCAAACCACTTTAATATTTTTGCCAAGAAAACCTCAAAAGGAGTCATGAAGAGTTCTACACAACTGAAAAATGACTGAACAACAACTTCTGGGCCACCTTCTTTAACATTTTTGGTTGATTTCTTGATATTCTTGACCTTTTGTTCTTCAAGGTGAATTTTGTTATTTTTTTTTAGCTCTATAAAATAATTCTTTGGTAGTTTGGTATAGTACTGAATAGATAAATCAATTTAGGTAGAATAGTCAATTTTATTGTATTGCTTTGACCTACCCATGAGCAATTCATAATTCTCCAATTGTTTAGATCTATCTTTATCTGTGTGAAAAAATATTTTGTGATTTTGTACATATAGTCCCTATATTTGTCTTGGGAGGTAGACTCCCATTTTTTTAAAGTTTGCAGTTATTTTAAGTGGAATTTCTCTTTATGTCTTCCACTGCGTTTTGTTGGTAATATATAGAGATGCTGATTGTTTATGTGAGTTTATTTTATATTCTGTGACCTTACTAAAGTTGTTCAATGTTCCAAGTAGTTTTTAGTTGATTCTCTAGGGTTCTCTAAGTATTTCATCATATCTGCAAAGAATGATAGTTTTGTTTCTTCACTGCTTATTTTTATTCCTTCAATTTTTTTTGTCTTATTGCTATAGCTAGTATTTCTAATACTGTGTTGCATAATATTGGTGATAAGGGACATCCTTGCTTCACCACTGATCTTATTGAGAAGATGTCAAGCTAGTCCCCATTTCAGATAATGCTTGTTCTGACCAGACATGTTAGGAGAAAGGAAAATAAATGAGACACTGACTATGTTTTCCTCATTCTAGAGTGGCCCCTAAGTTAAAAAAAAACCTAGAAGGAATGCTCATCCACCTCCCCTAATTGAAATTCTTGGCTTAAGTCAGACACAGACACGCACACACACTCTGATTTAGCCCCATAGTAAATTAAAGGATGGTTGGAGTTTTGAAAAGGGGTTAACATGGCTTTACTAGGCCTGAAAGGAAATGACTTGGGAATCTAGCTGGCTCTAGTCCTGGGGTCCACTAGAAACTACTTAAAGCAGGGACAGAAGTCAGCGAAAAGTAAATTCCCCAGCATGAGAGGATGGTAAGGTATAACCCCAGGGTAAAATCAGCAAAAAAGATAAACTCCCCCACACCACATTATTGTACAAGATTTCAGAAAAATAAACTTCACAAGTATAAGTTCAGGAGTGTCTGGCTCCATTGCAGTTCATCTAAAAATGTTTTAGTCGCATTTACTTATGAGTCAGCAATATGTCTTGGCAATAGAAAAGCTCGTGTTTATCAAGAGTGACCAAAGCAAGGGAAGTGATCCTCCTGCTCTTGTCTCTGTGGCTAAACCAGTCCAGAGTGCTCTGTTTAGTTCTCAATGCCACATTTTGGGAAGAATATTGATAATCTAGTATCCAGAGGAGCTCAACCTAGAGGAAATACCCTGAAATCATGTCCAATAAGGATGTGGTGAAAGGATTTGTGATATTTTTTTCCCCTGGAGAAGAGAAAACATTTTTGAGGTGAGGGGACAGATAGAGCATGTAGCAATCTTCAGGCATTTAAATTGCTCTTATGCCACAAAGCTATTAGGGTTGTTCTGCTTAGCCACAGAAGGAAGAACTAGAAGAAATGGGTAGAAGTTGCTGAAAAGCAGATTTTGAATATATAGGGAAATTTCCAAATGACTAGAGTTGTTCAGAAGTGAAATGGATTGCCTTCACAGTCCTCCATTTCTTCTCATGGGACCTCAAGTCCCTCCTATCACCCCTCTCCCCAACCCTCTCAGCTAAAGATCTCACTTATACCCGTTTACTGATAAATGAGACTATATGCTGATCTTTCTCCCCCTTCCCCATTCTCTTCATCTCTCAACCACTTACCTTTGTTGTCACTTCTTCCTTTCAGAGATTCTTAACCTGGCATGGGGGAGGGATCCATGAATTTGTTTTATTTTTTTAATTTTGTAAATTGTATTTTAAACATAATTAGTTTCCTTTGTCATACCATGTACTTTATTTTACACATTTGAAAACAATGGATCCATGTTTGTCACTAGATTGTGAATGAGTTCTTGATACAAAGAAGGTTAAGAACCCCTGTTCTAGTCTCTAAAGGAGATGTCACTCTACTGTTCACCAAGGCTAAACCTTCTATTGTTATCCTTAATCACATTTCCTCTTTCATTCTTGAAAAGACTGGTTTTTTAACCTTCCTTCCCTCTTATTCCCTTATCTCCACTCTCTCCCTATCTACTGGTTCCTTTTCTGCTGCCTGTAAACTAGTTCAAGTCTCCCTATACTTAAAAGAAAAAGAAAGAAATCTAAACTCAATGGAAGCTCCCATCCCGACTAGCTGTCATCCTGTAGCTTTCCTCCTTTTCTCAGCTATACTCCATGAGAAAGCTGTCAGTACCTGTTGCTTCCTCTACTCATTTCATTCTCTTTTAACTCCTCTGCAATCTGATTTCCTACATCAACAATGATCTACATCTGCTTTGTCCAAAGTTAGCAATTATCTCTTAATTGTAAACCTCATGTCCTTTTCTCAATCCTCATTCTTCATAAACTCTTGGCCACATTTGATACTGTTGATGACTGCTATCCTCCTGGATACCCTGAGTTTTCATGACACTGCTCCCTATTGTTTTTCTTCCATGCCATCAGACTTTTTATCTGTATCTTTCACAAAATCTTCATCTGTTTTATATCCCCTAACTTTGGGTATACCCTAAGGCCCTTTCCTGGGCTCTTTTCTGCTTTTGTCTCACTTGGTGACCTAATCAATTCCCTTGGGATCAGTTTCTCTGACACATAAAAAGTTCGAGAGACATAGTTTCTGGGTAATTAATCATTTTAGGGGCAGCTAGGTGGCGAAGTGGATAGAGCACCAACCCTGAAGTCAGGAGGACCTAAGTTCAAATCTGGCCTCAGACCAAACACTTGACATTTACTAGGTATGTGACCTTGGCAAGTTACTTAAGCCCAATTGCCTAAAATAAATAAATAAATAAATAAATAAATAAATAAATAGTAATTAATCACTTTATTATTTATGCTAGCAAGCTATTGTTTTTTGTCCTTTGTCCCTCATTCTTAAAAAGGACCATGATATCAGGAAGGTGATACAGTGCTAGCAAGTCATTAATAAAAGGATGGTCATTTGGCTGTCTCTCTTAAACCAAAGACCCTTCATGGAACCCACTCAGTGTTTATATATCCTCAGAAGAGTGGGTGTTCCTGACAGTGGAAATCAACTCTGATTGGTTAACAAATATTGAGAGAATAAGTGTCATAATTAGAGGTGGGCTTATACTAATAAGAGTCTGGGGGATGTGATTCTGAACACTCAGTCTTGGTCAAAGAGACTTACCTATACTGGTACCATCCCCTGTAGAGTAATTTAGCCAAAAGGGGGAATCCGTTTCTACCCAGACCTGTCTGACTAAAACACAATGGGCCAGCATCCACCAATTCACCTAAAGCAGAATTTCTTTACCTTTAGGGCAGATCCAAGTTTTCCATCTCACTATCAGCCTTACACTTCAAAGGCTGCCTGAATAACCTACAGGAGCTGATTTCTGAATGAGGACATAGAAAGGGGGGGGGGGGAACCTTAGTCCTAATTCAATAATTGGTTATTAATATAAAAGAGAAATAATTATTTTTATCATCATCATCTTATGTAGTTGGGTTCTCGTTGACATAGAAGGCAGTACATTCCACTTCTGAATAGCTGAATTGTTAGTCTTTCCAGATGTTAAATTGTTACTACATAGCTAAAACTATCTGCCATCTTGGTACAAGCAAAACAAAATGAATCTTATTCACTTTCTCGCAGTCAGGATCCTCCAGGACCACAGGCTTGGACATGGTATCATATTTTAGTAGTTTGGGAAATGTGACTTAAAGGACCAAGGACAAGTAGGACTCAAAGGGATCACAGAGGTCATGAAGGTCAACCCTTCAATTTGTAGATGAGGACTCTCAGGCCCAAGGAGGCTGAGTGGCTTATCCATTGTCTCATGAGTAAAGGTATCAGATGCATCAGAGACAGAATTGGAATCCAGGTCCTCAAACTCTGAAGTCTTTCCTCTACAACACACTGATGAATGCTATGGAATTATTATAGATGTTTCTTTAAGTGCATCACAATCACATCAAAATCACTTTATAGAAATGACCTGTGTTATGCCAGTATAACTAACTTGAAGACATGTCTAATGATGTATGAACTTTCCTTATGTCAGGCAGGAGTTTTATACCAAAAAAAAAATAAAAACATGTTAATAATGATTGATAATATTGTTGTGATTTCTTTTAGGGAAAGAAGGGAGGTTAAATTAAAATTCATGAAAGAGCATTATTGTTCAAAGGGCATCTCATCATCTTGGTTCCATGGTTTCATTGAATTCAGGTCTTAGAAATGTGGAGGAATGTGGACCTTTCTCCCTTCCTCCTCCTGCCTTTGCTCCCTCACACTTTATCCATGAATACATATGTGTGTATAAAATACGTAATGTAAATTATGACGTAAGTAGAGAGCTGGACTTAAGAGTCAGAAAGATCCAAGTTTAATATCTGATACATACTGGCTCTATCGCATTGGACAAATCATTAGCAACATGCATACATGCATGCATACATATGTGTATGTACACTGACATAAATATACTTTTGTATAGTTTAGTATTTTTGCATTTATATCATATTTGTATTTATATTACATGTGTATATATAAGATTACATATATTCAAGTAGGAATGATCATACTTTGAAAGTCAAATAGTTTTGTTTTTGTTTGTTTTTTGAGAGAGACGGAGAGATTAAGACAGAGACAGAGACACAGACAAGAGAGATAGAGATAGAGAATAAAGGCATGGGTAGATGGTCCTGAGTGGTGACAGAGATAATTGTCATGGCAATCTAGCACTACTACATGCGGACTGCTTTATCTTTCTCTCTCTTCTGCCATCTTCCTTTCTTCTAACCTTTCTTTCTTTCACTTTGTTCTCTCTAGTCTTTTTTTACCTTGAATATGTCCCTATCCTTGCCGTGATAGCCACAAATGTTGTTTGACCTTTTTATGATGATGTAGCTGAATAACATTTATTCTTTTTTTGATGAAATGCTTTTATGGCTCTGTGACTTGCTTAAAATCATGGAAAGTCTTATATTGACAATTGTTAATTTGTATTGTTGAAGCAAACAGTAAGTTCAAAAAATTAGGCCTAATTTGGAAAGGACTTAATCAGGAGAAGAGATCATCAGGTTTAATTTTAGCTTAAAAGCAGGAATCAGATTGGGAAACAAGTCTTTAAAGGAGCTAAGGAAAAAGAATCCTAGAAGAAGGAAATATAAATCCTCTGAAAGTAAAAATTGGCTATACTTTAGCCTTGAAGCTACTCAAATTTATTGAAAAGAAAATGCTGCTGCTGTTACTACTACTACTACTACTACTACTACTACTACTCCTAGCTTTTATATAGTACTTTAAGGTTTACAAATTGTTATAAAAATTCTTTCTCATTTTATCCTCACGCAACCCTGGAAAATAGTTACTATTATTATCTCCATTTTACAGATGAGGAAACAAAGGCAGATAGAGTTTGGGACTTTCTCAGGGTTCCCAGTTATTTAGTGACTAAAGCAAAATTTAATCTGAAGTCTTCCTTCTGGTCCAGTGCTCTGTTTACTGAGCCACCTAGCGGTCTTTATAGCATATAGAAATCTTCTCAAAATTCCCCACATGTTGGTCAAAAACAAAAAAAAAATATTTTGCAAAAACTAGCTGTTTTATTTAAATGGTTGGAGACCTTGTAATTATCTCCCTAAAGTCGTTAGTGCTGCCCTCTCCAAATTATTTATTTTGCTTTTATTAACCTTTGTACCTGTTGCTCCTCTCCCCTTCAGAAGAATATAAGCTTCTTGAGGACAGAGAATGTTTTTTTTTCTTTATCCTTCTATCCTCAGTACATAGTGAGGTCAATGCCTGGCACTTAATAGGCATTTAATTAATATTCATTGCAATTTATTATATAGTCTTTCATGCTGCAGACAACACTAACCTAAATTCAAATGTATCTTTCAGGTTAATTCAGGAAGAGAAAGAGTCCACAGAACTGCGTGCTGAAGAAATCGAGAACCGAGTGGCCAGCGTGAGCCTAGAAGGTTTGAATCTAGCTAGAGTCCATCCTGGTACTTCAATCACCGCCTCAGTAACAGCTTCATCGCTGGCAAGTTCATCTCCTCCTAGTGGCCACTCCACGCCTAAGCTTACTCCCCGAAGCCCAGCCAGGGAGATGGATCGAATGGGAATCATGACTCTGGTAAGAGAATGAGTTTGGATCATGTTAACCTCAAGTTTACTTGAGAAATAAATACCACAAGAAAAATCCAATAGCTTATAAATCTCAAGAATATTTTGTAGCTGATGATACTGAAACAAAGCTAATTATGCCCAGTGAATTTCCTTCCTAGTAATAATTCAAATACTCTCCACTGGCGTTAAGTCCATCTTCCTGGAAATAACATAGGGGTGATTTCATTTTTTTTTTTTAGTATTTACTTTAAAAATTCCATCATTTCATCATTGTGCTTCTGTCAATGGTGATTATAACTCTTCCATGCCTTTATGAGTTTTTGTGCTTAAAAAAACTCATGATGGGCTCTAAAACGAAAAAGCAAGGTATGGACATTGCAACTAGACAAATTTAGTCATGATGTGAGGATGCTTACCAATCAGAGATGTCCAAAAATGGAATGAACTGCCTTGGAACATAATGGGTTGCTCCTAACTTAAGGTCTTCAAGTAACAATTGTATGCCTACTTAGGGGAAATTTTGAATCCTGAGATTTCAAGCATAGGTTATACTATGGCTGCAAGAGTATCTGCCAGTTATGAAATTCATTTTGTGTTTCTGTATGATTCAGTAATTCATCATCAGGAGGTTGGCCACCAGGTTATTGATATTTTTCAGCAAAAAATACATGAAACAGCTGTAATCATCATCAGTTAAAGGGGGAAAACCTACACCAATGAAACGCTTAAAGTACAGAAGTCAGTTTCCTATTAATTTAGCTCAAACCCTAGGTTCTCAAATTAGAAAACACCCACACACACAAAATAAAATTAAGATGAAGTACAGAACATTACCAACAGAGACAAGCAAAAAAAAAATGAAGTGGAGGACACTTTCATCCAACTGCGTTTCCATTGCCAGATAAATTTGTCCAAGATTTGAGGATAACTTGATAAAACTATATCACATTATAATGAATCTGAGAAACACTGAATACAGTTTTAAAAGGAGTGACATCTTTACATTCCATTTAGTTATTTATTTTTGGCTGTTAAAATACCCCCATGAAAACTGTCAGCACTTCAGTTCGACAGTGCTCAAAAGGGAGTCATTTTGGGATTCAATATTAATTGAAATGCAAATTAGTGAAATGGTCTTTATCATTTCAGACTGTAACAGAAGGAGTGTCAGAAGAAATTAAGGATCTTAGGAAAGGCAAATAAAGCTGAGAAGGAATCAAGGACACCTTGAGCCTCTTGTACTGACATGACTTTTCTAAAGTCCACCTGGCAAAGCCAAACTAGATTGGTAACAGTAAGATCTACCTTAAAAGAAAGTGTTAGAGGACAGAAAAAAAAAATCAAAAGATATTTCTCATCTTGGATTTCTTGCCAAGGGAGGAAGAATAAAGAGAAAAATTGGTAGCTCCTAACCAAACAGGCATCCTCCTGGACAAAAGGCTACCCTATGTACCCATAGACTCCTTTGCACCAATACAAAAGGCAGGATATTCTGGGAAATATGAAAGGAAATATGAATGTTGAGTAATTGAGGGTACTCCTAATCTTACATTGTTTTTGTCTCTCATCTCACATTTCACTGCCTCTCTTCTGTATTTTTGCCCTAATTTACTATTGGTCTATTTTAGTCTCCCTTCTATTTTACTATTTGTCACTCTCTTTCACAGCCAACCCATGCTGTCTTCCTTACTTTCTTCAAGTCAGTGGCTTTCAACCCTCCTCTCATTCCAGAGGCTATAACCATCACGTGCATGATATAGATCACTTGGGAGTGGGAGGAGGAAGGGAAGCAACTTTGTTTTTTTTTTCCTTTTTTTTTTTGGAGACTAATCAATTTTAGGCATGTCTGTTGTTCTTGATCCTGTTTATCCTTTCTTCTCAAAGAGGACCAATGACATCAGAAAGGTGATGTCTTGACTTGCAAGTGAATTGAATTTAAGTGAGGCAGAGCTGTGCAAAGTCATCAGCCTCACTCTCTCCTCCAAATCTTTGCATTTAAATTAAAATCTTTTTTTAAATTAACATTTAGACAACATCTGTGTGATTTTTAGTATAGTGATAGGTGAATGCTCAATAATGTTTTCATCTAGCTGCCCCTAATTAATAAACTGCTACTTGTCTAGGTTCTGTTCCTAGATATAGCTTCAGATTGATTTCATGATTGGGGAAATATTGACATTTCACAGAAAGACCCAGAGACTTTATTAAGTTTTCTTAAGCAGTACATGCTTGGTAAATGTGATTTGATTGAATATTGGTAACACAATGCTGAAAGAAATTTCATGAGCTTGAAGGCAATAGCTATAAGATTGAAATGTCCCTGGGGTAGACAGCTTGACAGAGTAGATACAGGGCTTCTTATTTATGTATTTATTTATTTATCTATCTATCTATCTATCTATCTATCTATCTAGTGAGGCAATTGAGGTTAAATGAAGAGCTTCTTTTTTAAATAAATTGTTATTGATTTATTATTATTGTATCACCTTAATTTCCCCTATATCTATCCCCCTCAGAGAGTCATACTGGACAACAAAGGAATTTTAAAAGAAAAAAAAAGAAAAACAGAGTAAAAAAAGAAAAAAATAGAATAAAAAAAAGCAATAAACAAAACCAATCAATCTATTAAAAAAATCTGAAAAATCTAACCACACCCATGGTCCTCTGAATTCCACATGGGAGTTGTAGTAGTTGTCATCTCATATCTTGTACTTGGGGTCATCCTTATTCTTTGTAATTCATTTTCATTTGTTTTATGATTGTCATTCTTTCCATTTATACTGCTGTAGTCATTGTGTATATTGTTTTATTGGCTCTCTTTCTTCAGTTCTCCTCAGGTGATTTTTTTCCACGCTTCTATGCATTCAGCATAGTTGTCTCTTACAGCAAAGTACTAAATTCAATAGCATTCCTGTATTACAATTTGTTTAGCCACTCTCCAACTGACCAACATCTATTTTGTTTCCAGTTCTTTATTATCAAAAAAGTACACACACACATATAGGAGTTCTTAACCTGGGGTCCATGATTTTTAAAAAATACATTTATTTGTATAAATTAACTTCAAAATCAGTTGATTTCCTTTGTAATCAACATTCTTCTGAGAAGGGATTCATAGATTTCATAAGTTTGCCAAAGGGGTCCATCATACACGCACACACACACACACACACACACACACACACACACACACACACACTCTGAGCTCTTGGAATAAAGGGACAGCATTAAAGTCTGGATATCTGCCTCTGATGCTTACCATAACTTGTCAGCGTCTCAGATTACTCTCCCCACAATGATGAAATCATGGAGCTAGACCAAAATAGCAACAGCAGCAGCAGCAGCAACAACAAAAGTAATTAGAACTAAGGAACCAGATTAAAAAATACAGTAACTAGAATTCAGTCAAACTTTATTGTTCAATAAATGTTGTTAACAAAGGTTGGGGTTTTTTTTTTTTTTTGGATTCACTAAAATTGAAATTTAGAAATTAGTTGTACTGATACTGAGAAAATGGAAACATCCAGCGAAGGCATGGGTTCTTAGTCTCTTTTTGTGACCTGGATCCCTTTGGTGAAGCCTGTGGACTCCTCAGGAGGGGAAAAAAAGTTTTTAAGTATATAAAATATATGATATGAAGGCAATCAATTTTGTTGAAATACTGTTATTGAAATATATTTTTATATTTTTACAGATCCCATATTTAAGAACCACTGATCTAAGTATAATTTTCCATTATAATGTTTGTTAAATGAATGGATGAATGAATGAATGAATAAATATTGAATGAATGATTTTATATGGACTTTCTAGGAATTCTGGGAAGGCAAAAATGTGATAAATTAAACATTCAAGACATTTATTGTGTCAACATTACATTTAGCTTGCAGTCAAAATTTGAGTTTTATACATTTTTCTTTTTCCCTGATAGAAATAGTAAGCACTTATACAGCTCGATAAGGTTTGCACATGCTACTTATGTTTATTTCGTTTGATACTTTTTTCTGAATGTTCCCTAATTTACTGACTCAAAACCCTGAACTTGAAATTGATTTCAGATATGTGAAATTTATGGGTGCTAAGAAAGTACTATAAGTTCAATTGTCCTGAAGCTGACGGTATTATGATTGCTAAGAAACATAGCAACTTAAAGTCCATAGCCATGTCTGAGACAAAAAGTGATGTGGAGAGAGTGACTAGTGATTTTTTAAACTTCAAATGAAAGTGGAACAACAAATATTGCTCGTTCTTCTATGAAGATTAATGTGACTGAATGCCAGCTCTCCACATTTCTTTGCGACTAAAAACAACTTAGAAATTTTCTGAGATTAATTACCCAATGATGGGTACATTTGAAAACAACTTTATTAATTATTGAAAATAACAGTTATATTTGAGAATCTTAACCTGAAATCTATTAGAAGCTGAGTGTAGGAACACCTAACCTATAAATTCCTGATATTGAGAGAGGTTGAGGCTGGTAGATTACTTAAGCTTGACAATTCAGAGGTATAGTAGTGAGTTGGGTGTTCATACCAAGTCTGGTACCAGTATGGTAAATCCACGGGAATGGGAAGCCACCAGGCTGCCTAAGGTGGGGCAAACTGACCCAGGTTAGAAATGAACCATCATCTGTGCTTATCCAAAGTAGGATCTACCTGTGAGTGGCCACAACACTTCTAGCCTGGGTGAGACAGGTAAACTCAGTTGGAGGGAAAAGGGAAAAGTATAGAAAGAAAAGAAAAAGAAAATTTGTTTGTTTATATTATAATTTTAAATAATTAAAAATTTAAATAACTTGACTTAAATTATCCTTGGAGAATTATCCAGGAATCTGTTTGTGAATTTGAAAAATAATTAAGGATAAAATTATTGTTTTATATCTCATTTCACATTTTCATATGATGTTGTTCATTGATTAGTTTTTTTTTTCCTTTTTTTGTCATTTTACTTGCTACCAATGATAGCCAAGTGATCTAAGGAAACATCGGAGAAAGGTATTGTACGTATTTTATATAAACATTACTGTATGAGTACTTAAGCACATTATACATTTTTTTCATTGTACTAGTTAAAACCACATTGTCATCAAAGGGAAGATATATTAAATTATGGTACACTTCCCTAAATTGTTTAAATATGAGCATTTGACCTCTCAAGACTTCAGTTCCTTATATAGATTTCTTTTGATGTAAATTTGCAAATACTATCCATATCAGGAAAATCTAGCTTTATAATTTCTGAAAATGATAAGAAAGGCTAATCAATCACTGAATATCCTGAGAAGAAACTAAAATGGAGTCTAACTCTAAGTAACAAAACTAAGCAAACAATCTAGACAAATATATGTATAAAATCCAAAGTAGGCTTAAGAATTAATCTTAAAAAGGAATGATGGTTTCATACTGATAACAGTTAACTTAGATGTCAGTTTTGCATTTGTAATGAAATTCACAGTAATGTGAGAGATCGATCAAACCATTCACACTGGAAATACAAAGTGGATCCAAAACACACATTGCTATAACATGCCAACAGCTTAAGCAGCAGCCAATTGAGTTATTCAATCAATATACATCTATTGTATTTCCAACCTTTACTTCCAGTCCTTATGTCAAGACAAAAAAGAAGATAACTCCAGAAGTATGCCTTCTACATGCACACAATTAAATTAATATATGCTGCCAAGAATCTAAGAACTTCCTAAAAGTCTTATTAATAATTTAAGAAAATTCAACAATAATATTCAGGCTGCAATCTTTATATTCATTCTTTATCAAAGATAAAGATATAACTCACAGAATATAAAAATACAGGTATTAAAAATGACTTATTCAGGGCTGCCAATACACCTTGACATCAAAATAGTTACATTAATTTTTTTAATGTTGAAGTCATATTTATCTTACAACATATTTAACTAATATGTTTAAATATTAAAATATTTGTTTCTGCTGCATCAAGAAGAAATGATCATTTCTTTGTCTTTAACAATGTCTATCTACATAGTGTAAGAAATAATTTGCAATAACAATGTAGAAATTTATTTCTCCATGATTGATGCAAGACTATTGGTAAATTCTCCTTGAATAGAGACCTCTGTTCCCTTATACCCAGTAATATAGTCTTTCCAAACAACTCATATTTAATTGACTTCTCTCTAGCAAATCTTTGTGCCTATCTCCCTGTAGAGTTTATTTCAGTGAATCTCCTCATAACTAAAGTGATCTATCTATCATTTCTAAGATTGTTCTGCCAAATCTTTTTCTTTGTACTAAAAACAGTATTTTTTTTAATTGTTTAGTGATTCTCATTAAACTCACGTTGTAATTAACTGCGTTGGATTGGCTGATTTTAAAGTATTTAGCTCTTTGAAGTTCTTTCCCCTCCCTTTTTTCCCCAGTTCTTACCTTCTTCAAACTTTATTTCCTACCCTACTAAAGATAATGGAAGTAATCTACTATGACAGTCTGGTTATAGGTACCCATTGTATTGTTTCTCTTATCCTCAGTTCCACTGGAGTCTTTTCACAGTGCCAATTAAAGTCTTTTGGTCTAAGGAGTAAAGGAGTTTCCATTGTAGAGTGGGCCAAAACTTTAGGAGCAGTGACACAGAACTGTGAGAGCTGATGTGCCAGGGATACAAAATCACATCCAGAAGAGAAAGAGTAGGTGGAACCAGGACTGAGAAGAATGTTAGAAGTGAATTGGATGAGGTCCAGAGATCAGATTAAAAGATGTGACACTGGCATCACAGTGAGAGTATTTCAATTTTACAAGGTTCTCCCGGTTTTCTACACTCACTTTCCTTGAGAAGTATGCATCACTTATCAGGAGAGCCTCTCCTCCCTTCCTATCCTACCAACTCCATTGAAATTGGCTGCAGAGGGATAGGACTCATTGCCCAAATTGTTCTCTAATGTGTAAGTGACCATCTGTCAGAGGCAGCAGATTCCTTGTTCAACAGTGAGTGGGACCAAATATATCAGTTTCTTAACTACTTGTATGAACTTTTTAAGGAATGACATAGGACGTGTTTAATACATGCTAGTTGACTAACAGATTTGAAGTTTGGCTTATTTATAAAAATGATGATGTCAATAAAGTTGTCATACATATTTATACACAAAAATATATATTGTGTATATATATATACGTATGCACGCACTCATATGTGTGTGTCTGTGCATCTATCATAATAACCAATATAATTTGGATGGCACTATTGGATACTTTTTAAAACTCATAGCATTTTTGTCGTACTAATTTCTAGAGAAGTTTTTGGAGAATAAAGACAATGCCTTGTTTGGTTCTGCATCTGCTTCTGATGCTTATATCCCTAGGACTTAGCAAAGTGCCTGGCACGTAGTAGCCACTTAATAAGTGTTTGTTGTTTGACCGATGCTCAAGACCTCATACTTGTTTCTTAAATGAATTTCACGTCTTCCCCACTAGTTTGAGCCCTTTACAGGCGGGAAAGGTTTCCTTTCCCACCTTTGTATCTGCTATGGTGCTTGAGACATGCCTTGCTTATTACTATGCCTTAGATATTTATTGAGTGGAATTGGGTAGACTGGGATGGAATGGAGTGGAACAAAATGAAATTGAAACTGTATAGACTCAGTTAAATGTCTTCATTACTGTAGGAAGATCTTATTTTCATCTCTCAATCTTCACCTTAGATTGCAGTGGTTGAAGAAGATGGTCGTGAAGATAAAGCAACAATAAAATGTGAGACATCTCCTCCCCCAACACCAAGAGCGATCAGAATGACACATACCCTTCCTTCAACCTATCACAATGAAGCCCGGAGGTAAGAGTCTTTTTGCCCACAAACCTGTTCTTCTTTTGAAATCTCTGCTGTACGTAGTTTAGGCATGTCAACATAAATAGCGTCTGATGGTAGATGCTTCTTGAAGGAATGGATTTCTTTGTAATGATAGAAAGTTAGACTTCTCAAAATGAGCTATATAATAGTGTTGACAAACAAATGAAGCTGGAACAAACATTTGGAAGACCTAGACATTAGGAATCAGGTGTCAGTTTTCTTTTTTTTAATCTGAATTAGCATTTCATTAGAGTGGGAAACTCTTCTTGGGGAGCTCCCTTCATCAGTTCAGAGCATCACCTCTTCTGCAACTCATAATGGCAGACAGTTGCCTGGAGCACTGAGAGGTGATCATAAAATCAGTATTGTATCAAAGGCAGAACTTGAACCTGGTTTTTTCTGAGTCCAAGGCTACTAAGTGGTTCGATGGATAGAGCACTAGGCCTGGAGTCAGGAAAACCTGAGTTTAGATCCCGCTGCACTTACTAGCTGTGACTCTGGGCAAGTCACTCTCTCTCTTTCTGGTTCAGTTCCCTCCTCTGTAAAATGGGGAGGGACATACTCTATCTCACAGGTGCAAGGATACACTAAGATATTTATGATGTGCTTAACACACCACCCAGCATACAAAAAGTGCTTAATAAAGGCTTGTTCTCTCTACCACTCCTCCCAACTACCTCTATGATGTCACTCAAAACAGTCACTATTAATAAAGTACAGCTAAACTATTTCATGCCCTGATTGTGACTTAACCTGAGAGAGAGAGTATAGTCATAGAAAAATATACTTAATGTTTTTGTAGAAAACAGAGTTGAAATAGCAGTTTCAACTCTGTCACTGATTTTTAAGTCATAGTCATGGACACATGAATGTTAGAGCACAAAGGGATCTTAGAGCTGGTCCATAGATTTTTTTTTTTCTTTATGGATGAGGAACATCAGAATTTAGAGCTGTTATTACCTCATATAGTAAAATCACAAGATTTGGACAGACTTCCTGAAATCTATCCCTGGACTCCTTTAGAATCAATGGTTAAGAATCCCTGGACTCTCCAAAATAGATTCTAGCTGCAGGTCACTTAATTAAGTCACTTGATGCTGTAAAGTTGCTTAACTACCCAAGGTTTTGCAGTTAGTAAATGGAGGAGCCAGGATTCAGACCCAGGTCTTTCAGACTCCAAATCCATGCACTTTCCACTAAGAGTGAAGTCACAAGTATGGACCAAATGAGGTGGGAGCAGAGAATGAGGGAGAGAATTTAGGAGGAGAGAAAAAAGGAGTCTTTGCTTCCCTTCTGCACAATTTACAGTTTAAAAAAAAATCATGTATCATATAGATACACCATCACAATGATATTCTCAATGTTTAATGTTTTTCAGTAGTTTACCAGTGTCCTTGGAACCAGACAGCATTGGTCTTAGCAGCGCAAATAGCAGCCAAGATTCTCTCCACAAAGCCCCCAAAAAGAAAGGAATCAAATCTTCAATAGGACGTTTGTTTGGTAAAAAAGAGAAGGCCCGGCTTGGACAACTCAGTAAGGAACTGTGCTTTATTATCTTTCCACTCTCATGCTCACGCATTTTGGTATCTATCTATCTACCCTACAGGTTTTCTTTTTCAGACGTTTTTATATTAGCACATTTAAAATCTCTCCACTCTGCAAAATTTTGTTGATGGCCACACTTAGGCCCAATTCTGCCCCGCTATGATGTGTTTTTTTTTTTTAAACAAAAGTTCTGACACGTATAAAACAAAGAGAATTTTGTAGTGTTTTCCATTCCAGTTGTTTCTTCTGTAACACAGTTTTATAAATAATTTTCTATGTGATAGGCCTTTCTTTTAAACAAAAGAAATGAAGCAATCAGAGCTTACTGTGAAAATCCCAGAGGGAA
The DNA here is from genome assembly GCF_900497805.2 of Vombatus ursinus. Classification (NCBI taxonomy): domain Eukaryota; kingdom Metazoa; phylum Chordata; class Mammalia; order Diprotodontia; family Vombatidae; genus Vombatus; species Vombatus ursinus. Next base: position 13,794,182 of record NW_020954652.1, read on the forward strand.
AAAAAAGTGAATTTGTGAGACTTGAATAAAACAAAAGCCCCAAGGAAGCATGATGCCTAATTAACTATTGACTATTTTTTAAATGCCTGCTATGTGCTGGGTGTTGTACTGGGTACTTAGAATGAGAAAGAAAGGAAGGAAGGAAGGAAGGAAGGAAGGAAGGAAGGAAGGAAGGAAGGAAGGAAGGAAGGAAGGAAGGAAGGAAG
>NW_020954652.1:13794397-13905496 GCF_900497805.2 Vombatus ursinus
AAGGAAGGAAGGAAGGAAGGAAGGAAGGAAGGAAGGAAGGAAGGAAGAAAAAAGAAAGAATTCCTCCCCTCAGGGAGCTTCCAGTCTATAGGGGGAGGCAATGTGTACAAAATTTAGACAGAATTAAAACAGGAACTGACGGGGACAAGGTAGGTCATGGAGGTAGAAGCCGGGGACTCTAATGGCTAGGAAGATCAGGAAAGGTTTCATGTAAAAACTGACATTTGATAAGATCTCTGAAGGATACTAGAGATTCTAATCACAATAAGCATTTATTAAGCACCCATTATGTACCAGGCATTCTGGTAATCTCTGGGATATGGATACAAAGAGTGAACTCATCCTTACTCTCAAGAAATCTGTATTCTAATGGGGAGACATGTACATTCACAGGTATACACAGTAGAATATATAGAGAATAAAGGCTAGGTAGTTAGGGAGGGCTGGCAGTTTGGGACCAGATATAGAAGGGAGAGAATCAGGAAGACTTCATGGAAAGAATGATGCTTAACCTATGTCTGAAAGGGAGAGAGAAAGTCTATGAAGCAAATGTGAAGAGAGATCATCTTCCAGGCAAGAGGAAAGGTCATTGTAAGGTCAAGAAGATGGGTAGAGGTCTATGTGCAAGGAAGAGAGAGAAGATACTGCAGATTGGATTGTAGCATGCTGGAGAAGGAATAATATTCAGAGAGGTTGAAATGATATATTGGGACCAAGTAGTGAAAAGCTTTAAAACTTAAATGGAGGAGTTCATATATTATCTTGGAGGCGATAGGGAATAACTGGAGTTTATTATGTAGGGGAATGACATGAGCATAACTTTCCTCAAGGACAATCACTTGGGCAGTTGTATGCAACATAAGTAGAAGAGAGAAACAATTGAGGCAGAAAGACCAATTAGGAAGCTGTTGCAATAATTTAGACAAGAAGTTATAAAGGACTGACCTAAGATTATTACTGTGAGAATGGAGAGAAGAGATTGGATACAAAATTAAAAAAAATATGGTGGAGGTAGAAATGACAGGATATGAAAACTAATTGAAGATGTGGGATGAGGGGAGACTGGAGGATAATGCCATAGTTTTGATCATGAGAGAAAAAAAATGGTGGTGTGTTCAACAGAAACAGGGAAGTTTGGAAAAGATATGAGTTTGATCTGCTTTGGATTTGTAGATTGGGAAATGTGTTTGGAACAGTCAACTGGAAATGTCCCGTAGGCAGCTGGAGACACTGGCCTGGAACTTGAGAGAAACACTGAGTCAGCTCTATGGGTCTCTGAGTCATCTGTAGAGATCATTTTACATAGAGGTGATAATTAAGCCAATGAGAGCAGATGAGTTCACTGAATGAAGAAAAGAGGGTCCATGAGAAAGCCTTAGAGAACACAAATGATCTTGGGGCATGGTATGGAAGATGAACCTGCAAAGAATGGAGAAGGGCTTCAGGAAGATGAGAGGAGCGTCAGGAGAGAATGGTGTCATGAAAACTCAGGGAGGGGAGAGTTATTCAGAAGGAGAAGGGAGATCAAGAAGGATGAAAGCTGAGAAAAGACCATCAGATTTGGAATGAGGGCATTATCAATAATTTTGAAGAGAGCAATTTCAGTTGAGAAATGAATCAAGTGGGAAACCAAATTCATAGGATTGAGGAGTGATTGTGAAGGAAGGGAACAGAGACAATGAGTATAGAGATCTTTTTACCAAGAGTTTGAGCAAGAAAGTGAGGAGAGAGGTCAGCTAAATGGCATAGTGGATACTGCAACATTCATGGAGTCAGGAGGACCTGAGTTCAAATGCAACCTCAGACACTTACAAGCTGTGTGACCCTGGGCAAGTCACCTAACACCAATGGCCTCCAAAAGAAGAAGGAGGAGAAGGAGGAGGAGGACGAAGGAAGGAAGAAGAAGAAGAAAGGAAAAAAAGGGAGGAGAGAAATTCAGGGTATTTAGGGTCTAGTATATTTTTTTTAATTGAAAAGGTTTAGACATGTTGAGGGCAGTAGGGGAGGAATGAGTAAATAGGTAGGGAAGAGGTTGAAGATATGTGAGAGGGAATATTTGTGATAGAGCTGAGGATGCATTTCTATGCATTGGACACATGCTGTATAAAACCACAGAGAAGAGAGTTGAAATCTTTTCTATGAAGAACATCAGAAAAGTTATGTTGACTGAAATAAAGAGTACATGAAGGGAAGTAATATATAATTTGGATAAAAGGGTAGGTTAAAACCAAATAATGAAGGGCTAAAAAGGCCAAACTGGAATTTGTCTGGAAACTTGTAAGATTTGATTTTTTTAACCTTGTAATGACTTAGAGTTTTTAGACTTTTTTGTGGGGTTGACCAGGCTCAAATATGAGATTGTTATACATTGTCATACAACTGAAAATGGCTCTCGACACAGACATACAGGACAGTCTCTTATATGATGACTATCTGGCAGTATCATTTATCATTGGGTCCTCCATCTTATACATTTTCTTAGCTATTACATTTCTCCAAATGCCTAGTTATATCATGTATCCTTTTTTCTCAACTTCAATGTTGAGAGTGCAGTGTTTCTTTTTTTTTTTCAATTTTTGTTTTTGGTATCTTCCTGTTTTCCTTGAGTTCTGTTTGGGAGGAGGGCTAGAGTCAGGCTGATCACTAGGACACAGTTTCACTCATAACCTGTAACACCACGGGAAAAAAAAATGGAGTTATTGACTCAGCAAGAGAGTCCGTTTTTGTTTCCCAACCTAAGAGAAGTCAGATTTATTCAAAAGCCAGGTTCCCCAAGCTTTTAGCTTCCTGACTTGGTGCTGGGAGACTTTGTGAACATGATATTTTTGGTTACCAATTTTGGCCTGTAGTCTTCAAGATACACACGCACACACACACACACACACACACACACACAAATTTTAAATAACACATCTTTCCAGACTTTCCCAGTGTAAAACCCAATGAGAGCATTAGAAGCTTTAGGAAACTACTGTGCCGATAGCTGAGTGATTAAATATACTTCAGCCAGAGTATTAAATAACTCCCAGGGGAGTAAGGGGGGAGGGGAGGGGGAATGAGTGAGTGTTGCATAATTGAGTAAGGGGATGAGTTTGATTGTTCAGTACATAAAAGCGACTTACCGAGATAGATTTTGTTTCTCTTCTTTCTGTTTCCATTTTCTTTACTTTCTCAAATATTTGTGGGTTTTATAACATTAGCTTGTTCTTAATTTTTGATACACAACAGTGCATGCCAAATAGCCTAGTAGGTCATTGTTAATTTTTTTTTTTATGCAGCCTAACATTTTAATAACATGGTGGGAGATTTTTTTCATCCATTGTTTAGCTGATGGCAACACCAAGCCCAAAATCTCAGTCTTTTTTTCTCAACCTCTTCCTAAATCTACTCTTCCTGCCTTTTTTGGTTCTCAATCCATTCCTTGAGCATCCAGATTGCTATTTTGGAATTTTTTGTTTTGTTTTGTTTTTGTTTTTTGGCAATAGACTTCTTTCAAAAATCAGGTAGAACATTTATTAAGTGTTTGCTGTGTGCCAAGCATTGGGTTCAGAAATACAAGTGAGGGGGAAGCTAGGTGGTGCAGTGGATAGAGCACTGGCCCTGGATTCAGGAGGACCTGAGTTCAAATCCAGCCTCAGACACATAACACTTAATAGCTGTGTGACCCTGGGCAAGTCACTTAACCCTATTGCCTAGCCAAAAAAAAAAAGAAAAGAAAAGAAATACAAGTGAGCAAAACAGTCCCTGGCCCTCAAGAACCTTGTATTCTAATATGTAAAAGACACCACATAAAAGGAAGCTAGAAAGGAGGTGGGTCATATAGGTGGCTCAGTAGATAGACCACTGGGCCTAGAGTCAGGTAGACCTGAGTTCAAATCCAGCCTCAGACATTTACTCACTCCTTGACCCTGAGCAAGTCACTTAGCTGCTGTTTGCCTTAATCCACTGGAGAAGGAAATGGCAAACCGCTCCAGTATCTTTGCCAAGAAAACCCAAAATGGGGTCATGAAGAGTTGGACACAACTGAAGGACTGAACAACAAAGAGAAGACTAGGGGTCAGTGGAGGGGAAAGTTATTTGTTCTCTTTTAATATTTTAAGGGCTATTATTTTTAAGGTATATTAGACTTCTTCTGCATGGTCTTAGAGGGCTAAACTAGAAGCAATGAATGGAAATTGCAGAGACCCATTTTTGATCCAAGTATAGTCATAGTCAGACTCACATTCTACCCAAGGAAAAACTCTGAGTATCTACAGCTACACAGGAGTGGAATGAGCTGCCCTGGGAACCACTGGATGCCTGTTCCTTAGGGGTCTTCAAGCAGAGGCGGGATCGCTATTTGTTGGCTATGTTGTAGAAGAGGTTGCTATTTGGGGATGGGATGGACTAGATGACCTCTGGGGTCTGGACCTTCCACCCCTGAGATTCTATGTTTCTGCATCAGTGTGTCAACCAGGTTGGCTTGAATGAAGAACTGATGAAAGAGAAGAGTACAAGATAATACCAGAAAGGTAGAATGAGGACATCATGGAGAACCTTGACTAGCAAATCTTAGCATGGGAATCCACAATGGCTTTTGAAAAGCAAAATGACAAGGTCAAACAACATATTTTGAAAATTTTCTCTGGTAACTGTTTAAAAAATGAATTACAAGAAAGAAACTAGGTTTTGTTGCACTTTCATTTCAGTATTTTTTAAAATGATCTTGCCCTATTATCCCTTATTATTATTCCATATTTTTTTTACTATGAGGATAAAAATGAAAGTAACACATGTTACAATGCCTCAATATTGCAAAATAGTTTAAGTAAATTATTGTGTTATAATAGCCTTGTGAAGGAGATATTAGAAACTTTGTTATACGCATTTTACAAAAAAGAAAATTATTGTTTGTAGAGGCTAGGTAATTTATCCAGGGTTACACAGCCAGAATCTAGCGGAGATAGAACTGGTACCCACGTCTTACCAGGATTCCGTATATTCAGAATATTTCTAAACATCTCGTTTTTCCTATTACTTGAGTTTTGTTTATAGAAACTACATATCCTATAATTTTCCTAGGATATGATTTAGAATTTCTGCTCTGCAGTGGTTTCCTTATTTATATCTGTTGTCTTTCTCATCCCCTAAAACATTGTGTTCTTGAAAAAGAACTCACTTAAATAATAATAGACTTTTCCTTGTTTTACTATGAAGGGAAGATTCATTTGACCACCTGGTAACTCAAAATGTTTCAGATTCTATTAAATAGCTCTCCATCTGGGCTGATTGAGAATTTTATAACTTTTGACTGAATTTGTTAATTCCGATTTACATTCCAAAAGACCTATTTTATTATCACTGGCAGATTATGCATGATAATTTATGAGTACACAGTAATTCAAATGTGTGAAAAGAGAACAATAAAATGAAAGTCTTCACCAACTCTTTCATGGAAAATTCAAGTCTTAAACAATAATCCTTAAGGGATACTTTAGCCTTGCAGTGCATTGCTTTTCTAGAATAATAGAATTTAGTGCCTTGCTTAAGTAAGTACTAAGATAAGAAATCTTAAGTTAGTGATGGGCACACTTTTTTATGGATTGGAGGGGGCCAAAGAAATTAAAATTTTCCATGCTGGAAAAAAAAAGTTTGGAAATGTTCATGGAACATATACATAATCAGGTAAGATGCATTTGTGATCCCCAAATCGAATTCACTAAATCAGAACAATGTGTTGACATCTTAAAAGAAAATTGTTCTTGATACTAAGAGCAAAGATATTAAGCTATGAGAGATTAAGTTAGAGGTTGTAATGCTCTCATTGAGATTTAAAAAAAAAAACCAATCTGAGCAACCATCTTACCCTGTAATAGTATAATAAAAGGTCTATGTGCCATGCAAAGCAATGAGACTTTGTTTCACTCCCCTCTTCCCCACCCCCATCCATTTACTCCATTGGCTAGCTCCCCATTACATCAAGAGCAAAATCTCTTTTGTTTAAAATTTAAGTGTTCATAAGCTGGGGTCTTGTCTGCCTTTCCAGCCTCTCTCCTATGCTTATGTATTGAACTACTTACTGTTTCACACATTTCTCTATCTTTCATCTCAATAGCAATCTGGCCCATGATTTTTGATTAGTTATTGTTGTTCAGCCGTATCTGATTCTTCATGACCCCGTTTGAGGTTTTCTTGGCAAAGATACTGGAGCGGTTTGCCAGTTCCTTCTCCAGCTCATTTTACATATGAGGAAACTGAGACAAATAGGGTTAAGTGACTTGCCCAGTGTCACACAACTACTAAGTGTCTGAGGCCAGATTTGAACACAGGAAGATGAGTCTTCCAGATTCCAAGCCCAGTGCTCTATCCACTGCTCCACCTAGCTGCCCAATCTGGCCCATAGTTGGTGCTTAACAAATGTTTATCAATTGATTATTACTTGCTTGATTCATAACTGTATTCTCTGATCATCAAGTGGGAAATGCATTTCCTTTGCACACCCATCTCTTAGAATCCCAGATTTCTTTCAAGATTCACTTTCTACCTTCTCCAGTTCCCTTCTGCTACCAGGTAGTGGTTGTGTTGTTATTAATATTTAGAATAGCTAGCATTTACATGACAAATTAAGGTTTGTAACTTTGCTTTAGGTATATTATCTCCATCGATATTTATCTATGTATGTCTTGTCAACTGATTAGAATGTAATTCCCCTGAGGGCAGGGACCTTTTCACTTTTCTCTTTGTACTCCCATTACAAAATTAAGTGCCTGACGTTTACTGAGTGTTTAATAAATGCTTTTTAATTAATTGGTAAAAAAGCAAACAGCCACAGATGAGTTATTACTTTGGTTAGATGCTTCCTATACTCTTGAAATAGAAGGCAAGTTGCTGGTTTTAGTGGGGCTCAATGATCGTAATAATATTGCAAAATTCTGGGCTTTTTCCTCTGAGAGACTTAGCATTAGCTAAACCTCTCTGTCTAATGTTGACAGTATCCACAGTTTGAACTTGAACTTTGCGATTAAATAAATGGCTTCATAAAATTATCTGATGATAATGGCCCCCTTTTTTTCAAGTTTTTTTCTGAGTCTAACCAATGCTGAAAATAAAAACTACAGAAGAAAATGTTCATTTTTATAGTTCAGTAGATAATTTATGAGTTAATTATCCACTTAAGAGTCCTGAAAGAAATAATTGCATTGTAAATTGCAACAGTCTTACTGTTAGTGCCCAGCATGTTTTTATTTCTCCCCTTTTCTGCCCTGAGGCTGTGTATACTCTATGAACCCAGAATACTGGCATTAAACCAAGTGTTGTAGAATCTGCTGGGGAATGACACTGTACCCACCAGGGGTTTTGGATGAAAGTTTTTAGAATTTTTGAAACACTTGTATAAGATGAAAATAACGAGACTGAGTATAGGAGTCATTATTTTTTAGGAAGAAAAACCAATTGACTTCTGAAAGTCAGCACACATTTTTTTTTCAATGTTTTAACTTAGTTGTATGTTAATATATCAAATTTTATACTCCTTGGAATAGGGTGTATTTGTATACTTGTAACTTGTAACATTGTAAATGTGCAAGCTTTAAAAATAGAGGAAGGTAAGGGGAAGGTGAGGGTGGTTGGATAGCATAGTGGATAGAGTGCTGGGTCTGGAGTCCGGAAGACTCCTCTTCTTGAGTTCAAATCTGGCCTCAGACACTTACTGTAAGCTGTGTGTCCCAGGGCAAATCATTTAAACCTGTTTGCCTCATTTTGCTCATCTGTAAAGTGAGCTGGAAAAGGAAATGGCAAACCACTGCAGTATCTCTGCCAAGAAAACCCCAAATGGGGCAACAAAGAGTTGAATATAAATAGAGCTGAAAGGATTGATAACAAGGGGAAGGACTGGGAGGGGTTGAGAGAAGTTAAGAGAGAGAGGGAGGGAGGGGGAAGAAGAGGGAGGGAGAGAGAGAGATCATTGACCATTTTCTTGTAAAACTACTTTCCATATATTCTTTCCTTTAATCCCAACTTAATCCCCTTATGAAATATTTACCTGCCAACCTGCCCAAAGTATGTGCCTAGAATTTATTAGGGGAAAAAGCAGAGGTAGTAATCATGATCTCAGACAAAGTTAAAGCTAAAATAAATTTAATCAAAAGAGAAAAATAGAGAAACTACATTATATGTCAGCCATATAATCAATATTGTTTTAGACTATTGAAAATAACTAGACAGTATAAGGTAGGTTGTTGCTGTGGTGTAGGAAGCGATGAGTTGATGGGCTTAGAAAAATACAGAAAGACTCTGACTTAGGAAGGAAGGAAGGGGTTATCCACCCTCAGAGAAACAGAGGGCAAACAAGTATAGCACAGTCTTCCATAGATGCATATTAATGTATATGTCTATATGTAAGTATGATTATAGGTATCTAAGTATATGTATGTGTATGCAAGTGTATATATGTGTATATGTATGTATATATCTTTGTGTGTATATATGTATATGTGTATGTATCTGTGCATGCACATATATACATAAATGTGTGTACATATACATATATGTGTATGTATTTGTGTGTTTATTATGTGTTCGTGTATATATGTGTGTATACATATACAATTTCTCATTTAGAAGTTGACTGGTGACTTTGGAGGGAGCATCTTAGGTGGAGATAGCTGCCAAATTGCTAGACATCAAAGATAGCAAGAGGATGGTGAGAAAATGGAGGCACTGATTGCTGACACCCTTTCAGACATTTAGCAGCAAAATATTGATGATGATGATGATGATGATGATGCTGAAGAAAAGAAAAGTTTAGCAGCTTGTTAAGTACTTAGTAGGTTCAACATACTTGTATTAATATAATCTAATCTAAAATATTTCTCCATAGGAGGCTTTATGGAGACGGAAGCTGCGGCACAGGAGTCCCTAGGCTTAGGCAAACTTGGAACCCAAGCTGAGAAGGACCGGCGACTAAAGAAAAAGTAGGTTTGATAATTTCTTCTCCCTTAGCTAATGTTGATGTAAAATGTTAGTATTTTTATTTGGAGAGTCAAAAACAGTCAGATTTGAAAGCTAGGAAGGCAAAATAATGTTTTCGTATTTCCCTATTTGTTTCTTTTTTAATTATAGATTCTCAATTCATATTTCCTTGATGTATTGGACACAAATTTGAAATGCTTTGTATAAAGTATTTGTTATAGTAGGAACGAATAATTTCTTCAGGAGAGGATTAGGGCATAAAGACAGGACTTAGGATTTTATTAAGACAGAGGGAACTCCCAGACGGGGTTACTTCCTCTACTGATGGAGTCTCTTTCTCTGTAGTTTATACTATCTAAGCCCCACTCCAACCCCCAAAAATCATAGAAATTCAAAGAAGGAAATTTATAGTAAATGTATCCAGATGCATGCATTCAGCTTGGAGGATTTAAGAACTCCAGTACTTTAGGTTAGGATGAGACAGCATTTTTTTTTCCTTTTCTGCCCACTGTGGGATCAGGTATCTCACTTAACAGTTTCTCTTGAATTAATTATACCCCAACCACCTACTTCCTTGTTTTCTTACACTCAGAGTTCTGGTTAGCCATTCTTTGGATCCACATATTGCATCTTTTAAAAAAGAAAAAAAAATAGAAGACAGGAGTGTTTTTGTTGTCTAGTGAATGTATAATTATTTCAGAATCCCAACAGACCAGTGACTTCTTGTTTCACATCTGTCAGGAAACTGACAGTATATCTTGTCATTCACATAAAGTGGGTAATAGTTAAATGCCTTGTGAAAGTGATAGATTGTGAATCACAGCAGCTGCTAGAAAATAAAGTTGTCTCATAAAGAGAGAAGGGAAAAAAACCACACATATAGGATGCTTCCAATGTCATCCCAGACATCTGTGAGAGGAAAAAGAGGATGGTTAGAGGAGGTACTTTGAAAGCAAAGATGCTTCCTCCTTCCACATAATTTGCTTGTTTGCTCTTCCCTTTTTTGTTCCTGAGATTCATTCTCATCTTTTGTATCCACAACATTTGTTGTGATTTGAGTGATATTCAGTTCCATATTCATCTCTCCTTGCCTAGAGATACCCTTTGAGCCATTATCATGAACCATTGAACCATTCTTATCATGAGAATCTGAGAGTTCAAGAATGGAGTGTTCCCAATGCGTCTTTGCCATAGAACTTCAAAGATAAAAAACATAACTCCAGAGATTTTGTTAATGTCTATGCCAAGAAGGACCTCAATAAAATGACCCTTGAAATGTTTTCAAACCTTGAATATTTTCAATCTATAGTATTTGTGAAGTTTAAGATGGGCTATTCCCATATAAATACAATCAATCAAAGCATCTATGATTGGAAATATTAGTTAAACTTTGCTTTTTATGGTTTTTCTTTTATTATTAACAGAAGCATATTTCAAGAATAGTTATTATATATTATATTTGTCATGAGAGCTATACGCTACATAATTTTATACACTAAATAATTTAGGTTACTTAGCAGTTCTTAAATGCCTCAAATAAAATTGTTAACTGAGTCTCATACATTCTCACTTGCTAACTTAAGAGCAGCTTGTAGTACCCTCTAGATCCTGCCCATTCATCCCCACAGATACTTAGAGTTACTACATAATAAAATTTATCTTCAAACATAAGTGGTGACAAAGTGATAGATGTCACTGACGGGGACTTACAAGCAGTCATAAAATGAAATATGCCTTACATTTAGTGTTGAAGTATAAATGAAATTAATTAGTATAAGCATGACATCGAAATTTGAATTATAAGACTAAATCTTGAAATATAAGATGCGCAATATTGTACTTGTTCAATTGCTGACTTATTTCCAGTTTTTAGTAGAAAGTGTCTATTAGATGGTTCTCTTTCAAACTCAGAGAAATAGAGGTAGCTCATGTTGTATGTGCGTGTATGTATGTGTGCATGTGTGTGTGTGTGTGTGTATACATTTGTATGGCAGCTATTAAGCTTCTATTTGTTTTCAGCTGCTCATGGACTTAGCTAAGTCAAGCTGTATTCTGCTCCTATACTTTTTTCCCAGATAAGAATGTATTATTTTTTTTTATTTTTAAATACAATAATATTTTATTTAAAAATGTTAAAAAAAAAAAACCTTTTTAGCTTGAAGCTATAGAGAAACAGGTAGAGCTAGATTTGGCCTACTGGCTGTACTTTGCCTATCCCTGCCCTAAAATGTTGGCCTTCCTAAAAGTAAATCTTAGTCCTGAGCACCATTACCTATGCCCTTGACAGCTGCCTTCCTATCAAAAATCTCTGTCCTTTCATGTTACCACAATATCTAACCCTTTCACTTCTCCTCTTTCTCTCAATCTTTCATCTAGGCATTTCCTTCCTTTCATAGTCTTTATTTGTAATGGACCAATCCATCCAACTATGAACTGTCCTTTATCCTTCAATACTTTCCCCTTTGTTCTGTTGTTATTCACACTTTGGCAGACCTCAGCCTTCATTTACCTCCACCATCATCCTCAGGGCCTACTCCTATGATCTTAAATGCTACTAGAGATAGTCATACAATGGACAGTTAGGTCCATGAAAAAAAAATCCCCATCATTTGATCTCAACTGAGCCCTCACTGCTGCATGGTAATCCTTTTATTCTTCCCTGATTGATTCCACCACATTTTCTACAACATCTATTCCAAACCTCTCTCCTCATGCCCTACTTGCCATCCCCTGATGCTTCTTCTTCAGCAAGTGACACCTCCTTTTTCCTTACTGAAAAAAATAATGAGAAGCCATCTCCTCTGATCTCCCTCTTCTTTCCTGTTCTTCACCTCAAACCACAGTACATTATTCCCCATTCTGTCTTTCTTTGCTCAATTCAATCCAATTAAATTCAGTGGACATTTTGTGCGTACCATGTTCAATCATTCATTCAGAAAGCACTTACAGTCAAGTCACTGGCCTGGATTCTACAGATACACAGAGAAAAAAGGGTCAAGAAACTTAAACCTTCTCCAAGTAGATAGACTAATAATATCAATAACAAGAACAATTGCTCAATGCAAATAGCACTTTAAGATTTACAAAGCACTTTACATACATTATCCCATCTGTGTGAAAGTAAAATAATATAAAATATTTTCAAAAGAGAGAGAAAACATGAATTAGTGGAGAGATGGAGAAGTGTATTGTGTAGATGGCACTTGAGCTGGACTTTGAAGGAAGCTCAGAAGTATGTGAGGTGGATATAAGGATGGAGTGTTTTCCGTACTTGGGAGACTACCTGGAAAAGGCATAGATAGAAGAGATACTATATCATTTCAGACAAACAGAGTAGACTACTTTGACCAGGATGTAGAATACCCCAGTCTCTGAGGAAGAGATGTCTTTTCTTGTCCAGGCCAACTCTTCTATTTGTATCCGCAATCCCTTGATCTGAGGTGCGTAGGTAGTATAGTGAGAGTGTGCTGGAATTGGAGTCAGGAAGATCTGAGTTCAAATTATGCCTCACACATTTACTAGCTGTTTGATCCTGAGTCACTTGTGAGAGAGGGTCACTTGACCCTCTCTACTGATGTAGCCTCAGTTTCCTTGTCTGTACAAATGGAGATAAAAATAGCACTTAGATTATTGGATTGTCATGATGGTAAAATGAGGTAACATTTAAAGTGCTTCGTAAACCTAAAAGCCTTATATAAAAGCTAGTTATTAACCATTATTATTATGCCATCCATTATATTCTTCTCTGGGAGTTTGTCCTCCTAATTATTTCCTCTCTCTCTCATCTCAAATTTCTTCTTATGTCTCCCTGATAACCATATGCTAAATTCAGTTTTCTTTTCTCGTTCATCATTGCCTTTGACCTCCCTACCACATCGGACACTGTGTATCACCTGTAGGCTTTCATGGTACTGACCTGTTCTAGATATCTTTCTACGTGTTTGTTTCTCCTCAGTCTTCTTAGCTTGATGCTATCTTATTCCCTAAACATAGGTGCCTTTGTTTGTCATTTTCCCTTTCCACACAGTTAGTGATTAAGTTTGCATGAGTTCACTTAATATATCTTCATAGACTCTCAAATATATCTTCCTTTTCTTTCTTTCTTTTTTTCTTCCTTCCTTTTTTCTTTTTTCTCTTTCTTTTTTTCTTTCTTTCTTTTTGTCACTTTCTTTGTAGAGAGATAGATCAACTGTTCTATCTATATCTACAGAAAGATAGATGGATCTCCCAATTTTCTCCCCTAAAATCCAGTCCCATATTGCTAGCTACCTGCTAGTAAACTCTACCTTCATATTCTGTCGTCATTTCCAAATCAGTATGTGTAAAAGGAAACTGGTTATCTTCTCCCCTAATCTGACCCTCTAGAAACTTCATTTTCTGTCAAGGATACCACTTTTACAATCTGAGAGTTACCTTAGTCATGCCTTTTCTTAACCCTCACACAGCTATCACCGTCGTTCAGACTAGAACACCAATCTGCTGAACTTTTGAAGTAGCCTGGTATTTGATTTCCTTTCTTAAAGCCTCTACCCACTCCAGTCTATCCTCCATGTCACTACCAAAGACATTTTCCAAAGCACAGGTACTACTGTGTTACTCTTTTACTCAGTATATTGTTTCCTACATCTAATAAACTCTTCTATTTAGCACTTAGGTTTCTTTACAGTCTAGGCTCTCCTTCTCTTTCCTGTCTTCTTACACATTACTGCCTTCCATGAAAAATACATTTTAGCCATGCTGGTCTACTTGCTGTTCCATCCATATGACATACCATCGCCCATCTTCATACTTTTGCCCTGGCTGAACCACCCCCTAAAGATGGACACCCTCGTCACCTCTGCCTCTATGAATCCCTGGTTTTCTTCAAGACTCAACTCAAGTGCCACCTTCTCTGTGAAGCCTTTTCATTTTGTCAGCCTCTTAGGTCATTCTCAACTCTTAATCTACGGTCCTATCATTCCATATTGTCTCCCCTATGGGATATAAGGTCCTTGAGGGTGGGGATTTTTTCTACTTTACTCTTCATATCCCCACTGTCTACCATATTGTAGACTCTTAAATATCTGTGGATTGACTATGTCTTCCTTACCCTACATATCCATTCAGTTGACAAGTGTTATTGATGTAACCTGCATGCATGTTCAACTTATTTTGTTCACTCACAGGGTCTATTGTGTACTTCAGGGCTTCATCACCTTTTGCCTGGGACATTCTAAGAACATCCTAAATCTCTCCAAACCCCTCCCCATCCTGGTTTTTCCATTCTACAATCATCCTCCATAAAGTTACCAAAAATCATAGGTCTAAAATTTTTAGTAACTCTCTGTCTACTCTATCATGAGGAAAATAAAAACTCCAGAGCCTGACATGTGAAGCCACCCCAAATGTAGCTCCAACCAACCTCTATAGTCATATTTCATATTATTTTCATTAATGTTCTCTGTCTAAGAACTGGCCATTCCCTCTACAGTCCCTCTGTTGTTTTACAATACCTGATATACACTGGATCCTCATCTCTGCCTGTCAAAATCTTTGTCTTCATTCCAGAAGTTTTCCCAGTCCATGTTGGTTGCGTGCGTGTGTGTATGTATGTGTTTTGTGTGTGTGTGTGTCTATGTACTCTCCCTTCCCAAATTAGCTTATATTTATTTACTTAGCTGTGTATTTGCTTAGCCATTTAAAATAACTACAGACAATATAAAATTTTTGTGAATCTACCTGCCAAGACAAACTCAGGGACTATAAGAACATAATTACAAACACTTTTCATGCAAATAAAGACAGATCTAAACAAGTAGAGAAATAGTCATTGCTCATGGGTAGGCCAAGCCAATATAATAAAAATGACAATTTTGCCTAAGTTAATTTACTTATTCAGTGCCATATCAGTAGAAAAAAAATTACAACAAAATTCATCTAAAACAAAAGTTCAAGAATATCAAGAAAATCAATGGGGAAAAAATGTGAAGGAAGGCAGCTTAGCGCAATACCTGATTTCAAACTATGATCATCAAAACAATCTGATACTGGAAGAAATAGAGTGGTAGATCAGTGGAATAGATTAGGTATACAATACACAGTAGTAAATGACCATAATAATGTAGTATTTGATAAACCCAAAGATCTAAAATTTAGGGACAAAAATTGCTGGAAAAACTGGAATAGTTAAGCAGAAATTAGGCATAGATCGACATCTCACACAATATGCCAAGATAAGGTCAAAGTGGATAAAATTATTTAGATGTAAAGAGTGATATCATGAGTAAATTAAGGGAGCATAGAAAAATTTACCTGCCAGATATTTGGATAAAATAAAAATTTGTGAATAAGTAAGAGAGAAGATCACAGGAATTGAAATGAATAATTCTGATTACATGAAATTAAAAAGATTTTACACAAACAAAATTAATGCAGTCAAAATTAGGAGGACAGCTGTTAACTGGGGGGAAATTCTACATTATATTTCTCTGATAAAGACCTCCTTTCTCAAACATATAGAGAACTGAGCCAAAATTATAAAATATTAAAAAAAAAACATAAATCTTGCCTATAGCATAACATAAACTCCTTGAAGGCAAAGACTCTTGATTTTCTGTCTTTGTAGCCTGATTGGCTAGCAACACTATAGTAAGCAATTAGTTATTAAATATATGTTGTATTGAATTGAATTCATCCCATCTGTCAAGCTAGCACCTTGATTTTGTACTAGGAATCCATTATAATAGTTTAAGTGATCTTTTAAAAATAATTGCACGGAGGAAGGGGCTAAAAAATAATGCTCTCTATTTTAGTGGAGAAAAATTGCTTTTCAGGAAATTCTCAGAGCTGACAAGAAAGCTCCTGTGTTAAGGGTCTCTTTGTCTGTTTATAAACTATTTCACCTCCTAGTCCCCACAACATGCCACCTTTTCTGACACAGTAATAGCCACTTCAGACTGCCAAGGGACTTTAAAAATGGTTGTCAAACTGGCCCATAGGGACCCCTAAGAAAAAGTGGTCTCCTGGTTACTTGTTATAGTCATTTATATTACCCTACCTCTTCGCCTTACTGTTCATCTCAGACGTGCCCAAGATTCAAAACTTGGCATTCCAAATCCATTACAACCATTCCCTTTCTCTGAGGGAATTCAGGGCTTATAAGTCTTTAAAATACATTGTATGTGTAGCATATTAATTCCTACAACTGTTATAATCATGTTAATTACCTGTAGTAATTCAGAGTTTACTGTAGAAACAACAGTGCATGCTCATAAATTACAAGATAACTTTAGAATGTGAAGCAACTTAATATTATTTCTTTCCAACAAAACACACAAAGTCAGCATAAAATAAACATTATAAATAAGTTACCTTTGGGGAAAAAATCCTAAATTAAAATCCTTTAGAAATTTGCGTCCACATAATTAATGTCTTTTATTCTTTACCCAGAAAGAATTCTCCCCATTCATTTGCACAAGTGCAGAAACTTTGTGTTATCTTCCTGAAATTTTTAAATTATGTAGTTCCTTTTAAATAGTTCTATTTTATGTATAGAAGTTTAATAAGACATGTATAAGATTATAAAGCTACTGTTGAAAGGGACCATTTAATCTACTTCATCTAACAAATAAAGAAACTTGAGGCTGGAGAGGTAAACTGACTTCACCAGATCACACAGCTAGTAAATGTCTGAGGCAGGATTTGAACTTGGGTCTTCCTGATTCCAAGTCCAACATTCTATCCACCACAATACCTCAGATCAAGAGCTCATAGGTTATGTGCCAAAGATTACACAGGTTCTGAATGTCAGAAGTGGTTTTAAACTCAGGTTTGCTTATTCCAGAGCTAGCTGTCTCCAAAGCCATGCTGTTTCCTTCTTGCTAAGGAAAACAATAATTGCCTATATTTAGTTTAATTAGCATCATTTTACCCAAGGTGCAACTTCTTGTTTTTAAGAATTTACAACAAAACCTCTCTGGTTCAGACTACACTTAATCATAATTAGTATCTCAGACAAGACTGGCTGAAGTTTCTAGTTATAAAGCAGAGTTTGCTCTACTATATAATAACAAAAAGATGCTATCTTTCTGATTTACCTTGTATTATAAGTAATCCTTTACATGTTATCTCCCTACCCTCAGCCAAGTAGAATGTAAGCTATTTGAGGGCAGACACTTAACTATTTTGTATCTTTTTTATCTCTGGGCCTAACAGTAGGAGGAACTTAAAAAGTGTTTGTCTGAATTGAGTGTTTGAATTGCTTAAGATAACACAAAAGAACTAGTAAGCATCCTCAGAAGCTGCCTTAAACTCATTTACACAAAATGCTTATGCTAATTTAAATTATCACTATTTTTTCCCATTAAAACAAGTTCCCTGTATACCTCTAACACTTGACTAGACTGAATTTTCTTCCAAAAAAATTTTGGAAAGCAATAAACATGTGTTTCCTTAATATTGTGTACTGTGACATTTAAAAAGTTTGAGAGACATAATTTCTGGGTGATTAGTCATTTTCCTATAATAATGCTAATATTTTAATAAAAGCAGTCAGTGACACTCTCCAATGCCAAAGAGCCCTCTTGGAAGTGGGTTCACAGTTTATATGCCCTTGGAAGAGTGGATGTACCAGAGGGTAGCAATCAGTTCTGATTGGTTAACAATTAGAGAATTATTACAATGAAAGGTGGACCTATTAACTTTGATTATGTCATTTACTTCCAAATTGTCATCAGCCTTGGGGAAATCTAGACCAGGAATCTATGTCTCCAACCCAAGACTGAGAAGAAGACAATGATCTGAAAGTTTCACCTTAGATTAAATTCCTTGTAAGATTGGGAGGGGTCTGACCAAGATTGGGGAAGAGTTAATTTAATCTCATTATCAGTTATGTCCTTCAAGAGACTGAATTTTGAAATGAAGACTATAGAAAAAGGGGGAACTCTGGATCCCCTCAAATCATTGATTATTAATAACCATTTCTCTCAGTAAGTGAAACTTTTCAAAAATAAATTCTATAATTATGATTTCATAGTTGGGAAAAAAATCTTAAAAGTCCTTTAATTTATCCTTGCCTCTTTCCTAATTCATCTGAATCAATGAGGTTTTACTACATGCTCATTCTAACTTTGAGAATCCTGTGACTTTTAAAGATTTTTCTTTTATATTCAGACATGATTCTTCATTATCATTAACTTAAAGTGAGAATAATCACTCTCATAAAATATTTCTGAAATTAATTAAGCACTTGAGAGTGACTATCAGTTAATAGGTGTCTTAAAGAAATATACATCAAAAATGTTCATCTTTGTCCAACTAATAGCTAAAGCAAGGAAGAACAATCAACAAATCCATGAGTTGTACTTGCCTTTCCACTTCACTTTCCACCTAGGCTATTTGTTTGTGTTTAATAGCTTCATAACAGAAGAGCTAAGAAACTTAAAACTTCCTGAGCTTTACTTAGAAGCCTTTTTATCATGTTGATGTAACTTTTTTTTAATATAGAAAAGTAATTTTAAGATATCTTAGGCACTGCTTCTCCTGGCTCATAAAATTTCATTACAATTATTTCAAATGCTTAATCATTCAGAACAATAATTTAAAATTTTTAATATAAATTTAAATATTTAATAATAAATTATACCCAAATACAAACATGCAATTTTATTAACTATCTTATATTTTACAAAAAAAAAAAAAAACATAGACGGGGGAGAGGAGAAAGGGAGTGACAGGATTTGGAACTCAAAACTTAAAAAAAAAGAATGTTAAAATTGTTTACATGTAATTGGGAAAAATAAAATGATAGTTTAAAAAAGAAAAAGGACATGGAGAAAAAAATAATAAAAGAGCTTAATTGACCTTTTAAAGGTTATTGATATTTATATTCCAAACTTATGAGAGAAAAAAATATTTTTTTCCAAATGTGCTTGATAATCTTTTTAAAGAGAATTCTGGCTTATAGAACTATCCTCTAATCTCCTTTTGAATAAAAGTCTCACGTTTCTCTGAAGCAGTCATATATGACTAGGTTAGGAGCCTCAGTAGTTGAAAACAGATGAGACGTAGATGATAATAACAATTAAAAAGAACTACCAAAGGGAGTATCATTATTAAGCTCATTTTTATTGCATTAATTACTAGTCTCACAGTTTTAAAAGAGTGATGAGCATAACCAATTATATGTGTTTTTGAAACTCTTTCTTTCTATGCTGTCCTCTAAATTTGTTTCTCCCATTTTAAATCAAATTGCAGCTAGAGCAAATGGCAAGTCTAAAATGATGTATTTGACTATGTCTGTATATGTGTGTGTTGTGTGTATACCTATATGCAAATGTATGCACCCCCCCATAAGAAAATGTCATATGAAATGACGGTATATACAGTTTTACAGCAATTGGCCATGCAAAGTGTGTAATAGTCTTTGTGAGCTATTTCTGAGAGTAAAAATTTTGGTTGTTGTTAAGGCTCCAAAGCAAGCTCTTGGCCTTTTGAGTCATTGATACACTTGAAGTGCTGAGACAAAATGGGTATATTGTCACTCTCCAATTTTAAAAAAAAAAAGAAAGATGAAGAGTAGATAATTCCAGAGTGATATTCACATGTGAAATTGTCCTCCTGTAGGATTATTAGGACCAAAGTTGATTTGATTAGGAAAAAGAGTCCATCTGTTGAGTAGGGGTTGGAGCCAATGAGACAAAATAAGACTGCCATTTTGAATATCTAAAATTTTTGATATTCATTAAATGTGCATTTCATTTTTGTAGTGTACTTAAAGGAAATATTCGTATTTGTAACAAGACTTTAAATAATAAATTATGATACTTTTTCTCATTTAATACCTGTTCCTACCATGTTATTTTAATTAAATATAGCTCTCCATTGACATAGTCTTGACTTCTTCATGCTTAAGCAAAAAGACATTGGAATAAAATAGCTCATAATTTTTAAAAATATTTCTAACTGATTAAGAATGAAGCTTTTATTTTTTCTATTCTTTCTCTTTTGAATATTGCATCGATGACAAAAAAAATCACCTTGAAAAAAATAATTACAATATGTTCCATAGTGCTAAGTTAACAGTTCATGAATATTGTATCCTATCCTGTGCAGAGATAGGATATACTCTTTAAAATTCATTTGGCAAATTAAAAATTACTTCCATATATTTTTAAATTGAGATATCAGTTCATTCTCAGTCTGGAATTTGGGTTGAGTAATTCAGATATATAGGAGAGAAATGTTAATTGATTGAAGAATATCACCAAATTTGGGAGAGTTTTCCACTACGCTACTTTTGGTATGTTTATATCTTAATTATCTTCATTTTTTTTTGCTTGTATTTTCTATTGTGGAACATTTTCCCCTACTCCTCTTTTCCCAACACATGTTGATTGCTTATATAAAGTTTTGTAGTAGTGAATGTAGAGGTTAGAAGGACTATACTGCTTTACTGTGGCTGGATTTCATGGGACAATAATTTCTCAATGCATCTGGTAAGCTATGGAAGACACATTGTTGGTGGTGGCATCTGGCAAATGATACCTTCGACAGTTTTGTTGGCAGCTCTGCCTTGCCTCTGGGCTCAACCACATGCATATGAGGTTGATTGGCTGGTGGGCTGGTGAGCTGGTTCACCCACCTGGAAGCAATTTCCTTTGGACTCACCATTACCTCTGTTGTATTTGTGTGTTTATGTATTATCAAGGTGAAAACACATTTGAAAGCTATTTCTTAGGATCTCAGCATGTGAATTCTTTTATGATATTACTCAGGGCTTTTATATGGGAGTCTGAAAGGCTTTCCATAGCAATTTTAGAGCTCAGCCTAGAATTTTCAAAAATGCAGATTTACCATAAGGTAAAAACAAATCAATATGTTCTTTGAATGAATGCCTTCAGAAGAGAAATATGTGTTCATTTCACATTTACTTCTGCCCTTTTCCTGTATGACAAATAAGGAAAAGGGGAAAAAAAACTAACCCGAGTGATTTCTGAAAGATATAGAAACAGGTGGCACACTTTGTTAATATGTCAAAAATGTATTTTAGCAGTTCTTGTAGCTGACTAGGAAATGCAGCAGTGAAGTGAATTTCTTACCTCATCATGTGAAAGTTTTATAAAATGTCCACAGTTCATTGTAATTTTTTTTAAAATAACAATTTGAACCAACTTCAGTCACATTTTCTCAGCCCCTCTGCTACATCCAGGGAGCAAAGGTTATGCTTGAAACCACATAACAATTAGAAGATTTTAGAGGTAAAAGGAACCACAGAGATTATTGAATTCAAACCTTTTATTTCACACATGAGAAAATTTAGTCTCAGAAAGGTTTGTTGACTTTCTAAAGGTCATACAGCTTGTGAGTGGCCAACCAGACCTAAAACCCTTGTCTCCTCATTTCTAATCCAGTGTTCTTTCCTCTAAAGCAAACTACCTCTCTATATTGCACAAGTGCTCTTTTTGCAAACTGAGACTGTAACCTGTTAAAGTACTATGAGACTCTGGGCTCTATTTATTTCTTTGGATGGTTAAATCAATCAACCAATCAATAAACATTTAATAAGCACCTACTAAGTGCCAGGTACTATGCTGAGGATAGAAAAAGAATCAAAAGATAATCCTTGCCCTCAAAAACTTACAATCTAATGTGTTGGAATGGCTGTAATGAGTTAATATAATTTCCAAAAGAGCCTTTCTTCCTCTCAGGATGTAGCAGGTGCTGGAAAAATATGGTTCTGCATGTTTCTGACTGGCTAACAGTGTGCATATGGCAAACTAGCTGATTTGTCAGATATGAGAACTGGCACCCAGCCTAATGCTGAGGCAATATGATTATGATATGTGTCACAGAAAAATAGACACCCGTCACCTACGGGGTGTTCTCATATCTGAAATGATGCTCTTATTTTTTATCACTTGGCTTTCTCTGGATTGAAATGTATCCATTAACATGTGTGTGCTTTTCTTTTCCATCCATCCTTCTCCATCCCATGAAAAGCACATCTGGGTAAGTTAAAACCACAATGACTGCTGAACATGCTTACTTTCAGCACCATGCTTATTTTATTTCTTTTTTTCTTCTTCTTAGTTTGTTATTTCCTTTCAGTTACAGCACCAGAAACACCACCACCCACCTACAATAAAAATGGAAAGGATTCATTCTCAAGCTAAAAAGGAAATCATTGGTTTCAGAGGAATGTTTAAACAAAAAACAACAAACATGTTTGGTTTTAGGCCATTTTTTTCTATCACATTAGACTCACGTAAAACTTATTCTTCTTACCCAAGTCACTGGTTAGATAGAAGCTTGGAGCTTTGGGAAGCCTGTTTGCAAGTTCTAGCCATGAGGAGATTGAGTACACTTGTGACAGCATTTAGCTATAATAATAAAGGATTTCCAACTCTCCCCCACCCCCACTACCACTACCAGTTCCCTTGAAGAGTTAAAAGCTTAATTTCTTAGAATACCCAATTCGTACTTAGGAATCTGAGTTTTCTTGAATGTGTATTTCCTGCCCTGTTTCTTACAAGATCAAATCATTTCAAGAGTTTGGTTATTTTTCTTGCAATTTTAGAGTCTCACATCCTGCTTTTGATCAGAAAGCAACAATATCAGATCAGAAGATGTGAATGTTTTCATAAGATCAGAATATTTTACTGGGATTCATGGGGCAAATTGCTTTAGAGTAGAGGGAAAAAAAAGTAAATTAAAATACTTGAAAAATTTTACATTCCTGTAATCTTTGGCACTGGTAAGAATGTGAACTAAGGAAAAGAAGGAAAAAAAAAAACTTTTTTGGATGGAGAAAGATAAGGTTTCTTTTTAGATTTAAATCAATGCTTTTTTTATAAATTAACTAAAATGAACTGATTTGAGCATATCTAATCAAACTTAAAGAAATTAAATTGAACTGGAAGTTTATGGGAAGGGTGGGGAGAGAGAGGGTGGGTGGTATACTAATAGTTTCTAGTCACCATTTATTCGACTTGCTTTGCAAGATTAATTGACTCATTGCTGTATCTTGACCTTCTGTAAATTACACACACATGCACACACACACACACACACACACACACACACCAACTTAGAGTAGAAGTCAACATGTCAACAGTAACAAAAATAATTTAACAATTCAGAATGGACTTTGGGATAACATGAACTACTAGGAAAAGCAGTAGCTGTCCTTGGTACTGAAGAGCACATGGACAGTGCTAGATCTAAATTTAGATTCAGACAATCTGGATTCAAATCCTGTTGTTTGTTTGTTTGCTTGTTTTTACATTTATTTATTTTAATGACTTCAGTTTCCTCTTGAGTAAAATGAAGGTGGGGGAGCTATTTGTAGTCTCTGCGCTTGCCTACTGATTGGCACAAAATCAGAATCAAGTTAAGTAAATAAGCATTTATTAAGTACTTTTTTTTTAACAAATGGTTCCTAATTGAGTGATTGATATAAAGCCCTTCTGTCACTAAATCTATAATCCTTTGGTTGCCCATTCTGGTAAGTAGCATTAATAGGCTCATAGCATCAGTAGGACCAAAAATTTAGAGCTGGAAGGAACTTTGAAGGTCTGTATGTTGCCCAGCTGTCTCACAGAAGAGGAAATTGAGGCTGAGAGAGGTAAAGTCACTTGCCCAGGGTCACAGACATAGGAAGTTGTACACAAAATTGTCCACAGGTTCTTGGGGTGGTGGATAGAATCAAAAGACTATCAAATCTGGCCTCAGACACCTAATAGCTATGTTACCCTGGGAAAGTCATTTAACCTGTTTGCCATAGTTTCTTCATCTGTAAAATGAGCTGGAGAAGGAAAAGGCAAACCACTCCAGTATCTTTGCCAAGAAAACCCCAAATGGGATAACTGAGAGTTGAACAGGACTGAAAAGACTGAACAACAACAAAAACAAACTTCAGTTCCAAAGCCAGCATTGCTTACATCCATGAACTGCCTCCACCTATACATATGTAGACTGCTAGATTTGGAGACAGAGAATCTAAGTTCAAATCTCAGGTCTTCCACTTACTACCTTTTTGATTTTGAGTAAGTCCCATCATCTCTGTGGCCTCAGTTTCCTGTTCTCTTGTGTCTACAACCTGGTACCTTCCTCCATTTCTAATCTTTTTACTCAGTACTCCCATCATCAAACTCCCTCCCTGGAAGATGAGTTTATTAAAAAGAAAGTAGCCAGGGGCAGCTAGGGGGCGCAGTGGATAGAGCACCACCCCTGAAGTCAGGAGGACCTGAGTTCAAATCCGGCATCAGACCAACACTTGACACTTAATAGCTGTGTGACCCTGGACAAGTCGCTTAACCCCAATTGCCTAAAAAAAAAAAACTAAGAACAAAAAAAAAAAGAAAGAAAGTAGCCCAGGTGACTTGAACATAGAATGCATCAAAACGTAGGAATGTAAACTAACACTAGGAAGATATGGTTGGTTGGAACTAGACTTTGAAGGGCTTTCAGTGCCAGATGCAAGAGTTTCTACTTTGTTCTGTAAACCAAAGGGAATAGATAAAAGTTTTCAAGCAAGAGAATGACAGGCCTAGATATGCAGAGGAGCACAAACATGGTAAATGGTAAGACTGTTTGCTTTGGAGTTAGAGAAACTGAGTTCAGTTTCTCCCTCTGTCATTTACTATCCATGGGGACCTTGATTGGGCAAATCACTTCTTTTTTTGGCGGGGGACAGAGTCTTGATTTTTCTCATTTGTAAAATGAAGCAGGAAGAATAGGGTCTCTTCCAGGTTTAAGTAATCTATGACCTTAGTTTTACCAGTTTTAAGAAATTTTATTTTGGCATATGATGAATTAAGTCCATGGCTAAGCCCTGGAAACATGAAGGCAAGGAGGGCAGGAAAGAAGAGAGAATGAATCTTTATTATCCTCATTTTAAAGGGGAGGAAACTGAGGCTAAGAGAGGTTAAAGTAACTTGTCCAGCGCAAAACAGTTAGTGGCTGAAGCTGAATCTGAACTTAGGACTTCTTGACTCTAAGCCCAGCACTCTATCCACTGCACTACCAGCTGCCTTTAGGTGAATGGCTTGTCCAGTTTCCATGATCCTTTATGCAAACCAGTCCCTTCCTTCAAGCAGTCAATCAGTCAGTAAACATTTATTAAGGGACTACTATGTGCCAGGTACTGAGCTGAGCCTAGCTGCATTATCTTCCTTGCTGTGCTAACACTCCACTCTCCTCTCACTCCATACCCAAGCCACTCACTCCTAGTTAGTACCATTCTAAAAGGTAACATAATACCCTCAAAAGATAAGCTTATCTCAAAAAAGCTTCTGACCCACTTTATGAGAAGTGACTTATTCCATTAGTGAGATTAGGATCTGAGTTCAAATGCCACCTCTGTCACATAGTAGTTGTGTGACTTTTAATAAGTCATATCATGTCACGTCTCTGGACCTCATTTCTTTAATCTAGAAATTACGGCAATTAGACAAGTTAGCTTCTAAGTTTCCTTCTGGCTACACTTATGTGATTCTTTTATTTATAGCCTTGGTACCTGGAACACAGTAGGCAGTCAGTGAACAAGCATCTATTAATGGGGGCAGCTAGTTGGCTTGGTAGATAGAGCTCCAGCCTTGGAGTCAAGAGGACCTGAATTCAAATTCGGCCTCAGACGCTTGAAACTTACTAGCTGTGTGATACTGGGCAGGTCACTTAACCCCAATTGCCTCATTTAAAAAAAATAAATAAATAAAACAAGAAACAAGCATGTATTAAGTGCCTGATGTCAGGTACATCAATAAATGCTGGGAATACTAAGAAAGAAAGGCAAAAGACAATCCCTGCCCTCAAGGAGCTCACAGTCTAATGGGAGAGACAACATATAAACCACTGTGTACAAACAAGCTGCATACATTGGAGAAAATTGCCAGAGGGAAGGCACTGGCATTAAAGGAAATCAAAAAGAGTTCTTGTAGAAGGTGGGATTTTAATTAGGAGCCTTAGAAGGTCATCAATAAATGCGTGTTGATTAAATGATAAGACCTCATGCAAGTATAGAATTTCATTGTCTCTAGCACTTTTTGTGTTTGTACATTTTTTTTTCCTTTGCAAGTAGTTAAATTGAAGTGAGGAAGGAAAATGTGCAAATCTCAAAATACAACCAAATGGAAATTAAATCTGTTTCATGAGATTATGATTTAAGCTTTAGAGAAATTTGAATGGAAATATTCTAAGGAACCTTAATTTAAATTTAATTTAATGACTCCACATTGAAGATGCCAAACAGAGCCTCTCTTCATGAAGCCTAAACAAGAAATTCATGGACATTTTAATTGGGATCCCTCTAAACACTTCATGTGCCAGAGCCCCATTAATGGGACAAACCTACACATACATTTCTGAGTTTGGATAATGTATTCAAACATTGGCCTCTACTTGAACATGGCAATTTTGAAATTAAATCAAATGCATTAATTTTATTATTTAATATCCTAAAATTGATGGTGTTAACATATATATTTAGAAATGGAATGTTTAGAACTAGTTGATTGGAATTTGTGAAATATTTCTATTTAGAAGAAATATGTTCATTAAGATACACATTTACAACCTGCAGATGTTGTTGGGCTTAAAAAAAAAAAAGATAGATGCATGCTACATTGTGGCTAACTAAAATTTAAACTCATTTATCAGGTGAGTTTTCTTACCCACATTACTAGACTAAACTTAAGGCTCTGTCCACCACAGCACACCGCTTACTGTTTCACAGAATTATCTGAGCTAATTCAGTCAGATATATGGCATGATTAACACCAGTAGAATTTTTTGATGTATGACTTTATCCTCTTCTCTCTCCCTTTCTCCCAGTCAGCCAGTTGTTCTAGGTATAGGTTAGTCCAGCCTCATATAAGGAAACACTCCCTCATTGTTCCATAGTTCTCTCCTAGGAGCATGACTGAGGTCTGCAAATGGGACTTCTGAAAATGGGGAGTGCATGGGCAAGAAACAGATTTAGGTGACACAAAATGACTATAACAGCCAATGGAAATAACTCTGTTCAAGGGTATCCTAGAATTTCACTTAACTTGGTATACATTTGTACCAAAGATTAACTATTCAGATTTGCAAAAAACTTTGCTTTAAGTATTGAAATTAGTAAGCTCTTTAGAAAGAAAATTACTACATATATAATAGAACATCAGAATCTGTAAATTAAATCCTAGCTATGAAGTTGACTAAGTATATAATTGTATTCTTTGAAAAATAACCTCTTTGTATCTGAGCTTCCTTTTGGGAAAGCAGAGGTGATGGTAACAACTTAGCACATGTTC
This sequence comes from Vombatus ursinus, assembly GCF_900497805.2. NCBI lineage: Eukaryota > Metazoa > Chordata > Mammalia > Diprotodontia > Vombatidae > Vombatus > Vombatus ursinus. The sequence continues at coordinate 13,821,619 of NW_020954652.1, forward strand.
CAGGTTGTTGCTTTGATCTCATCAGCACCAGCTCTTCTGGTGTAGACTCCCATCCTTCCACACTTCATTTTCTGTGATTCTGGTCCATATTATTCCTCAGCTCCCTTCTACAGGATGCACCCAATTTGTTGGTGGCATTCCTCTGTTTCTTTTAATACAATGTGGGAATGATCCTAGAAAATTTTCTCCTTTTTGCTATATAACCAGCCCACCTGCATTTCTAGTTTTAGATGTCCTTTCCAATGAATTTCATGACAGTTCATTATTGGAAATGTGCTTTTACCTACTTAGTACTTCTTTGCACCTTCCCATTTCTTTTTGAGTCTCTTAAAGTTTTGATTCTTTTGAATGTTTGGTATTCCTTGATTCCTAACTATATAGAATGGTTGGGAAAATGTTGAGTTTTTACAGGAGCAAGAAAATTGGATTCATTGGAGGTACTAGACATTGTCTAAGTGCAATCCAGTTCAATATCCTTTTCCCAATCCAATTCTGGGATTAGTCCATTGTCTAGCTAATACACTTCACCCAAAATTTATAAATAGATACACATAAAGATGGACTAAATTAATGGGCTACTTAACAGCATGTTGTAATATGAATTTTTAATCCATTTTGTTTCACCCTTGTGGATGGTTGGGTCAATTTCTTTCAAATGATTATGGACTTCATTTTAGAGGCTTCTTGGTATTCTAAATCTTCATGTTTAGCATCAGGGTCTATAGAAAAAAATCCCTCTCTTGGGACTCAATGAGGGATATCCTTATTGGCAACGATGAATACCTTATGTTGAAAGTATATTCCTCACTTAAATGTTAATATTTTGCAGATTGCTATACAAAGCTAGGTTCCCAGTTGTCGGTCATGTGATCTTATGTTAATTTAGGATATGCAAGACAGATACATCCTTTAAGTTCTTTTAGTTACAAAGTTTGATCTACCAATTCTTTTTATAATAAAAAAGTAGATATAAAAGAATCTTATCCCTTCCATGCTTCTCAGTTAATGAATTGTGAATATGAAATATACTATCAATAGCTGTAATTGTCTCTTCTCTTTTCATGTTTCCATCAAGGATACTCTAATGAACTAAAAGGTCATTCTCATAAAGGTTGTATAGAAATGAGAAAGTAAGCATAACTCATGACCACTTTTTATGTGTATAGGGTGGCAAATTCTGTGATCTTCACATTATTTTTGGAATCACCCCTTCTTTGAGATATGTCAAAAACTGACTCTAGGTACCTTTAAAATTGAGCTGGCACCAGCATAAATTTCCTCTTTACTTTATCTTCTTTATGAGCATCATTACTGCTTTCTCACAAGACAAGCCAGTCATACTGATGAGGAAGAGTCCACATGTGATGACTTGACTTGTAATCAAAGAGAATATATAACTACAGAAATGCTCCCAGATCTCTTCCATTTTTCCGTATTTATTATTCTACCATCTTCATCTAACAATGCTTTCAGAATGGCCTGGGTTAGCTGGGTCTCATGTTGAGAATGATGTAATGAAACTGTTCAAATCCTACCTACCTTAGAAGTTTTCTAAGTATGTGATTATGGGCAAGTCATTTAAAAATTGGGGCAGTTACATGGTGCAGTGGATTGAATTGGTGCCAGGCCTGAATTCAGGAATGCTCATCTTTCTCAGTTTGAATTTGGCCTTTGTAATTCTGGGCAAGTCATTTAATCCTATTTGCCTTAGTTCCTCATCTATAAAATGAACTGGAGAAGAAACTAGCAAACCTCTCTCATATCTTTGCAAAGAAAACATCAAATGAGATAACAAAGAGTTGGACACCACTGAAATGAATGAACGACAACAACAAACACTTAATGATCCTCCTAAGCCTCAGTTCCCTCATTGGTAAAATGGGAATATCATAGTGACTATGTCAGTGAGTTACTCTGATCATCGAATAAGATGATATGTGTAAAATACTTTGCAAATAATATAAAGTCAACTATTGTTCTTCAATATTTTTTTAAGGTTTTGTAAGACAATCTTATTCAAAATATCTCACCATCTTCCTTTTGTTTTTTGCAAGTGAGTTCATGCTTTAAAATGGCATCATCGTCTTTGGTTGTCATGCCTTTGCTCTTTGCAATAATATTAAACATTTCAAAACCTGGATGGTTTCTGTGCTTTTTAGCTTCCACATTCTGATAAACTTGATATCAGTTTGACTTCTCTAAGAAATGGTGATGGTCATGCTCAATTTACTTTTTTTTTTCCTCCATTTACCAAGCTTTGGCATCTGCCATTTATTTAAACATATCATGCAAGAGTAACTGTAATGTGAACTCTATCTCCTCAACTTTATACTTCTAATTAGTCATTGACATGCATTCTACTTAGATATGGCTACAAACAGACAACTGCTTCTGAAATGACTTATACATTGGTAACTCATCCTTTAAACAAATAATCAAATTACTTTCTGTGTGTATGATGCATTTTATAATTCATATCTAGTACCTTCTTAAATCCTCCTTCAAGAGAAGGTACTAGACATTGTCTAAGTGCAATCCAGTTCAATATCCTTTTCCCAATTCAATTCTAGGATTAGTCCATTGTCTAGCTAATACACTTCACCCAAGATTTACAAGTGATCTATAAGTGTGAGATTTGTATAGCAATCCTCTTACATTTCTTGATTCCAACACCATATTTTCCGATTTCCTTCTCCTCATTGCCCATTTTCCCATTGGAGTTATCAAATATTAAAACATTTCTTAATTTTGAATATTTTGTCATGTTCTTCATAGAATTTCTTGTGTTGTTTTTCATCCTGTGTAACAGGGATAGTACATAAGCTGCATCTATCTTCATGAGATGTTTATGCTGATCACAAACTTTATAAAGCAAGATGACCAGTGTATCTTTTTTTTTTTTTTTGCTTTTTTTGGGGTTGTGATTTGTCCAGGATCACACAGCTAGTAATTATCAAGTGTCTGAGGCCAGATTTGAACTCAGGTCCTCTTGACTCCAAGGTCATGGCTTTATCCACTACACCACCCAGCTGCCCCACAGTGTATCTTTTGCACACAGGATGAAAACAAACTCTACCAACTCTTTTACTCCAAACCTTTTAATGATGTTCTTTAGTAATTTAAGCCTAATTGGAAAGCATCTGTGATAACACTTAATCTTAATATGCTCTATCATTAACATATTCTTCTAGTGTACCATGTATATATTATTTTGTATTTGCTATTGGTGTACATGGTATAGAAAGAAAGCTTGCTGAGAGCAGGACCTGCTTAATTTTTTATTTGTATCCTCAGTACTTAGCAAGGCAAAAAGGAGGCACAGTGAATATCAGTGTTAGATCTGGAGTCCAACCTTAGTACAAATCCAGACTCAGATACTTACTAGCTTTGTGAACGTGAGTTATTTAAATGCTGTCTGATTCAGTTTCCCCAACTGTAAAATGGGAATAACGATAGCACCTACCTCCCAGAGTTCTTGTGAGGATCTAATAAGTTAATATTTGTAAAACATTTCACAAACCTTAAGTGACTTTAAAAATACTAATCATTTTTGTTGTTATGTTTCAGTCGTGTGTGACACTTCATGACCCCGTTGGGGTTTTCTTGACAAAGATACTGGAGTGGTTTGTCATTTCCTTCTCCAGCTCATATTACAGATCAGGAAACTGAGGCAAATAAGGTTAAGTGACTTTCCCAAGGTCACACAGCTAGCAAGTATCTGAGGCCAGATTTGAACTCAGAAAGAAGAGTCTAACTCCAGGCCAGGTACTCTCACTGTGCCACCCACTTGCATTATTATTATTATTATTATTACTATTATTATTATTATTATTATTATTAATTATTATGTACCTACATTGTAATCAGTGCAGTGCTGGGTATCTTGGAAAATGAAAAAAAAATATGGGGGTGGGGGGTGAGGGTATCTTCTCTGACCATAAGGACCATTAGTTCTTTGTTTAAGTAGAAATTGACTGGTATAGTGAATACTCTTAGAGACTTGGAATCAGGAAATCTGAGTTCAAATCTTGTCTTAGACACTTAATAGCATTGTGAGGCCAGACAAGTCACTTAACCTTTTTTCAACGTGTGCTTGCCTTCCTCCTCCTCCTCTTCAATTTCTGCCCCTGTAAAATGGAAATAATAACAACACCTACCTCACAGCATTGTTATGAAGAAAGCCCTTTGCAAATCTGAAAGTTGCTATTTTGGAGAAGATAAGGTATACACATAATTAGGCATATATGTGTGTGTATTCCAGACAGAGGAACCAGTATAAGAAAAGGGGTGTTATGGGACTAAAGCCTACCCTTATACAAAGACACTCAAGTGAATTTATTGAACTGAATAGTGTCTGTAGCATGTGGAGGTAGGAGGGAGGGCTGCCTAGAAAAGCAAGGGAGTCAGAGGAGTAGCTAAGGTGAGATGATATTGTGGTGAGTTTTGTGCCTGAATGAATGGTTTGGATCCTTCCCACAGAGGGCCTTTGAAGCAAAATGAATAGGGAATGACCTACCTTAGGGGTTTGCAGGGGAAATCCAACCTTGTTCCTAATTAGAATCAAACACAAATTTTGAAATCATTTGTGCTTCAGGAATTCAGCCAGCAAGGATTTACTGATGTCTACCACATACATGGAGTTACTTTACCCAGGGTTGTACCTGAGGCAGGGCTGCCATGGTTTGGTCCTAAAGTGTCAGATATGGAGGATGTTGACAATATACCAGCATATAAATAATAAGAGCTTAGCATCTAGTTAATAAGAATAATTATTTTAAATGGGAAGTTTGTAGATGATTGCCTGGGGTGAGCCCTCTCCTATCTCGTGTCTCCCAGAATAAAATCCCCTCACTCTTCCTCCAACCACACTCAGTCCCTGGATCTATAATTTCCTCCTGAGGGTGGGAGTGGTGTGTTCCCCTCCCTCAGGTGAAGGCATGCTTCTTACTACTTACAGTGGTCTATGGCATGTTACCGCTTTGCAAGCATGCTTAGTTACAGCTCAGAAGTAAATGAGTATTCTGAAAGATAGTCTTTATTAATTTTTTTTCATTTTGCATGCATTTATTTTTCATTCTTACCACCTGACCCAAACTGAAAAAGACAAAAAATGAAAAACAAAATCTTCATAACAAATATGCATAGTCGAACAGAATAAATTTCTAAATTGGCCATGTCCAAAAATGTTTGACTCATTTTGCATATTCAGCCCATCACCTCACTGTCAGGAGATGGGTGGAATACTTTATCATCAGTCCTCTGGAATCATGGTGTGTTGATCAGAGTTCTTAAGTCTTGAAAGATCTCCTTTGAAGTCTAAACTTTTAAATTGGGAAATTGCCTGCAAGTACTCCAACCAATTTTTGTTAAATCATGTATGTACTTTAACTTCTGTTCTATGTTAGTTAACTTAGCCATCAGTAAAACAATGAATGTTGAGCTTTCTATTTCACCTGACTCAGGAAACTGGGTCTCAAGAGATCCCTTTTTAAATGGCCTAATTTACTGCTATTCACCATGTGCTACAAACTACAGGTTCTGTTGCCAGAAGAAAATTGAGAATAATAGTGGGACTATTTCTGTCCTTCAAATTATAGGGGAAATTGAGGCAGGAAGGGAGAGGAGAAAGGAATTGTTATAAAGGGTAAGCTCATAGCAATGACGGTGGTCCTTCCTATGTACATTTTACTCTTTAGCAAACAATCTCTTTTCCATCAATGCTGGAACAATTTAATATAGGTGAGAAAGGTGGGAGGGGCATGACAAGTGTCTTCACATATTTGAAAAGCTGGGTCAGCTAGGTGCTACAGTGAATAGAATGCCAGGCCTGGAGTCAGAAAGACTTATCTTCCTAAGTTAAAATCTGGCCTCAGACACTTACTAGCCATGTAACCCTGAGCAAGTCACTTCACCTTGTAGGCCTCAGTTTTCTCATCTGTAAGATGAGCTGGAGAAGGAAATGGCAAACCATGCCAGTATCTTTGCCAAGCAAACCTCAAATGAGGTCACAAAGAGTCAGACGAGTGAAATGATTCAACAGCTATTTAATGAAGAAGAAGACTTGTTCTGCTTAGACCTAGAGGTCAGAATTAGGGGTAGTTGATGGAAGTTAGAGATGAAGTTTTGAGCTGGACTTAAGGTAAAACTCCATAAAAATGAGAGCTATCCAGTGGAGAATTGGGCAGCATTGGGAGGTAAAGTGTTTTTCTCTCCACTAGAGGTCTTTAGGAATACTAGACAGTCACTCATCAGGAATGTTATAGAGGAGGTTCTTTTCACAGTTGGGCCAGATTGTATTATCACCTAAGTCCCTTCCAAATCTAAGATTCTGTGCTTACATACATATTTGTCTGTGATATATTTATATTAGAGCTTTTCATCAGTCAGGGTTTATTAAGTATTTATTGAGTGACAACATCTTTTGGATGTGAAATGAGTGTGTTGAATTATAGAAGAATAATTTTCACATCTGGGGATGTCATTGCCTGGCTTTTGTTAATATCAGTATCCTTCCCCAAATGTAGAATATGGCATGGACCAGTTAAAATATTTGATTTTGTTAATATCATTTCTTAAGGAGATAACAAAGAGATGAAGAGGAAAGAAATATTCTAACTAGTCTTCAATTTCATTCTGTTGGAAGTCTAGCTTCAATTCCAGTTGCCTATCTTTTCTTTTCTCTCCAAAGATAAATGTTGCCACCAAAGACTAATCATGAGGCACCAAACATGAGGTCTTTCTTGGCAGTCACTTAATTTTTGATATTTTAAGACTGATTAGAAAATTCACTTCTGTTCAAGATGCATTTCTTAGACACATTTTCTGTTCTCAATGGGTCAATATAGTGTTGCACCTTGGAGGCAGAAAGATCTAGGCTTAAGTCAAACATATACCTATATGGCTCTAGGCAAGTAACTTAGCTTTCCACTCCCCCAGGATAAGTTAAATATGAGTTCTCCTTGTGCACATATGGTGGGAGTTTCTGGGATATCCCACACCAAGGAGATCAAAGGTCCAGATCTGACATGCCCATCACTGTCAGATGCTCAGTGCCTAGGATTTCTTCTTGGTCAATTTTTTTGATCATGTTCGATTCTTCACGAACCTGTGAACCACCCACAGGATTTCCTTGGCAAAGACAGTGGTGTGGTTTGGCATTTCCTTCTCCAGTGGATTAAAACAAACAGAAGTTAAGTAGCTTGCCCAGGATCACACAACTAGTAAATGTCTGAGGCATAATTTGAATTCAGATCTTCCTGACTCCAGGCCAAACACTCTATTCACTGAGCCGTCTAGCTGTCCCTCAGTGCCCTAGATATAAAAATAAAATTTACTACTTGAAAGTGAAAATTGCTCAAGGAATTAACATTTTATTGGGCAGTTATTAGTTCAGATTTATGTTTGCAGAAATACTTATAGATTTCTAATCTATAAATCTAGACTTTGTGGATTTTTAATTAGACACTTTCTTCATGGAAGTTATTAATCTTCCCATGGACTTTTTCACTTTGTTTTATGATGTTTCCTTCCATAGCCTCCCCTATTTTTGATGACGATCTTAATAGAATTGACCTGTGTTCTTTTAGAATCATAGGATGTAGAATTTACATCCTATGGGGACCTTAGAGATCATCTAATGAAGTCCAACCTCCTCAGTTTGGAGATAAGAAAACTAAGGCCAGAAGGGTTGTGATAGATCCAGTGTCATTCAGCGCTTCTTAAACTGTGGAGTTTAAGAAGCCCTGTATAAGAAGCAGAGCCTGGATTTCAACCCAAATCCTATAATTCCAAACCTGCTACTTACACTCAGAATTATTGTTCCTATTACACAGATGAGGAAACTGAGGTTCATGGAGATTAAGTAATATTGGAAGTGCCGAGTTGCTAGTTTTCTTAGTCAAGTCTTCAGGCTCTGAACCTAAGGCTGTAGGCACTACACCATACCACTTACTCCATGCTTCACAGCATAAACTGAGCTAATTTAGTCAGAAACGTGGTATAATTAAAGTAAGCAGAATTTAAAAAAAATATTTAAAGAATATTCATATAAAGAAACACTCATTATTCCAGCCTTCATTGTTCTATTATTCTCTCTCTTCTCAAAAATCCTATATAACTTACAATTTCACCGCAAAGCATAGCCCTTCATTACATAGTCTGTTGTGTGTTTACTTTGTCCTTCCTACTAGATTATAAATTACTTGAGATTACATACCACATCTCATATGTTTTTCTATAGTATTCTTAGCACCTAGCACAGTATTCAGTTTTTGTTGTACTGAAACACTCTGGTGTAGTAGAAAGAACATTGAACTTGGAGGCCTCAGAAAGATGTGGGTTCAAATTCTGATTCTGCTCCTTCCTAAGAGTATGACTATGAGAATGATTTACTGCTCTAAGACTCAGTTTCATCATCTGTTTTTGGCTTTTTTGTTCAGTTGTGCCCTGTTCTTTGTAAGCCCATTTGGGGTTTTCTTGGCAGAGGTACTAGAGTGGTTTGCCATTTCCTTTTCCAGATCATTTTACAGATGAGGAAACTGAGGCAAACAGGGTGACATCACTTGCCCAGGGTCACACAGCTGGTGTCTAAGGTTGGATTTGAATTCAGATCTTCCTGACTCCAGGACCAATGCTCTATCTACTGTGCCACCTAGCTTCCTCATCATCTCTAAAGGGGGCCAATGATATTTACACTGCATACTATGCCTCGCTGCAGGGCTGTAAGGAAAGTACTTTGTGAAGTTTAAAATTAATATAAATGCTAATTTATATTATTATATTAAGTGAACCTCAATGAATTATGTTTAGTGGTTGCTAGATTGCCGCATCTGTTTCTATAAACAAATTGAAATAGGCCCAGGCAAAGTTAGTTTCTAATTAATGGTTCTCATCAGAATTGTAATGGGAGCAAGTCATATAGAAGGAACAGCTAGATCTTACAATGAATAAAGGGCTAGGCCTGGAGTTAGGAAGACCTGAGCGCAAATGTGGGCTTAGGCACTAGCTGTGTGACCCTAAGCAAGTCACTTTACTCTGTATGCCTCAGTTTCCTCTTTTATAAAATGAGCTGGAGAAGGAAATGGCAAACTACTCCAGTATCTTTGGCAAGAAAACCCCAAATAGGGTCATGAAGAATTGGAAATGACTGAAATGAATGAACAACAACAAAACTATGTAGAAACCATAATTCTCTCCCCTTCTTCTCTCCTCTCCCTGCCTCACCCCAGCAGCTGCTTAGAGAATTCCGCATGTAGCATCCTAACTAAGGGCTCTGGGTAGTAGGTGGTTTGCATGTGGACCCAGTCAATATATCCTATCTCTACTGTCCAAGTGAAGTAGCAGGTGATTTATGACTACGTTTATCCACGTAATTGTAGCTTGTTTCTTTTCCTCCTCATTGCTTTTCTTACTGCATCAATGCTGTTAACATCTCATTGAGGAACACAAGATAAGCTCCGGTGTTACAAGAAATTTACATTTGTATTTTTCTGCTTTATTAATGTAAACTAGCACAATGTGCATAGAATGCTATACTATAATTATTTACATAAATACATTTATCTACAGACACTATTATTTTGAGAGGTCTGTATAATAGAGATGCAGGATTATTTTTTAAAATACCTTAAATCTCAACTTGGAAAGCAGAGTTAAAGTGTAAGTAAATTAATCTACAGCACATTTAATATTATTCAGTATTGTGAGGAAGAACTCTAAGGAACACTGAATATGTTTTAAATTGGACAATGAATCAAATGTGGATTGATTTCAGTTTTACGAAGTGATATGCTTACTAGGTCAGCAATGAACCCTTTCAAACTATTCTATGGAAATTAAGGCCAGGGCTGAGGACAAAATACTGTCTGCTGGCCGTAGTAGGAAAGCACGATTTACAAAGAATCAGTAAAGGTTTTATTGTTAAATCTATTCTTAGAGACAATCATTTGGTTATTATAAAGTGGCAAGTTTGAGTTCCATTAAAGGGCCGAGAGTATGTGTAAATACAAGCATGTTAAAATTTCACACTTTGTATTTCAACCCAGTGGAGGAGTTGAATCAGCACTTTATAGTACTGATACACAAAACTGAGGCCTAAGGTCTTGCTTAAGATGAGTGACAGATTGTGTTCAAAAATGGTTTTAGGAATTTGTTATTCATAAATCCAAGACTGAATTTTTCTAGATGTGGCATCTTCAACATTAATATATATTTGATGCATACAAGTGATTTTTATGTCAAGTATGTGCTAGGTATAGCAAGAAGTAGTTTCTTAGCAATCTGTATTTATTGCTACAGACAGTGAATTAATCAGAAAAAAATGATGCTTCATTGATGCCAGTTAAAACCTAATGTTCTATTTCTAGGAAGAGAACTATGTGTCAAAAGTAATATGCTCAAGAGATGAAAGACATTTATTCGGTGGTTTCTCATGAGGATTCGTAAAGGAGATTAGTGAATTGTGTTAATTTTGCCATTTTCAGCAATTATAGCAATCTCATTCCATATTCCACAGCTAACAATTTGCAATCTATTTATGCTTCAGGCATGAACTTTTGGAAGAAGCTCGAAGAAAGGGTTTGCCTTTTGCCCAGTGGGATGGGCCCACAGTAGTTGCATGGCTAGAGGTAAGTAGATGGATAAAGTAAAAAGACCCTGAAAGCCCAAGCTCATTGAAGGGGGCAGAAGAGGCGTTCTCCTCGAGAACTGCAGGTTCTGTGACTGCCAAGGAATTGGCCAATATTGATAACAGATGCTTCTGTTTGCCTTGATGTTTCTTGAGAACCAAGTGTTTCATGTTCAAGTTTTACTCTGAGGTGTCTAGAGCGTTCATCCCTCTATTTGTCCCTGGGCTTGATATAATGAAAGGAGCACTACATGTGGAGTCAGAGGGGTCTTTGACAGTTGCTTTGATATTTATTTCCATTGTTGTAGCTGTTGTTCAGTCATTTCAGTCATATCCGACTCTTCATGACCCTATCGGGGGTTTTCTTGGCAAAGATACTGGAGTGGTTGCCATTTTCTTCTCTAGATTAACTGTGTGACCTTAGGCAAATTACTTCATCTTTCTGGCCCTCTACTTCTTCATCTCTAAAGGGAGGCTATTGGACCAGGTGATCACTAAGCTCCCTGAGATCCTATGCTAAGAAAGAATCCCGAGGAAGGGCAGTCAAGTCAAAGGTATCTCTTCCAAGCTGGACCAATAGGACAATTGGGAGCTGCTGTCATTCATCGGCAGATGATAATGTCTGTCAAAATCTTTCTCCTTGCCATTGTTCTGCAGTACTGAAGAACTGCATCTGTGCCTAGAACCAAACTCTTTTCTCCTTCTAAGTTAAACAACTTTACGAAAGCAGTAGGAATAACCAGCCTAACACACACATTCGTCAGTTCTGGCCCAAAGTGAAAGACTGGTGCCCTGTCTTGGGGGTAACTGCTGCCTTCTGGCCTCCACTGCTCCCTTGCCTCGTCTCCCTGATTGGGGTGCTATCAATTAGTCCAGCACAAATGATTTTGCTGTTAACAATATTTTGTTACCTCCCTTCTAGCCTAGCAGCTTTGGATTTTATGGCAGCGGGAAGGTCCTTCTCCTTTCTGAGCTTCGTGGTACTATCCTCATCTCAAAGAGGAGAAAACTGTTTGTTTGTTTGTTTGTTTGTTTTTTCCAGCATGTGGCCTTGGGATTTGTGAATGTTCTTGGGTGAGACAGTTCGACCCAGTGGATAGAGAGCTGGTAGAGACAGAAAGAAAGATCTGGAATCATGTTCCACTTTTACTCATACTGTCTTGTGTGACCATGGGCCAAATATTTAATCTCTTTGTTGTTGCAGATATAATGCTGTGCCATGGCAGAAGAAATTCCTCAATAGGAACTTCCTTTGTTAGTGAAATCACAGGCCCCATCCCTACTCTTTTGGGGATATAATGCAGCCTGACTCAGCCTTTTAAATCATTTTGGAACATCTTGAGTTTCGTATTGTCCATGGAGAAAAATTTAAATTCATTTAAAAAAACCTATTTAATTCTTTACAAAAGCAGACAAAGAAAACTGTTTACACTAAGCAAATGATGCCTATGACTTAATTCAATCAGTACTAATCCATCAGCAAATATTTTCATGTTTGTGGTCAGGGATTGACTTACTTTTCAAACTGGTCATTGAATTTACTGTATTTAAAATCAATTACCCGACAGCATACTTAACCAGATAACCTCAAAAGAATGATAATGGTTCCTTTAGTTTTGTTTTTTGTTTGTTTGTTTTGCATTTCTCTTTCATTATGATTAAAAATTTCTCAAGATTTCCAGTGAGAAGACTGTTACTTGAGTAGATGAGGGGGTGAATCTTTCAGTGTAAAAATGTTCTGGCATCAACTGACATTAATGTGCTAAGAAATGACAGGCAGCACAGTTTGCAATAATTAAACCTACCTTGAGCATCTGGGAATTGGCCTATAATTGCTTCATGATGTGTCTCAAGTCATAAAATTGAACAAGCAGAATGAATGAGCTAAGTAATACAGTGAGTGAGTGTTCTTAACTTTTCACCCCAATATCCATGAGTACAAATTGTGTTGTGAATGACATGTGTAAGTGAGTTCTGGGTTGGCTCTAATTCATTCATGTCAAAAAAAAAACACTCAAAGGATACTCAGGAGTGACATTTATGAAAAGGCATGATCGTCTATGACATAAGTGTTTATTGCTACGCTTCGTCAGTCAGAGCAGACTAACTGCTTTAGAGACGCAATGGTGGAATCTCCAAGGGTCAAATCAGGCCATTTGGGTTTGATGGGTAAGCCTGTTAATATTACAGAATGCAGAAGGCAAAGCAGAAAGATGGTATGAATCTCAGGACTGGGTAATTGAGGGGACAGTGATAGAGCTATGGAAGGATATACTTATTTTTAATATTTTATTCAATTAACAAAACATGATTTTCTCTTCTTCTGTCATGTGCCATCCTTAAATTTAGAGAAAAAAGGGAATGAGGAAGGGGGAGAACTTGCAACAAATAAGCACAGTCAGTCAAAGCAATTGGCCATATCCAAAAAAATCTGTCTCATTACACACACCCTCTTGCCAGAATGTGGGCTAATTCCATTCCATCACTTAGGATAGAACTATAAAAATGGAAGGACAAGAGTTAAAAGACCTAGGTTCAGACCACAATTCTGTTCTTTTTTACCTCTGCAACCTGGATCTCAGTTTCTTCATCTCTGAAATGAGTCTTGGATTAGGGGTGATGTCTAAGACCCCTTCCAGTGCTAAATCTATATTGGAATCTGACATCCTGGATTTTAGCTTAAGGATCCTGGTTCTCAATTAGTTATTTTTAAAAAATGAACCTTTATTTTTCTCTTCATTCTGTTTTACTCTCCTTTGTTGAACAATAAAAAATCAATTAATAAAAATAAATTCCCTCACAATACGTATAGTCAAGCAAAACAAAACCCCTTCTTGGCCACGTCCAAAAACGTATGTCTCTTTCTGTATTGTAAGCACATCATCTTTCTGGCAAGGAGTGGGTAACATGGCCATCTTTGGACTTCTGAAATTATGGTTTGTCATTACCTAATCAGAGTTCTAAAGTATTTCAAGGTTGTTTTTCTTTATAAGGTTGTTGTCAAAGTAGAAATTATCTTCCTACTTCTGACCATGTTTTTTTGACATGGGCGAATTAGAGACAACCTAAAACTCACTTACCCATGTCATTCACAACAGAATTTGTACTCAAGGATATTGGGGCAAAAAGTTCAGAATACTCACTCACTCATTCATTCTGCTTGTTCAATTTTATGATGTGAGAAACATCATGAAGCATCTGATTACTTCACTTCTCTTCATAGAGGTCTTCTCAGTTTTGTCTGAAACTTTCCAGTTCTGATGGTGCCACATCAATTAATTACTTTTTTCATCTCTGTCCAGATCCCTTTCTTAGTTTAATCATCCAGTTACATTATACCTTGCCAATACCAAAGGTTTACATTTCAGCAAAATTTCTGTATCTTGAGCCCCATTTTCCCATGATTCTCATGCATTTCAGAATATCAGACAGCACCTCCCACTTTAAAATAGAAACCCATAAGAGAGTTGCCAAGAGCCTGATTTGACTAACTGTTCCAGGTACAATAGATTCCCTCATGTCATATCTTCTTGTCCTGGCAGTAATATGTGTCCTCCATAGAATGTACGTTCCTTGAGGACAAAAATTGTTCAGTTTTTGTTTTTGTATTCCCATGGCCAAGCAGAGTGCCCAGAAGGTAGTAGACAATACATTTTGTTGACTGACTAATTGATTTCCCTTCTCTTCCCTGTCACTGGAGTTAAGTGACATCCAGGATCTCATTCTTCCTGATAAGTAAGGCAGCCCTTTGTGTTTCTTTTCTCTTTCCTTCCTCATCCTGATTATAGTACAAGATGTAAGTTGTAAGAACTTAAAAGTTTGGAGAGTTGATTATGAAACACCATCTCGGAATAATGGTTTTAAGGGCATAAAATAAAACATATAGGATTACACACGAAACCAATTGTATAGAAATACAGTTATCAAAATATTAAAGATAAAATGATTTCTATACCCCACCTTAAGAACTTCTGCTTAAGGATTCATTACTCAAGTTATGATTTCTTAGGATCACATAAGTAGCAAGGAAAAGACAGAATTCCTGACTATAGATATGGTATTCCTTCCACTAGACTGTGCTGCTTTGCTATCTTATGATTTCTGTTAATGTCAGTTTTACAGGACTTTATGTCAATGTAGGCCCCTGACCTTATAATTCTATTATGTTAATCTAGTTAGAACTGAATTATCTGGAATTCTCTGTGTTTCCTCAAGTTGTTGCAACACCAGAGAGGAAGCTTCGTGATCACAGGAGTATAAACGTGGAAGGAGAAAGGACCACAGGGGCATTTAGCCAAACTCCTTCATTTAACAAAAGAGAAAATAAGCCTCAAGATACTGACTTGCTCACAGTCACCCAGGAAGATGATTTTAAACCAGAAGAGTTATATTTATTCCAACCAGTTTGGGAAGAGCTCAATTAAAAGAGAAATTTGGATGCTTGTAATTATTAATTTCACCCTTTCCCTTATCCCTATAGCTGTGGTTGGGAATGCCTGCCTGGTATGTTGCAGCTTGCCGGGCCAATGTCAAGAGTGGAGCTATCATGTCAGCTCTGTCAGACACAGAGATCCAGAGAGAAATAGGAATCAGCAACCCTCTGCATCGCCTGAAACTCCGATTAGCAATCCAGGAGATGGTTTCCCTAACAAGCCCATCCGCTCCCCCTACATCTCGAACGGTGAGTCACTTTCCACTTGTCTCCTCTCCCACTCCAGTGTTGAACAGTGCTGGCATTTTGAAGTCTGCTCTGGGAAGCTATGGCAACACACCCTTCCAAATTAGTATGAATTATTCTGAAGAGATGAAGCTTGCACTTCATTAACCTTGCTGCTACTTGTAATAAGTTTTCCTGTATGGAGCCATCTTTCCTATCAGACTGGAAGGATACATTTATCAACTGAGTATTCTATGGTGTTGTTAGAGTGACTGAGAAAATTTTAAAAGATCTGGGCATTTGAATAATCATTAGAAAGTTTAGATCGATAACTGAGATGCTTACTTCCCTCTTTCACATAATCCAAATAGAGCATTTATAAGAAAGCTTCACCCATAGCATGTTCTATATGAAAAATTGTCCTAAGACCGATGCTTTCTTCCAAATAGGAGATGAATCATTTATATGACCTATTTCTCATTTAAGCAGTTTGCCTGAGGATGAATAAAGATACTTTCAGATTTAATTTTTCATAACTACTAGCTGGTATTATGTCTCTTCATAATCTGTTTTTAAATTTTTTCTTCTTTAGCCTCTAAGCTTCCTTCGTGTTTTCATATACTCCCAAAATACAGTATGTGTTTAAATATGGCCAAATAAAAAGAAAAGGTAGTGACAAATTCAGACACTTAGGAAAACTTCAGTAAGCGCAAATCTATGGAGATTGTAGACAGAATAAAAGTTGATCCATTATCTTATGTCCCACGGCACCATTTTTTAAATAGTAGTTCTTACTCTTAGCATCCCAGATGCTAAGCCATCCTTCTCTTTAGCTCATGCCTAAGTTTGCCTTTTCAGAAGTTACGGTCAGTCAGTAAGCCTTTATAAACCTTTTATTATGTGCCACTTATTATACAAAGGCTGAGGATATAGAAGAGGCAAACAGATAGTCGTTGCTCTCAAAGAGGTGACATTCCGGTGGATTATTAGATGATCTGCAATCATAGTTGAGAGATTCACATCACAGTTACTACCCGGAGTCTTGTAAAATTATTGTTGTTCATTGTTCAATCGTGTCTGACTCTTCGTGACCCTGTGGGTCATACTGTGCATGGGGTTTTCTTGGCAAGAATTCTGGAGTGATTTGCCATTTCCTTATCCATAGTACAATAGTGAAGAATAAGAAAAATGTGTACTGTGGACCAATGACTCCAAGTGGTAAAATTGAATTTTATTTTTTAGGTAATACTAATGCTCAAAAATACTACATTAAGGTTTATGAAATGCTTTCCTTAGCTTGTGCTTCATATGTGATAGGTATTATGTATGGTAGGTATTATAAGTGCAACTATCCCCATTATGTGATAGGTATTATAACTCTTGCCATTGTACAGAAGAGCACAAATAAGGCTCAAAGAAATTAAGTTACTTAGCTATAGTAACACAACTAGAAAGTATCACAGTTGAATTTTGAACTTAGCTCTGATTCTGAGCTCAGCGTACTATCTATTGGACTAAAATTTGAGTGAGAAAGTATTTCTTTTGTTGTATATGTTTATATATCAGCTTAAAATAGACTTTGTCAATATCTGTTTTTATCATTTGTTTCCCTCTCCTTCCCAAAGGCTAGATTCTAGTCTCAGAGATGCAAACTTTTAAAGGATCTAGAAGTTATTTTTTTCAAACTATAACTTGAACTTCTGCTAGAAAAAAAGTCATAAAAGAAAAAAAAAGATCATAGTTATGTAGTAGGAAGAATCTTTACAGACCATCAGGTACGCCCACCCTTTTTATAACACATGAAGAATCAGATGCCCCTGGTACTTAAATGACTTTCAGAAGTAGGAAATGAACCCAGGTTTTCTAAATATAGAAACAGTGTTCATTCCACTGTGCTGTGGAAGTTGCCTCATTGTTCTCCTTTATGTTATGGCCACCCTGTATAACTAAGTTAAATGATATAATTCAAGGTAAAGTTAAAATAAAATCAGCTCTGCCATCCCAAGAGTAATCTACATGGAGATCAGTGTGCAGATATCCACTGAGATAGATATTACACTGGGAGGTTTTCATGCACTTTGAAGCTGGGCCCGGTTATCTTAGGGTCCCCTCCTTAAAGTACATCCAATGATATAAACTGATTATTATTACATGCTAAGTAATATACTTGGTGTGTAGGATACAAAGAGAAAAAACAAACCAGTTCTTGCCCTAAAGGAACTTGCATTCTATTGTATCAAGAGAATCATGTCCAAGAGATTTGCATTTTGTTAACCATCGAGAGTGATACCAAGAAGTTCATAGATTAAGAGTTATAAAGGATTTTAGAGATCATCTAATCCAACTGCCACATTATACAAATGAGAAAAGTAAGGTTCAGGGAAGGTAAGTGAATTGTCCAAGGTCACATAGCTAATAAAAATTAGAGATAAAATTTGGATCTAGGTACTTTGACCTCAGAGCCAAATGCTGTTTCCACTGTATTACACTATATCCACATGAAAATGACTGATTAGTAGTAGTAGTAGTAGTAGTAGTTGTGATAGTAATAGTAGTAGTAATGGTGGTGGTGGTAGTAGTAGTAGTAGTACTAGTAATAGTAGTGGTAGTGGTACTAGTAGTAGTAGAAGAAGAAGAAGAAGAATATCTTTAAAGAGATAAGATGCCAAATAATTATTTCCTTTTGTTAGTTGGACTTAAAAGGGGTTCCTTTAAACAATAAGTTCCCCTAGTGTTTTTCAAATATAATTTGATTTTTTTAGAGTTTGATTTACATATAATTCTTCAAGAAAACACCAGCTATGAAAAGTGAAAACCACACAGCCTGAAAGCCATAATTCAAAACATAAATTATTCACAATTTAAATAGCACAAAACTAAATTTCAAAAACATATATGATTTCTTTGCATTTCTCAGTACCAAGTGCATTATTTGGATACCCTGGAGGCTCTATTTGTCTTTCCTGCTTTTTATTTTATTTTTCAATTTATGGAATAAAACAAGCATTTCCATAACATAGTACAATAAAAAAAAAGATTATTGCCCATGAAACTGCAAACCTACTTTGCACAACTTGTTATTTCTTTCAAATATACAACAAAATTATCATGTAAATTTATTTTTTTCTTCCCTTCCACACACCATCCCAAGAGATAGCTACCATTAGACACAAATAGGTCTATATACATATATGTATATATAAATACATGTCAAATTCTTCTATATGTACTTCTATTTATCAGTTCTTTCTCTGGATGCAGAAAGCATCTTTCTTCATATGTCCTTTATAGTTCATTTGGGTATTTATAATGGTCAAAATAACTTATTGGCCTGCTTTTACTTGATATGGACAATATTCATCTCTGGGCCAGCCTAGGACTTCAAACCTTGACTTAGACTCCTACGCATGTTGCAAGAGTGGGACTTATTGAGGCCAAGCTCATGAGAACACCACTTTCCCTGTGGTATGGACTCAATGGGTTCCTTGTTATATTGGCAGCTCTAATTTTTTTTTCTGCCCATCAACATTCTGAACCATTGTTTAGATTTGTTTCAGTTTCTATTCACGTAACTTCTCCTAAGATAAAATACGTGGTTTCATAGAGCTACATAATATATGCATGTGTATATATATGTATATATAACATGTATGTACACATTTATATGCATATACACATACATACATGTGTACATATTCTTGAAAGATTTAATAGAATTAACGTATAATTTACAAAATAAAATCCAATAAAGTAAAACCTATTTTGATGAATACTTTAAACCACCCTGATAAAACCAGGGAAATATCAAAAACCGAATTATCAAGTCAGAATGTCCCAGCATTACTGATAGAGTGACAAAAATCCCTTTGATCTAGGTTAGCTTTCTGGACAGTCCTTAGGTACAGCCACTTTCTGTCATTCTCATGCCATCTGGCTATTTTCCATCTTTCTTTTGCTCCTAATTAATTTTTATAATTTAGCAGGTCCTTATCCCATAAACTCTTTGAAGATTTATTTTGGTTTGCTGCCTTTTCCCCCTATGACTTCATGAGGAAAGGGTTTATTTATTTTTTGTCAGTGATTCCACTAAAATTTTCTTTTCAAAATTTTCATATGACAACATGTCATCTTAGTATTACTTCTGAATGTTAACTGTACAGCATTAATCAGATATATTCAGGGTTTTATTTGGAGTGAACTCTGGTTTACTCTGTCCCTCCCTGCTGGCTGACACTCAGACTTTGAGCCTTTTTTTAAAAAAATCACTTTTGCTAAGATGCATTTGATAAAAATAATAATAATAAAGGGCAAAATATCAATCTATTTCTCTTACCTTTCTGGCTTCTGGGACATGTCATCACCTCTGATTTGTTGGATTTATTTGTTTCAAATTGTTAATCATTGGAACGGTTAAAAAAAGAAAAGAAAAAAGAAAGGTTCACTGTATTCTTATATAGTTTGTAAGATCTGGTAATTACTAAACACATATATGGGCAGTTAGGCGGTACAATGGCTTGGAGTTAGGAAGAGTCATCTTCCTGAGTTCAAATTTGGCCTCAGACACTTACTAGTTTTGTGACCCTGGGCTAGTCACTTAACCTCTGTTTGGCTTAGTTCCTCATCTATAAAATGAAATGGAGAAAGAAATGGCAAGTATCTTTCCCAAGAAAACCCCAAATGCAGTAACAAAGAGTTGAACACAACTGAAAATGACTGAACAATAACCAAACACTTAATAAATGGTGTTGATTGCTGTTGGCCAACAGAGCCCTGAGCACTTCCAAGAAGGAGGAGTTTGGTGGTGGGACCCAGCCTGTACCTTATTTCCATTTCCTGTCACCTGCCCCAGTTGCCCAGTGTTATTTTGGGGCTGTCCAACTGCAGCATCTCCTCCCGACCTGTTTTCCCCATCTTCTCAAATCAGACTTTCACCCTAGACTGACTTCACACTCTATCCTTCAGTGCTCTAGCTACAGGAAAGTAAGGTGAGAAGCACCTTCCAGCAAATTGAGAATTAAGGACAGACTTAACCTTCATCGTAACACTTAAGGGATTTCAGAAGAAGCATAAAGTATTTGTTTTAAAAAGCTAATGAATTTGTTAACCCAAGGAATGTCTAGTTAGTACAACAGTGGGAGTGATGGGCTTTCCTGGTGCCTGGAGCATTGATAGGTTGTCCAGTTACTTGTTTTCCCTCCAACCTGTGAAGAATTAGGGTCAATAACTTCAGACCCTAGTTAGAGTGGCCACCCAGTATTACAGATAAAGCTGGCGCTAAAGTCATTAAATTACAGGTGAAGCACTGGAAAGAATTTCAGAATCCATCTAGTTCAACCCTTTCATTTTACAGACAAGGGCATGCAGGTACAGGAAAGGTCAATGACACAGGTAGTGTCAGAGGTAGAATCTGAACCCAGATTCTTTGACTCCAGAGCTATTACTTTTTCTACTGCATCACATTTGGAATCCCACCTTAGAGTTTTTGCATCCCTGTGACACCGAGCAAGACTTTATCTTTCTGACCCTCAGTTTTCTAATCTGTAAAGTGGAGATAATAACTTTCAGGGGAATGTTAAGGCTCAAAAGAAATCAAGTCTATGAAGAATTTTGCAACCCTTAAAGTCCTATATTAATGTGAGTTATTATTATTCTCCTGTTATTATAAAAGTTGGTCATCTGTGATTCAAGAATTGCTTCAGTTATATACTTCAATTTACTTGGAAAGACTGGAAAAAGGCAGAAGGCAGTTATCTAACCTGGTCCTCTGCAAACCTCTACTTAAATGAACCTAGGCTCCTTCTTGAGGATCTTCTAAGGAAAATTTAGTTTTCTATAGTGCTAACCTAGCATTTGTCAGAGAGGTCACAACATCTTCACTATTTGGGATCTAAATTAAGACATTGATTCAACAAACTTGTAGACCAAGACTGGATTAAACTAATTTTCTTTTAAGTAATCAGTGAAGGGCACTTTGAACAAACAGTAAATAAAATAACTCAGGCAAATAATGAAGATCATTGGGTGGAAAGAAGAAAGTGACAGCTGAGTGAGTATAGCCTGCACTCCTAAGGTAGTCTATAAAATCCATTTCTTCCAAATGATTTAATGTTTCAAATATTCAGGATGACATTTGGTGTAAAAAAGTTTCATATTTATTAAAATAAATATGACCTTATAAGCCAAGAAAAAAATAACAACTTTCCATACCTTCTAGATTCTAAAAATAAATTTTCTTTTGGTTTTATCTTGAAAGAAATGGGATTTAAGCACATTATGAAATTTGTGGGTGATCAGGGGTAAGAAATCTAATGCATATTCTTTCTGTCAGTTTTCAGATTTTTTAAAATTTCTGACAAAATTTGAAAATGTATTCTGTTCCAGCGCTATTATTCTATTTAATGGACAGACCAATCAGGGAGTAGGTACCCAATAAAAAATGTTCATAATTAGATTATTCATAAGGCTTTATAGATCAGAGGTGCAAGGATGTAGGGGAACTGTGCTGGTGATTTGGGTTGACAACACCTTTGTCCTTAGAATTCTACAGTGCTGACTACCTTGCAGAACTGGGAAGACCAAGCAACCGAATGGTTATAGGGTGAGCAAAGGCTGTTGTATTTACCAGGGTATCATATAGAGTTTGGGAAACGTCTCAGCATTTCTAGAAAGTTTACAATGAAAATAGAATCACTTGGAGAATGGATTCTGGTTACAAACTTCTCTGTATTTTGCCCTATTGCCCTAAATTTATAGAAACTACAAAACATCTAATTATAGAATGCATGTTAATGGAAGGTAACTTTAAAAACAAGTGAAATTAATAGAATTCTGCTTCCTAAGTAAAATGTTCTTCAGTATTGCTCAAGTCTTGAGGTCTAGTTTGAGGGAAAAGTGAATTAAGTGGACCTGAAGTCAGACCTGAGTTTGAATCCATTTCAGAATCTTGCTAGTTGTGTGACCCTGGACAAATTATTTGCCCTTTCTTAGCCTTGAACATGACTGAAATATGACTGAACAAATAAAAATTTTGTATTTTTTTACAAAGACATTTAAACAAAACATGGTTAATTTTTTTAAACAAAACATGTCTTTATTGATTTTTTCATTCAAAACAAAATATATGAATGTTATGTATTTTGTTGTTGTTCAGTCATGTCTGACTCTTCATGACCCCATTTGGGGTTTTCTCGGCAAAGATACTAGAGTGATTTGACATTTCCTTCTCCAACTCACTCTACAGATGAGGAAACTGAGGCAAACAGAGTTAAGTGACTTGCGCAGGGTCACACAGCAAGACGTGTCTCCAGATTTGAACTTAGAAAGATGAGTCTTCCTGACTCCAGGCCTGGCACTCTATCCACTGCACCACCTAGCTATGTATTTAAGAAATAGCAAAAGGAAGAAATGATCAAGATAAAAGTTATGTGTTTAATACCGTGACTCTGTCAAGGTCATATATACAGATATATACCTGTTTTTGATATTCTCTTTCTAAAAACAATATTGATACTTAACATGACTTTCTATAACACTATAGAGTGTTACATGCTATAACCTACTGAAAAAAGGCTTTATAAGAATATCTAACACCCTGGGTCAGTTCTCTGTTGTTCCAGAAAACAGAGCTGATTAGTTGTTGTTGTTTTTGTTTTGTAATTTATGGTTTGCTTTTTTGTTTCCCTTTTGTTCTGGAGAAGCAGCTGTTGCATAATGGTTAGAAAATTGGTGTTGGGACCAGGAAGAGTTGGACTCCAGTCTGGCCTCTTTATTTACTGATGGTGTGTCCTTGGGCAAGTCGCTTAATTCTCTCTATAAGAGAGTTACCTAGAGCAACTATAAATTGAAGAGAAGGTGACAATCTACATTGGTAGATGGAGTTTTCTCATCTGGGAGTTCCCCACGTCAATGAAAGCATAGGTCCAGTCCCTAGTCCTTCCTTTTCCTGATTAATAGTAAGAGAACGTTGGTTTTGAATCTACTTAGAGTAAATGGCATGTCCCTTATTGCTTAGTCTTCTTAAATGTAAAAGATTTTAAAAAGCCCTGTGGACTTCTATGTCACGTCATGCTCACTCTAGAGGCAAGAACGTAGCTATGTTGATGGTGATACTATCCGCTGTTGACTTACAGTGGTGCTGCCTTTCTTCTTTACCACTGCTTACCTAATGTGGATTCTACCTACTTCCCTGTGGGCCTTGTCCTTAGCCCTCAGGCAATGTTTGGGTGACCCATGAAGAAATGGAAAACCTTGCAGCTCCAGCCAAAACGGTCAGTATTTTTAGTTTTGTTCAATCTTAAGACCAAAAAAAAGAATGCCAACATTAATAGTTTCGAGAGTCATAAACCATGAAAGATGCCATTAGAAATTATAGAACATTAAAAATCACCTTGAATTAATTAGTAATAACAGTTTTAATCATGTCCAGCGTTGGCAATCAACTAGTTAGGAACTAAGCCACGTTAGCCTTTTGAATTAAAAAGGGCTTCAGAGTAAAATTTTAGCACAGGACATACAAAATATTCATGTGGTTTCTCTCACTTGGTCATCTTGGCTATATTTATAGTATTGGTGTGAAAACATACCATCTGGTAGCTTCCTATTTTAACTAATTATTCTTGCTAACACAGTGCTAAGCTTAATTATTTTGACGATGCTAGAGGAACCAGAAGAGCCCTCAGTGTCCTCTGCATTGTGGCTTCCTGGTAGCAAGGCCCTGATGGCACTGTTCTGATTACAATTCTGGTTTCTAGAATTAGTGTAAAGTTTTTGTTTCACTCTTTTTTAAATTGCATAGTAATTCGTGGCTGAATTATTTAGAACACAGTTTTGCAAATCGAATTGTATGTATGTTAATTCCACAGTTTAAGATATCAAAGGTGGAATTTTTGTAATTATTTTTAACAACTGAACCTCCCCTTTTTTTGTTACTGTTTATAATTCAAAGAAGAGTTTAACACAGATTTGTTAACCACTTAATAACTGAGGAATTGTCATGAACACTGTGATATATGTATGTTATCCAGTCAAAAATTTTATTGTGGATAATGCAGATTCTTACTATTAGATGAATTTGAAAACCAAGTGTTTCTTTCACTGTATGTGAGTTTTCAACAGAAATACTCTTGTTCAAATCAGTAATTTCTTATGCATGCTAATTTCCCCAAATTCTTTGGTGACCAAATATTGAAAGATGTATGTTTTCCTCAGAAATAGTAGCCAAAAACTGGGAATGATAAACACAAATTTTCACAAAATTATGAAAGCCCAGTATGGTTTTATGGGTATGAAAATGTGCTAAAAAAAATCTAATTGCTTAGGAATTCCTTTTAATTGACTACTGCTCTTGTGAGAAAAAAATCTGTGTCTGTAATCATCTGTGTATACATTAGAATTATTAACTTTTTCATAATTAACATGATTTTTGAATTTCTTACCCCTGGACTAATTTGATGTATTTTATTTTTCCTTGCTTTACTAATGACTACATGCTGTTTCTGCTAACACAGAAAGAATCTGAGGAAGGAAGCTGGGCCCAGGTATGAATTTATCATGTTAACATTTACTTGACCTAAGGCAATAGTTTATTCATAGAAATTCATATGAATTAGCAAGAAACATGGACAAGGACACAGTACTTCTTTTTTAGCATCATAAACACTGCAAAATACTGACTTCATTATACAAGTTGAAAATAGTAGCCCATATATTTTAAAATATTCCCTCATTACAAGCAGAAACATTTACCAAACCAGATTATTCTAAAAGAAAACATATTAATTAGCGGAAAATTAGTGACTTCCAGTCATAAGACAATTTCTAAGTGATCAATACCTGTAAAGTGCTGGCCTATATAATATTTTAGCAGAGAACATTAATTTAGACATTTAAACTGTTTGCTCAGTGCACAGTTCATTTATACATTTTGAGACCAGGGATTCAATGTATGCTATTGAACCCTGTATTCTTTCTCCAGCTCAGTTTGCTCAACACTAAAAGGATATTTAGGGAATGGTGAACGAGGGTGAGGTGTGAAGTGGTCATCCAGTGATGGGCTCTTGGGAAATTCACACTGAGATTAAGTCCTGGTGATCCCTGACGCTATGACGTTATAAGCTCACCTTGGTCACAGTACTGGAGAATTAGTTAACATATCTCTTGGGCTTGACTTTAGATCATCCATGTTGTTTTTGCCCAAAGGAAACTTGGACGTCCAGCGTGACTCAATCAATATGCATATGTTTTTAAAATAGATGTATACATATAGATGTGTATAGATTCATATATACACATATACGTATGTGCATGTATGTGCGTTTACATATATAACTACATGAATACCTATATGTGTGTGTATATATTTTATACCTATATACATTTACACTCATATATGTATATATATATATCTATACATATATCTATATCCTTTCTCAGACACATACCTCTGGCAGATTGAACCGAATTGTCATCTTCAAGCACTCATCACAAAACCATCTGCACACCCAGATGGTTTTATTAGGAATTAGGAAGCTCTCAATACTCGTTTCATACCTTAACCATATGAGGGAGGAGCATGTGTTTATTTTGGTTTTGGTTAGACCAATGACTTCATCAGTGTAAAAAAGGGAGGTAGCATGGCATAGAGAAAAGAGTACTGATTTGGAGCCAGAGCATCTGGGTTCAAATACTGCCTCTCTGTGACCTATGGGAACTTAGGCAAGTCACTTGATCTCCCAGACCCTGGTTTCCTCATCTATAAAATGATGGGGCTAAGACTAGTTGAGTTCTGAGGTCCCTTTCACTTCTAGGCCTATGATCTAATAGTCTTCATTGCCCATCTCTAACATCATGACCTTGTCTCCTCTTCTGGGTTCTCATCCCACCCCCACCCCTTAAACCTTGTACCCCCGAGAGATTCTTCTCTTTTCTCTCCCTTGGAAATTCTACCTATTCATCTCTCTGTTGATGATTCTTTAATCTATAACTCCATCCCAACATCCCACTGCTAATCCAAATGCAACTGAACCCTCATTGCCCTCCCTCCCCAAACTCGCTCCTCCGCTTCCATTAATGACATCACCATCACCATGTTGCCAGTTGCCCAAGGTCATCATCACTTTGAAATTATCTTTGAGTACCTAGTTTCTGATTTGTTGATCCCGTCTTTGCAATCACATCCATCCCATCCCCACACGACTACACTAGATAAAGTCTTCATTACATCTTGCCTGAACTATTGTAATAAGACAGACATGTCTCTCTGCTGCCATTCAACCCTTCCCCAATCCATCTTTCACATTGCTGTTTAATGTTTCTAAAGGCACCACAATGATAACATTTACTACCTAAGGAGTAAAGACTAAACAAGATTCTTTCATTTGAAGCCCTTTGCAGACTGAATCCACCCCACCTTTCTAGACCTATCCCATATTTCCTAGCTTTATCCCATCCTTTATGTGTATGTATTCTACATTTTGGGGGCAAGTAGATGGTACAGTAGATAGATCACCAGGCCTGGAGTCAGGAAGACTCATCTTCCTGAGTTCAAATCTAGCCTTAGACGCTTAGTAGCTGGGTAACGCTAAGAACTTAACCCTGTTTCGTTGTCTGTAAAATGAGCTAGAGAAGGAAATGGCAAACCACTCCTGTATCTTTCCCAAGAAAACCTCAAATGAAGTCACGAAGTCGGACACCTCTGAAAACATCTAAACAACAACAACATTCTACATTTTTAACAAACATCTACTTTTCATCTCCCATTCTCATTCTGTTCTTTTTGTTTCTGTCAAAATTTATTTTATCTTAATTCCTTTGCTAACAGTATCCTCAGGGTCTAGAGGGAAATCCTTCCCATGCCATGCACTTCCATTGTAATCTGTTAAAATACCTCCTTCATTCAAGTTTTTCTTTCTCATCTGTCACTCCCTGAATATCCCCTCCCCCACACACATAGAAGCAATCTCTCCTACCTCAAATTAATCATAGCAATCTACCTCGCTTTTTCCTTTGTATTTCTCCCCTTTTCCTTTCCATCAGTATTCTCTGTGCGCATTTCATCTCCTCATTTCATTATAAGTTCTTCAAAATTAGAGCCTGAGTTATCTCTACTATTGGATACATGCTGCCTTTCAGTAATACTTGCAAAGAGCAAGCTCTTTGGTTGTTAAGTTGAATTCATTTTGCATAAAATAAACCCAAAATGGGGTACCTAGGTGGTGCAGTGGATAAAGCACCAGCCCTGGAGTCAGGAGGACCTGAGTTCAAATCTGGCCCCAGATACTTACAAGCTGTGTGACCCTGGGCAAGTCACTTAACCCTAATTGCCTCACCATAAATAAATAAACAAACAAACAAATAAATAATAAACCCAAAGTAGTGCATTTTGTAGGAATTCCCTAGAATATTTCAATTCTCTGCCATTAAATAATTCAGTCATTGGAGTTCCAATCCTAAGGGTTATTTTGCAGTTTTGTTTTTTTTGTACAACAATACCAAGTATAACTGACCAACTTAATTCAATACAACTCCATCTCTCTAAATCTGTAAATGCGTAACTCAAGATGCACAGTGAGATGGATCTGTTAATAGTCTAGGGAATACATTTCACCACATGTATTTCCTTACCATCAAGACATTTTTTTTTTTTGATGAGTGTTGACACAGATTTCAAGTACAAACTGAGTCAGCAATCACTTCTATTTGCATGGAGAAATCTTTGTTTTCTTTTCCCTAAAGTAAGGCAGATAGAAATTGTTAAGCTATGAGTGAACTGTGCTCTTTTCACATACATCATGAGAATGGAACAAACAAGCTAGGTTTAGTGGGGCATTTTAATGGGTTATGTGATAAAATCGCCGTCTTGTTTTTCAGCTTGGAAACTGACTGCTATAAATAAATTATAGTGTCCTGTTTTTCTGCAGACTCTGGCTTATGGTGATATGAATCATGAGTGGATTGGTAATGAGTGGCTTCCCAGCTTGGGATTACCTCAATACAGAAGTTATTTCATGGAATGCCTGGTAGATGCAAGAATGTTAGATCACCTGACGAAAAAAGATCTCCGGGTCCATTTAAAAATGGTGGATAGCTTTCATAGGTAGGTTGTTGTTGCTGCTGTTGTTGTTGTTGTTGTTTTCTCCAAAGACTAATCAGAATGGAATCAAAATGGGTAACATGCATTCTTCTATAAGAAAAGTAAGTAAAAATATCAATTTTTGCACAATAGGTGACATATTGAGCATCAACACATCCATTTTCCACGGGTACATTGAGGCAACAGATTGAGCTCTGAGACAGTAGGGTACGCTCAGCAAGTGCACAATGAAAACTTGTTGTATAACAAAAGAACACAATTCCTCTGTGCAGAATAACAAGGATACGCATAGCCTTATTTTTTTTTTCCTAGTCCTTCTAGAAATTGTCAGTTGGGTTTTATTGATTTTTTTAAAATGGGGCAACTGTTATTTATAAAGTTAAACCAAATGGAATGCATTCCTTTCTACCTCAAAAAGTTTGTAAAATTTCTATGCAAAGTACATAATGATGCTGGAGTATAGAAAGGCAGATTTTCTTTAGTTGACTATGACAATCCTGGAAGAGTAGAAAGCAAAAAGGGGTTGGTTCCTGAGGGAAATATTTCTGGTCTTTTAACTGGTTCCGAATTTTCACTCTCCACTCCCCAAAGGTAGAGGTGGGATGCTGTGCTATTTAATCCAGTTATAGATGGAAAATACACAGCTTATCAATGTAAAGCTTTCACCTACTGAGAATTGAGAAAGTTCAAAGAGGCCCTATGGATGGGCAAGGGTAAAGGCAAATGGATTTATAACTGGTTCTGAATTTTTGGAGGCAGTTTCTTCATTTGTTATCTGACCATGTTGAGGGGAGATCATGTTGTAATATAAGTCAAACATTTCAAAACCCCTTTCTTTGTTGGATTCAATATGCATATTTATATCTGCAATTCGTTGTTTTGTGGATTATAAAGAATATTGCTGATAGAAATGCATTTAGGAGTAATCTAGTCCAACCTGTTTTCCAATGCAGATTTTCTTGTACAGTAACCATGACAAGTGGCTGTTCAGCCTCCACTTGAAAACTGCAAGGGACAGAGAGTCACCATCTCACAAGGCAGCCCATTTTGTTTCTGCACAGAAATTTTATTCATTAGAAATCACTCCAGTATATTGAGTAGAAATCTGCCTCTTGTAACTTTCACTCAGTCATAGTTTGATCCTTTGAAGACCTACAAAATGATTAGGCTTTCTTTTGGGAGTTGTAGCCCTTCAAATATTTAACACAACTCTCAAGAACTCTTCTTTTCAAGTTAAATACCCTTTGTTTTTCTGGTTTCTCCAACCATGGCCTTCCCCATCCACATAGGCTATGACCCAGCTTGCCGTTGCTCTTATACAACACTCGACTTCCCATTAATATGCCTTTGTACTAAATGCCCTTCATGCCTCTGGATTGCCCTCCCTCATCATCCCTGCCTCTTAGCTTCCCTGGCTTCCTTCAAAATGCACTTCTGCAGGCAGCCTTTCCCTCTGAGATTGCCACCCATCTAATCTTTTTTAGACTTTATATGTAGCTAGATATTTACATGCTGTTGACTCGACGCATAAATGAGTTTTTCAAGGGCATGGATGGTTTTTGCTTTTCTTTGTATCTCCAGCATCTAGCACATACTAAGTGTTTAATAAATGCTTGCTAACTTTGTAGACACCTCACCAACCTTGAAGCCTTTCTGTGGACACATTCCAGTCTCAATAATCCCTCTAAACATGTACTACCTAGAACTGAACAGAATTCTCTAGATGTGGACTGAAGACTGTATATCCCTAATTCTTTCCCTTTATAAAGAAATTACTTTTTTTCGGGGAAAGAAATTATGATATAAACTGATAGAAAGCCTGCTTCCTAGAATATGCATGTATGTGACACTTTTCTTCTGCTTTCTCAAAGGCAACTTCTTATAACACTTCCCTGCCTCCTTACCCCATTATCCTCTCATTCTCAGATCTGCACAGATGCCAGAACTCCTTCATAGTGGACTGTATCTTAGCAATTCATTCAGATTTGTGTCTGCCCCTTCTTAGGCGATGTGATTGGACATAGAGAAGGATCATTGCTGGTGTATGGCTGTCGGCATTCCTGAATACCTAATTTGATTTCCTTACTGTATGTGTGTATGTATATATCCACACACACAATATATACATGCATATTTATTATGTACACATATATAGGTATATCGATATAGATACACACATATACATGAATATACATGTATAAACATACATGTATACATACGTGTGTATACACACATATCTCAAGGGAGTAGAAATTACATTCCTAAGGGTCCAATAATTATGAATAAAACTCAGACAAGGTAGGGTAGTTATTCCTGATGACTATAAGTTATTAATTATGAAAATGAGTAACCTATGTATTTTAAGAAAACTGTTATATTTCTTGGATTCTCTTTCTCCCTCCCAACTTCAAAATCCTATCAGTAGTGTTCCATCCATATGAATGATAATTCATGCTTAATACCTCAGACTCCTTTTTGAACAGTCTCTTTGTTATTCTCTATACTGGATCAATTAGCAAATCCTTTACATTCCCTTTAAAGTCTTCCAGTGTCGTATCTCTCTCTTATTTCTGTCCTTATAGCCATCACCCTTATTTATCTTATCACTTGATAGCTGAGTACTCTAATAGCCTACTGATTGGTTTCCCTGTTTCTTGTTGTTAGCCATCTCTAATCATCCTGAACATTAATGCCACATTATTTCATTCATCGGTGATTTCATTAGTGTGGGTACTTTCTCCTTAATTATGTAACCCATCCCCTTCATAATAGATCATCTTGGAAAATTGCTTTAGCTAAAAATCCCATTCAACTCTTTGGCCAACCTGTTGCTTAGCCTTTTCAAACTCATCCAGGCTTGCTCTCAAACAAAAGACTTATACTTCATCACCTGTAAAAAGAGCTTTCCCAACTTAATAGGGCCTGCAAGCACTTGTGTTTCCTGACATACCTTTTGAGGATCCATACCTGGACTTGATGGAATTTAAAAGAAGTATTGCCACATCAATCTTGCTAAAACACACCACACCCCTACACCAGATCCTCTAAGGGATGGATTTCCATTGTCAAAATAACAAAGTCCATATCCTCCACCTCCATGTTCCCAACATACCTTGGCACTTGGATAAGTATAAGTTTTAATGGTGTGAGTATTCTTTCTACTCTTGAGCAGCTAGGTGGCACAGTGGATAGAATGCCACACCTGGACTCAAGAAGATTCATCTCCCCAAGTTCCAGTCTGGCCTCAGACCCTTACTAGCTGTGTGATCCTGGGCAAGTCCCTTAACCCTGTTTACCTTAGTTTCTTCATCTGTAAAATGAACTAGAGAATGAAAAGGCAAACCACTCCAGTATCTCTGCCAAGAAAACCCCAAGTGAGGTCATGAAGAGTTAGACGTGATTGAAAAATGATTGAACTACAACTCTCTTCACTCACAAAATAAAATAATTTCTCACTTTCTCATCCTCTGTGATGGTTTTCCATGTTTTCCCTTCAATTTTCCATAGGGATTTATGTAAAGTGCAGAGTCCTGCTTCTCTTCATATTAATCTCTTGACTTAATATTAATCTGTTGGCTCTATTTCCACATGACCAACCTATCTCATTTCTGCTAGTATGTGTCCTTGATAATGTTTTACACCATTTATCTCAAACACATTATCAATGGTAACAGCCTGAAGCCTACTTAATCCCACCAAGCATCTTTCTATTGTAATTTTCATTCTCCTGAGATGATGATGGTTCAAATTGATTCACTACGAATATTGGTACTAAAGAGCAGCACAGTGCAAAAGACCGTATGTTTTCCAGTCTGATCTCTCCCTTCTTTTCAATTCTAGTTTAATTAACTGTAATTCTGTCATACTTGTCCAAGAAATACATGTTTATGGATAAGATAGAGAAACTGAAGGTTAATATAAAAAAATACCATGTATTTTGTTTATTCTGTATGGATACAATCTCTTTCACTAACGACACACTATAGTGTTCTTAGGCTCAATTCAATGAATATCATTGAATGATAAAAATAATAATAGTAGTTATATAGTGCTTCAAGATTCACAAAGCACTTTTCACACATTATTCCATTTGATCTTAAAACAGACTTGTAAGAGAGGTGCTATTATTGCCCCTGCCCATGCCATCTGCCGATAGAAGTGTGTAAAAGAACCTAGCCATCAATAGACATTCTTTATCTTGAACCTTATGCAAGACATATTCTGTGATACTTACAGACATCTTAAGGGAATGTATATCCTGCTTTATACTTGAATTTAGTATTTAATAGTTTATTGAATGAAATTGCCACCATAACCACCTATTTCAGAGATTCAAAGATGTAAGAAACATACTTCTTTCCCAACCTTCTTAGCACTGCCCTCTGCTTAGGCCCAGGGTGGTTTCCACATTGTTCTTCAAATATGCCATACTCAATCTCAACTCCAAGCAGCATGGGATAGTGAAAAGAATGCTGGATCGGGCATGAGAATGCCTACCTTTAACTCCCAGCTTTACCATTTACTAGGCCAAATCTCTTTTCCTCATCTGTAAATGGGAAGGTTGGGCTAGATGACCTCTAAGGTTCTTTAAAGATCTAAATCCTATATCCTCTTCTGGATCACTCTTGCCTAAAAAAAGCCTTCTTTTTCTATCTTTTAGCACCCTGGCTCAAGTCCTTCTTCCTTCCTGATATACTTACTATGTTATCCTGGTATCCATTGTTCTTTCCCTTTTCTGTGCCCCGTTACTATTTATTACCCAAACCATTCATTTCACGTGGACGCCTAAACTACACACTGGTTTAAATTGTTACTTAAACTGTCTTCTTTCCTTCCTTCCTTTCTTTCCTCCACTAAGCTCCTGGGAGACAGCCACCATATCTCTTAAATCTCTCTTGTGCATTCCTCCACACTTAGCAGAGTTTGATGAGTATAGTAGGTACTCAATAAATACTTTCAGAAGGCAATAATTTAAGTCCAAATTATTTCATAAATCAGCTTCCTAAAGGCAGGAAGATGGAGACTTTATGATCTCTGGAGAACTCTTCTGATCTCTGTTTCTGTTTCTTTCAGTCACTTGTCTGGTATTTGTATTTACATTATTTGTTTGAAAAGTTTATAATTTCATTCCCCACACAAGGGAAGAAATTAAAAAAAAAAAAACATACTAGTGAATGTGCTGTTCCCACATTTAGGTAGTCTGCTCTTTTGGCTGTTAGAACTTTAATGTTGGCTGGCTGGAGTAAGTCTACAAAAGCTTAATAATAACTTTTATGTTTTTAAGCTAAGAACCAATTGTTTTATGTTTATGAATGTTTGTTTCCCTTTTAAAAACACAACAGAACAAGTTTACAGTATGGAATTATGTGCTTGAAGAGGCTGAATTATGACAGAAAAGAACTGGAAAGGAGACGGGAAGCAAGTCAACATGAAATTAAAGGTAAGATATTCTCTATCTAGATAAAATATATTTTCCCTAACATCGCTATGTTCTCCTCTATGATTCCACCTGGTTATGTTTATGATGAATATATTACGATGAACAAGAATGAAGAAAATATACAGAGAGAGATACAGATTATGCTATTTTATTATTATGAATAGTAAAGCACATTTATGGCAGGTGACCTTGATGTAGTAGAGAGGTGGTCTCAAAATCATCAAGACCTGGGCCCCAGTCCCATCTCTGACACATCGTTGGTGGGTGACCCCAGACAAGTCACACAATCTCTCAATACTCTTGGTGACTCTTTAAGGCTATAAATTATGGAGAAGTTGCTGACCTGCAGTGGGAGAGGGAGTTTTCATACCCAGGACTTCCTCATGCCAATAAAATCAAAGATCCATGCCCTATTTTCCTAAACTCACATTTACATAACTCTTTGGTTATTGAGGTGCTTTCCTCACAAGAATTCTGGGGAGTCCAGACCTTTTACAGATGAGGAAACTATCACTCCGAGAGGTTAGGTGACTCCTTGACATGAATAGGACTCAAACCAGGCCTTTAGACACCAACTTCTGCTGTCTCTTCACTCCACTTTTACTAACTTTTCATCTGACTGGTTGTTCTTTTGCCACATAGTTGACTAAGGTGAAGCATCTCTTGCCCAAAACAGTATAGTTAACACATTGGCATTTCTTTTACTTTTTACATTTATAAATGAAAAGAAGGGTCATTAAGATAAAGGAAGTGTTGCATGTTGAGAACATATTCAGTGTTCTTCATTTTAGTGTTTTCCTTTGAACAGAGTGCTTGGCTCACAGTAAGCACTTAAAGCATTCGTTCAATTTGTTAATTGCACGTAATCAGGATGCTAAAGATGTACTCAAGCCATTGTTTATTTCCTGATGGCATTTTATACACAGTCCATACATAACTCTTTTACAGATAGAAGTGTCATGATTTTTACAGCAGATTATTCCAGGTTTATATCATTATAATTTCACTGCTAGGTCCAGAAACTTTATTTTTTTGTCCCTTCATTTGAGTGTGGTTTTTGAAGTTTTTCCTTCTTTTGGGATAATTACTTTGATGGTTCTGTGATTTTATCTCGTGGTTTCTAACTACTTTTGATGCTTTGTTACAGAATGTGATGCTAAGATGCGCTCCCTTCCTCCAGTTACTACTACCTATTCTGTAACCACAAAATGAGTTAGTTTTAATGATAGAATGCATGCATTTATCCAAGTTATTGATTTTGTTAAGAATAGCATTGAATGAGTTCTCTAAATGATAAATAAAAAATAGGGTTCTAGAAAAAGTACATTTTTAATTCCACATCCATTTGAGACCAATGCTTGTTTTTGTGAGGGAAGAAATAAAAAGGTATGAAAGGGATGACTCCTAAGCATTTCTTCCCTTTCTACTCTGTAAGAAAATAGATACAGGCTACATATGGCCCCTATTAATCATACTGCTCTTTGTTCCTGATGGTATAGCAGTTGACCTAAACAGCATTTTTAAAAATCAATATTTATTGGTGCATAAATAACTCAGGGTCAACTAGGATTTCAAGCTCACCCTTTATTGAGTCATACTGTATTTATGAAAAACAAATGCTCCCTCCCCCCCACCAAAAAAAAGAGAACTTAAAACTTAGACATAATTGTTGATTTATGTATTCTTTATTTTGTTTCAAAGCTTATCAAGTGTCTGACAGCACTGAAGTTGTATTTGTCAGCTGCATAAACAATGTCAACACTGATTTCCCTCCTCAGTTCTTCGCCCACAATGTTAGTTCTCCTAGGATGGTCTTGCATACAAGATATTATGACTGGTTAACTTATTTCCCTACATATGGCTCACTGGAGAGTTGACAGGCACACACCATGCATTTCTTGTAACACTTCATTGGGTTCCTTACTTAGCAGGGAGAGGGAGGTTTTCCATTATTAAAGTTGAATTGTTTAGATTCCTTTTATTTAGGGCCCCTAGGAAATTGAAGGTTGTTTTCAAGTACATTGTTGTTTGGTTAAATTGAAATGTGAGAATTAATGGGACAAAGTTGTAACCAAAAGGGAAGTCTGCCATTGACCTACAAAAGTTGTTGAACACAAGTATACAGGTTTTGTCCGAGTGAGAGATGGGGTGTTTTGTTTTGTTCTGTTTTTTTTATAATCAGTTTGTATTGCTTCTGCTCACGAATATTTGAGAGTCTTGACATTTTGTGTAGTTCCAGAAGAGAGGGTTAATACCCTTTTGGTCCCATGTCAAATGGTCTTTTGTTATTTAGGACTTATGACCTTGTGGGACAGGACAGTCTAGCACAATGGAATGAAGGGTCAGGAAAGGGGGTGAGCATGACTATGTCCAAATGATCTCATGTGTTAAGAGGTTATGAGATCATAAATACTTTTCTACAGTTGCTCTGATGACATATGCATAAATAGTTCTCTCCAGTGATTTAGACCACTGGTATTGTCTGAAGTGTTAATTCACTTTCACCTTAGTCAAAGAACCTTCTGAAAGGAGAGAGCCATTTGCATTTTAAGGATGTACCAGCATTGAATTTAAAGTGATGGCATGCTAGGCATCAGTCGCTAAGCAAATTACTATATAGGTCAAAAGTATCCAAAAAAATTGCAGATTGGGAGGGGATGGTTTGCTCCTCATCAAATTATGATAGTTTTAGATTTAGATTAGTAAGATGGGAAAAGGGGCTTTGCAGTTATCTTACATAGTGCTTTACAAATATTCTCTCGGTTCAGCCTCATAGCAATATGGAGTGGTAGATGTCATTATCATTTTCACTTTACACGTGAATAAACAGGCTGACAGGTAAAAAAAGCTATGCCCAAAATCACACAAATAGTAAGTGTCTGAGGCAGGACTTGAATTCAGGTTTTGCATTCTCTCTCCTGCACTCTCTAGTTGCCTTTATTAAATGGCATCTTTGGTCACTCTTTAACTTAGAGAACTTGCTCAAAGGATACATAGTATTTTGGGGGTTCTTTGCATTTATTTTTTTTAAAAACAGACAATCTTCCCCAGTGAAATATGGTCTATATTTCACCAGTCTAAGTTCACACAAACTAGAGCAAGTGCGACTCACTCCAGTTTTGTGCTTAATACAAAAAGTAACATTTTTTTTAAAGTTAGCATCCCCAAAATGAATATCATCATAAAAAAAAAAAAACATGTTGGAAATAGCTTCTGTCAATGGCTAACTTACCTGGGAAGTTTAGTGATCCCAGGTAAGTTGGTTAACAATTTCCATTGTGTATAATAAAAGAATGACTAAGACTGTCCCAAACACACTGAATAATTTGAAACAATAGGTGGACACAGGTAGGGCGTGTTGTGTTCAGCTCATTTTGATACCACCAAAAGACATATTTAAGGCTGAATCCCCTAAGTCTCTAAGGAAAATGTTGGGAAAGTATAACCCGAACTAGGTTAACAGCTGTTACCTACATGTTACATTTGTTTATATCTTGATTCAAATAGGACCTCATTTTATATAAAAGTGCTTGAAATCAAATGAGAGAGAGACCCAAATAGTAAAAAACACTTCATCTAGTGGCATACTCAGCATAAGATATAGAAGAACAAGAAAAGCAGAGCTTGTGGCCCAATTCATTTCAGTGATAGTACGTGGCTTGCTTGGGAAAAGGTGGAATGAGGCTATTTAGTCATCCCTCTCCTATTACAGTAGGGACCAGTCAAGAAATGAAATGCTTAGAGGACTAGAGCTCCTGTCCAGCTATTAGTTTGCTCGTGAAGTAAATCTTAGTCTCCCAAGGTCATTGTTGACTTCTGTTCCTAGATGTGTTGGTGTGGAGCAACGACCGAGTGATTCGTTGGATACAAGCAATTGGACTTCGAGAGTACGCAAACAACGTGCTCGAAAGTGGTGTGCACGGATCCCTTATAGCCTTGGATGAGAACTTCGACTATAGCAGCTTAGCTTTATTATTACAGATTCCTACGCAGAATACACAGGCAAGTCATTTGGCATTTTGAATTCTGGAAGTAAGTTTATGTAAAGACAAACTATTTTTCTAGGAAGTGACTGGTCTGTGTGTATCGATAGACCATCATTTGGTTTTTTTTTCCCATTCATTTATTCCTTTTGAGTTCCAAATTCTCTCCTCTACAGTCCCTCCCCCACCTATTGAAAGGGCAGGCAATATATATATGAACATGTGAAGTGCTGCAAAACATATTTTCATTATTGGCCATGTTGCAAAAGGGGAGGAGACAAGAAAAATAAAGTGAAACCATAGGTCAAGCATCATTTTTAATGAACTCTACCTCATCAAGTTAATATAACTAACATTTATCTAGGGCTTACTATGTGCCAGGCAGTGCACTAAGTGCTTTACAAACATTATCTCATTGGATCTTCACAATAACCCTGTGAGGTAGGTGCTGTTATTATCCCTATTTTACATATGAGGAAACTGAGGTTATGACTTGCCCAAGGTTACATAGTGAGTTAGGCAGGATTCCAACCCAGGTCTTGGGACTCCTTGCTCTTTATGCTACCTTACAGGTGCTTTCCCACCCTGTTCAGTCTTCCCTTTTTGTACCATCCCTGACAGATGGTCAAGCAGTTTCTATTTTTCTGGAGCCAGGGCTCTCGATACTTTGTGAGGCAGCTTATTTCACTTAAAGTAATAGGGAATCATGCAGAAAAGTGATTCAGATAAATGACTCAATTTTTCACTCTTCACTTCAGTGGTTTGGCATTATGTAGACACAGGTCTAAATTGCCAGTAAGCTTACATCTCACTGGGATAAAATAAAAGTCATTGACCACTGGAATTTAGTACATCTGCATATGAGTTGGCAGAATTTTATCCTCCCTCTTTTTTGTATACTGTAGAATTAAAGAGGGGGAAAGTTAGGACAGTTATTAAAAGTAGAATATTAGAGCCATACTCCAATATGTTGCAGCTTGATAATTGCTTTAAGGTATACTAGGATCTTTACAAATATTCTCTTAGTTTATCCTCACAATCCTGGCAGGTAGGTGCTATTGGCCCCATCTTACAGATGAGGAAACTGAGGCAGATAAATGTTAATGGACCTTCTCAGTGCCTAAGGCTGTATTTGACTCCAGGTCCAATACTCTGTCCTGTGCCCCCTAGCTGCATCTAAATAAGGGTCAAGCAAGATTTCAAATATTTACTAGGGTAGAGAATATAACTTACACAATTTTTTAGAATGTCCTTTTGGAGCCAGTAACTCTAATTTGTTTCTAGGCAAGACAAATTCTTGAAAGAGAATACAACAATCTTTTGGCACTGGGAACTGAACGGAGACTGGATGAAGTAAGTCCTTATGTTTCATTTGAATGAAGAGAATTTATAGAAAATACAGGATATGCATGCTTCTTAAGAAGGGGGGGATTTCTGTGATTGTTCTCTAGTGCAGTAGTAGACTTTGCCTATTAGCATTCTTTCGTATGATTATGGGCTCATTGATTTTAAAAGGGAAGGAACCTTAGAGGTTAACTGTTCCTGATTTTAAAGATCTGCAAACTAAGGAAAATGGCTTGTATGTAATCACTTTTGTTGCTGTTGAGTAGTTTCAATCATGTCTGACTCCATATGGCCCCCATTTGGAGTTTTCTTGGCAAAGATACTGGAGTGGTTTGCCATTTCCTTCTCCAGCTCTGGAGAATCTTAGGCAAACAGGGTTAAGTGACTTGCCCAGAGTCATACGGCTAAGCTAGTAAGTGTCTGAGGCCGGATTTGAACTCTGGAAGATGAGTCTTCCTGACTCCAGGCCTGGCGCTCTATCCACTGAGCCACCTAGCTGCCCAGTCACACAGTTACTAAATAGCAGTGCCAATATCTGAATTTAGATTCTCATTCTTCAAATCCACCTATCTTTCCCATGAACTAAAATACTAAACTACTTTAGTTATTTGAAATTTCATAAACCTCTAATATCAAATAAAATTTTCTAGGAATCAGTGACATTGAAATGATTCAAGAAATAATAGCTAGTATTTATACAAAACCTTATGGTTTGCAAAACACTTGTACATCTTATCAAAACTGATCATTTAAAGAAGATAGTATTTCCAAGATATTTGGTTATTTTGCATAATATATGAATGGAAACCAACTGCCCTGATTAATTGGGTATCAGTTCAAAGAATCTAAGAATGTTTAGAAGTGTAGATCTAGATGAACCCTAAATATCACTTAGAGTTGCTACCCATTTTTTGTCATAGATTCCTTACCAGAATAATATTTTAAATGCATAAAATAAATGATACAGGATTACAAAGTAAAGCAATTATGTTGAAATATAGGTATAAAATATTGAAAAGAATAAATTTGTGACCTAGTTCACAGACCTCAATTTAAGTTACTCTAGTTTTTTGTTTTTTGTTTTTTTTTTTTACCAGAAATAGGATTGCACGTAAAGATAATTTTAGAGATTCAGCTATTTAATAGCAGATCACTGAATATCAGACTCCCTGAATGGGAAATTTCTAGATTTTAAAATAAATGAATTTTCCATCATTTTAGCCAATTTTAAATTTAAAATGAATTACTTTTTTTACAATTCTATCAAAGATTATTGGTCATTTGTTGTTGTCCAATCATTCAGTCAGGTCCAATTTTTGTGACCCTGTGGACCATATTGTTCATGGCATTTTCTTGGTCAAGATACTGGAGTAGTTTGTCATTTCCTTCTCCAGTAGATTAAGGCAAACAATAACTTGCCCAGGGTCTCACAACTAGTAAAGTATCTGAAGCTGAATTTGAACTGAGGTCGTCTTGATGCCAGGCCCAGTGCTCCATCCACTAAGCCATCTAGTTACTGAAGATAGCACTTCTTAAACTGTGGGTTACAGCCCCATATGAGGTTGCAAAAAATTTGGCAACAGTAAGAGGTTTCTGAATGTGCAACGACCAAAAATTAATTAAAAATCAAATGTGTAATGAATCCAAGGTGTTTCTGGCAGAGCACAAAGCAAGCACATTTTGCACTGCATATGCCTTTAGGTCACACAATTCTAACTAATGCTGCCAAAATATGAAAAGGGGGGGGGCAGCTAGGTGGCGCAGTGGATAGAGCACTGGCCCTGGACTCAGGAGGACCTGAGTTCAAATCCAGCCTCAGACACAAAACTCTCACTAGCTGTGTGACCCTGGGCAAATCACTTCACCCCACTGCCTAGCCAAAAAAAAAAGGGTTCTCCCATGGAAAAAAGTTTAAGAAGTCCTGGAACCATGCAAATTGTAACTATTTGTAAGAAGTCCCAGAGAAAGTAGGCAAAGCCCAGAGTTGCTGATATCTTAGGTCATGCTAATGACTGTTTGGTGTTTCTGGAGAAGGCTCCGTAGGTGGCACAGGGAGAAATATTGGTTCCAAATAATCCTGGGCTCCTAAGTGTGGAAAAAGTACTAGATCATAAAAACACTCCACCTGAATTCTTATAATATCACTTAGCATTAATGTCATGTGTTATATTGACAAATTGCTTTATGTTATTTCATTTAAGTTAATCCACAAAACAACCTTCTACATTAGATGGTAAAAGCATCGTTATTATCCATGTGCTAGAGATAATAATAAACAGGCAGTTGCCTAGCACATTAAAGTTTGAGAATCAGAGATGAGAAATGAGAAGGGTGGAAAACCCAAATTTCTCATGTAGATACTAACAGGCAAAGCAGAAATCCAACCTCAAGTCCATTGAACTTTCCAGTACAGATGACAAAACAAGGGTTCTTAACCTTTTTTGGGTTGCGGACCTTTCTCAGAATTAACTGCATAAAATAAAATAATTCGTATTACAAGGAAAACCACTTTATATTGAAATCCTGTTAATTAAAATATATATTTTTAAGTTTATAGGCCCCAGGTTGAGAACATTTGGTCTAAAGCCAAAGCTTATCCTGTCTCTCTTAACAACTGACTCCAAAAGTCGTTAAAAACCTATGAATATTTTTTTTCAAAATAACAATAACTTACATTTACATGGTACTTTATGGCTGCCATAGTGGATAGAAAGTTGTCCACCAAGCAGGATATATACAAGTCTCATATCTGATCCCCCCTATTGGTTGAGTTGCCCTGGGAAAGTTTGTTAACCTTTCACTACTACCAGGTAATTCTCTAAGAACAAGTTGGTGAGTGGGTATTGATATGTATGGATAAAAAGCATAGGTCCAGATTGCCTCTGTTATTTACCTGTCTCCCTGGAAAAAAAAATTGTGGCAGTAGGCCCACCAAGTATGTCTTGCAAGCCCTATTTCTAGAGATGTAGAAGGTGGGGCTCATAAAGATAAAGCCACCTTTCATGGTCAAAAAATAGCAGAATCACAACTCAAATCTCGTGATACCATTTTATAATAAATTGGTTTTCTTGGGCTGAGGTTTCTTAGACGGATTCTCTTGCAAAAGATGAGAATTCAGAAAGTGAGCCTAGAGTTTAAGTGTCAGGTAACCAGAAGGAGATCTCAATGTATTATGGGGTCTACCATGTGTTTTTCTGATAATACTAATTGAAGAAATAAAAATAAATATATCCATATTATTCTTTAAATGTGCTTGGGAATTTTAAAAAAAGTTTTTCCCTTCTTCCTAGTATTAGAAGTAGAATCCACAGTACTGTGGATGCTGTCCTGTGTGAGCAAAATGAGCTCAACCTATTTGCCCTTGTAATAATGTGGTCTGTTTCCCACTTCCATATTGACAAGCTAGGACACTACATTTCTCAAAGTGATTCCGACAAATGGAATTACGATCTGATTCTATTAACTGGCTAACTTCACAGATGACCTGGGAAAGCTGTCTTCTGAAAACTTCTTCCCTCAGATCTCTTAAGGAAGTGGATGTCACATTTAAAACAGAATGCTCTGGAGGGCATGGTGGCTTTGACAAGAAAAGGGGGGGGGGTGTCTCTAAATATTCGGTAGTGGCTACTTTTCAATGCAATGAAAACAGACCTGAAAGTCACAGAAGAAACTAAATACTATTTTATTAATGTTAATTACTCTTTAATATTCAAAACACTCTAAGGCTCCATATATCACTATATTTATATGAAATAGTTCTCTGCCCAGAAAAATGTGATGGAGTGGCTAGTCATAATTCCAGAAACTGAA
This sequence comes from Vombatus ursinus, assembly GCF_900497805.2. Lineage (NCBI taxonomy): Eukaryota > Metazoa > Chordata > Mammalia > Diprotodontia > Vombatidae > Vombatus > Vombatus ursinus. Next base: position 13,864,567 of record NW_020954652.1, read on the forward strand.
AAACATTCATTCTAAACTGCGGTAATTAAATGCAGATTTCCTGCTGTCTACTCTAACGGGGGGGGGGGGGGGGGCGCGGATGTTATTGAATGAATACCAAAAACATTTCCATATGAGAACAGTAAGGATGGATTATATGTGAAACTGCAAATGTCTAATCCATATAGTATGTATTTTTTTAGTATATAACAAATTCAAAGTTGTTCATATTTAAGCTGGTAGTTCTTTTAACCAGTGAGTCAGGAGAGATAGAACATACAATATTTTTCAAATATACCTATTGAAAGCTCTCCAGGGACCAATCTGTTACTTGTCCAAAACATACTGATTAAATGGAATAGCCAGTTTGAATCCATTATACCCCTGATTCCTCCTCTGAGGCTCAATCATTAATTCAAAATATTCTTCTACCTTCATGAAGTAAATTCTCTCAAAGCAAGTAATTTTTCTTGAAAAATACTTATTCCCCAAAATGATCATTGGAACCAGATTACTACCTTCTTTCTGTCAAACTCGAGTCCACACGAGTAGTCAAGCTACCATTTAAATAGGTCTCCCCAATTTAAATCAGAAACAAGGACCGGAATGACATTAGAAATCGGCACTGCTAAACTTAGATCACAGAGAAAATAGTTAATAGTAATATGTACCAACATTCATGAGTAAAACATGTGAGATTTAACTGGAGAACTCTATCGCTGTTCTGTCTGATAGCAGCTCCATCTCAAGTGTATGGACCTCAAAGAACAATAATTAACATTCTTCAAGGATAAAAGGAAAGCGCACTTCTATGAATTAAACATATAAGTTGCAGGGTGCAGTTTTCCCCTTCTTTCCTTCAGCAAAGTACCAGTCATTTTCAAAACAGCTGCAAACCAATTAAAAACAGTGGTGGTTTAAAAAAAATACATTATTTCAGAGTTGGATGTAACCTCAGAGGCCTACTTCCTTGTGACAAGGAAGTCATTCAGTCTTTGTTTGAAGAACAATAATGTGAGCTTCCCCTCCCCCATTTCCCAACAGGCAGTCCATTTCTTTCATTCTGGGGTCACTAAAATCGTCAAAAAGTATTTCCCTATACTCTGCCAAAAAAGTCTTTCTTGCTACAACTCATTGTAGAACCCTTGTTCTTCCCTCTGGGGTAAAGCTGAATGTATCTAAGTCTCTGCTTTATGACCCCCACCTTGCAAATTTACCCTACATAGAGTAACAAGCATTGTGCCTGATGATCTCACGGATAGATTGCCTTCCTCATTTTCAAACACATTTTTAACAAAACCATAGGTACTGAGGTGTGACAGTCAAATGGAATTTGCTATAATAAAATTTTTAATTATCTATGTAATCTCATCATTATAAAAACCAGTCTGTATGAAATGAAAGTGATCACAGTTCTCAATTCCAGACCTTCAAACTTACCTTAAAAAACATCTTGCTCTCGTAGCAATAAAATTCAGATTTGATTCATACCAAAAAGAATACAGAAAGTTTCAAAGGCTTGTCAGTTTTTCCTTTTTCTTTTCCCCATAGTTGTTTATATACTTACCTTTTCTTTCAGCAAGAGGTATAGTAATTCAACATCCTTGACAGTAAGGGGTGGAGGGACAAAGTAAAAAAATCTAGATAATGTATCTCTGTCCACACGTTTTCAGATGCTTATAGCATTCTGATTGCCTTTTATTTCAACACATTCCAAACTCTGCACTGGCAGAGTGATGACAAGAATTTTAGGCGTGGGTCATCATGGAGAAGACAGTTTCCTCCCCGTGAAGTCCATGGGATCAGTATGATGCCTGGTTCCTCAGAGACATTGCCAGCTGGGTTTAGGCTAACCACCACATCTGGGCAATCTCGGAAAATGGCAACAGACGGTACAGTATTTTTGCATTTTTGGCTTTCACATGATGAGATGAGATAGTAAATGTGCATATTATCACTTTCAGGAATTGATTATTGCCTTCCTTTGAAAATTATTCTGTGCTTTCAGCAAAACCCTGAATAAATGGCAAGTGGTTGACTCTGAAATTCCCACCATTTAGTTCACATCTATTTATTACATAGATGTCTCCGCCAGCGAGAATATTGGCTAATGGCTATGTTGGGGAATGAAAAATATTATCTTCTGTATTTCTTTAGACTTCCATTTTTTCAAGCTAACTGTTTTAGGAAGAAGCTAGATCTGAACTAGAAGTAGACTCTTAATAGATGAAAACTGGTTTCATTCCACTAAATATTCAAATTTCACGTTTAACACCAGTAAGCTGACTTCATCAAATACCTATGCACATATACATAAATATGTATATGTATATATCCCCTCTGACAAAGGTATAAGTCTTAAGTAATCACTTTTAATGAATTTCCTAGTGGAAATTACTAGATAAGTGGTAAGGGAAAACCATCTGTTAGGAAGGAGATCAATCTAAACATTTTATCTCCTCTATCTAGTACCTGGCACAGTGTGCATACATGGTATGCATTTCATAAATTTGTTGAATTTGAGCTCAAATATTTTTTCATGAGAATTCATCATCATTCTTGTCAAGTAGACAAGGGGCAAAAGAGTCCTGCTTTCTTTATATCATTATGGCATAATCTCTTACTTTGCCACATCATCAGTTCATGATTTTTGAAGTTTACTAAAATGTTTCAAGAATTGTTTTAAGTCCCAAGAGTTTTTAGTAGTTACTGAGAGCTAGAATCTCATCAGTATGCAGAGGAAGCATAAAAACACCATCAACTAAGTTTTGCCAGGGTATTCCATGTTTTTACTAAAACAAAACCAGGGAGTAATATAGTATACTTCAACTAAGAGATTCAAAGATCACAAAAATAGAGCAATCTGGTCCAACCTTCTCATTTTCTAGATGAGAAAATTTAAACTGAGAGGGGAGAAGTGACTTGCTCAAGGTCACACATGTACCAGTCTGAGGCAAAGTTTGAACTAAGGTCCTTCTGTCCCCCCAAGACCTGTATTCTATCTATTTACTATCCCACCTAGAAGCCTCAAGGCATTCTCCCCCCAACTTATCAGGAAATTAAATGCCGGTGGTGCTTTTGAAACTAAAAACTCAGCTGAGTTAATTTCCTTAGACTGAGCCTTTTCAGAGAAGAGTAAGGATTTTAGGACCATAGAGTTACAGTTGGAAGGGGCCTTTGAGGCCACCTAGTTGAATCCCCTCATTTTACAGACCAGGAAAATCTCCAAAGGGGAACCAGAGAAGATTAGTTGGCTTAGAATTGCTCTTCTGGGGGAGGGGACCCCCCCATTTAACTCTGGACTTTGATATTCCATCCCCCAGGCCTGCTAAAGCCCTTCTCTCCATTTACAGTTGCATCTTCGAGGTTGCAGAGGTTAGACAGCTCCACTGTTCGCACATACTCATGTTGACACGCCTATCAAAGGAGGCAGCACTGAACTGTTGTGAGTAGCTGTTGTTTACTCCAAAAGAAATGTGCACCTGGTTTCAACACCTCCCCACCCCATCTCTGGCATTCCTTGGTAGTTACAGTTTCTCAGTCCAGTGCCACCATTAACATTGATCTGTCTACTGTGGTTGAAGATCTCATGGCAACCTGTCATCTGATCACCACCATCCCATCAGTGCTATGTTAAGTTTGTTCCATGACTAACATTTAAATTAAGGGACACGGTATAATTAACCAACCAGGATCTGTCCTTTAAACCAGTAGGAAAAGAATGCCTTAAAAGTTAATACTACTTTACTAGAAGAGGCAGATAGTGCTTTAGACAAAATCTACCCAATGAGAGAGAGAGTAGGAAAAATAGCTTGGCATCTTTAGTCTTAGGCAGGGATTCCTAAACATTTTTTTTTTTTAGTATTGTAAACCCCTTCTCAGAACAATAATAAATTCATAAAATAAAATACAAAGGATTACAAAATAAACCAATCCTATTGAAACAGTTATCAAAATAGTAAACAAAACAAGGTCAACATACCCTAGGTTAAGAACCTTTGGTTTTAGGCATCTCTGTCAAAAAGTTTTAGCTTCTTTGCACTTCATCTTGACTTAGTTTTCACCAAAATGATGCTAAGAGGCAAATTTTATAAGTTACTAAGTTTCTGAAAAGTGAAAAAACTTTTTCTATAATGTTGGGAAGACAAATGGTCTTGTTAGCTTAAGACCTTTTACCGTAGATGGGAGTTGGGTCTCGCTCAATGGCATATCCAAAGGCTCTCCTATCCACAACAATCACGGTAAAACAGAATCAATTACTAAATTTGCCAACATACAGAAAAGACTCCTTTACCTTCTACACATACGTGGTAGGTACATTTTCACCAAGGCAGTACCATTTTGTAGAACAGATTTGGGGGAAGGAGAATAATTGGGAAGATTTTCAGAAAGAATGGTATGTTCACTTGGGGTAAGATAGTAAGAAGGGGAGTGGATGAGAAGCAGCTCTTCATTGTTCATTGCCTTGAACCCCAAGGGTCACCAAATTTATAATTCATCTTTTGTATCCAATAAGGGAGTTAGCTGGTTCAAAAAAAATTCAAGTAGGAGATTTAATTAAAAACATGCAACCCTAACATTAGAAATGTAATTACTGCATACAATTTGGCATTTAATTGGGCACAGTCTGAAGCATATAATAATTTCATTAAACAGGAGGTTTTCCAGAATAATGTTCTCTCATAAATACATCCTACATACAACATGTTAATTTCCCCAAGAATTGAATATTTTGCTGTTTTACACAATGAATACTTAATATGGTTCATCAGGGCTTTGCTGCTTCTGACTAAGGGAAGCATTTATCTTTCTCCCCTAACTAGTCCCATTCTGTTTTGTACATAATGTTTCAGTTAGCATTTTCATGATCCCCTCTCCTGGGAATTCTAACCATACTTATTTACAATAGTTAAACCCATAAGGAATGATTTTAGATGAACAGAGTATATATGCTTTATGAAAAATTCAGAGCATGCTGTTTATTCATTTTCCTGTATGATGTTGAGTGGTTATAGGTGATTTTTGTCAATATAAAGCTATTTGCAGATCATTGAGCACTACAGAAATTCTAACTCTGATTACTGATTGAAAGAGAGGCAATGAGCATGTTAATAAATGCCACCTTTGGACCATTTCAACAACCCTGTGCCATATTATTTTAGCACAATTGATAGCAGCAGCTTCTAAAAACTGTGGCATAAGCAGTAGCAAAAGTGTTGCAGTACTATATGTTTCAGACTCACATAATTTCAAATAGGGGGCCATCTCCAGTCATCCTGATCTATATCTTGCCACTGGACCCAGATGGCTCTGGAGGAGGAGAGAATGAGGCTGGTGACTTGACATAGCCCTCTCTCACTTAAACCCAATTCACTCTCAAGGCATGCCGTCTCTTTCCTGAAGTCATGGTCCTCTTCGAGAAGGAAGGATGAACAACAATCTATGCGTAATAGTAGCTGCCCCACTAAGGACCCAACTGGCCAGTTCCAGTTAGGCAACACAGCTCCTGCTTTCCTTCCTTCCTCTCTCCTCTCCCTCTGTCCACATAGAGCCTTACCTGTGGGTGTTCTGTACAAAGGAATATAAATTTTGATTGCTGAAACCTCACAAGATATCTTAGGGGTTAAGGGCTAGATTTCTTTCTTAAGGACCATGCCTTAAACCCAGGTCACTCTGGCTCTCATAGACTGGCCAACAAGAGGTCCCAGCCCAAGCTTCACTTGGTCACTGTTTGGGCCCTGATGGCTCAGAGTGAATGTAAATAGCAATTGTTTCTATTTTGACCAGAAACCCCGTGGGTCTTCCCCTCCCAGATTGATTTTTGTTTTTTTTTTGACTAGGTAAAAGAGGCCAATAGTTTCCTTATTTCTTACTTAGTCTTAATCACTGAATGGGCTTTACCTCAGTCAAACTGAGACTTGGGAAAGACCTTCACTTAAAAAAGCCAAGCTCTCCCACTGCACTGGGGCTATCTCTAGTTGTCCTAATCTATATCTTGCCTCTGGACCCACATGGCTCCAGAGGAGAAAGTGAGGCTGGTGACTTTGCACAGCCCTCTCTCACTTAAATCCAATCCACTTGCAAGTCATGGCATCACCTTCCTGATGTCGTGGTCCTGTTTGACAATGAAAGACAAACAACCATCAGTATCAAACAGACGTGCTCGGTAGAATAATTTAGTAACCAGGTTTGCTTTTTTCTGCAAGGATACTGAATTGTTGGAGGGGTTCCTAACAATGTGCAACATGAACCCTTTTGGCAGTATAGTAAGGTCTATGGATGTTTTTACATGTAAAATAAAACACAGAAAATTGTTAAGTAACACTTCACATTGAAATACAAATATAAAAATATTTTGTAATAAAAACATTCACAGACCCTCACCTCAATTGACCCCAAATTTATGGTTTCAAGGGAGTACAAATTTAGTGTTGGAAAGGACTACAGAGGTCATTAACTCTAATCCCCTCATTTTTACAATGAGGCCCAAAATACAATGAGGTCATAAATGTCAGAAGTGAGATTTGAATCTAAGTTCTGTGCCTCCGCATCCATGATTATTTCCATTGTTCCACCCTACTTGCCTAAAAAGCCTAATACTATTGAATTTACCTTCAAGTGGATCAAAATAATCTCTTTTCATGTTATATGTAAACTTCAGTCTAATACTCTTCATTAAAATATGAAAACTATATGCAACTGGTGCCAGGACCCATGACTACCTGTTCTCATATTCGATTAGTGTTAGCCTAAGAGTAGTTGGTTTCTTAGGTAGACACTCCTAAGAAAGTAAGAAGAGTAGAACTCGACTGCAGTTGATAACATTCTATTTACTGTTTCTTTAGATGTCATCTTTTCAGTCTACTCTACCTGAAGTGCACTATCACCTTAGAAGAGGAGCCGTGAAAACTACTAGGACAATTCAGCCCTAAGGGAAAATAATGACAAGTCAAGGTTTATTAAGCTGAAAATGTGATTCTTTTCCCGTGCATTGTTTGGTTAGTTCACTAAAATTGTAAGAGGAAAAAAAAAAAAAAAAGCTTAAGTCATTTTAAAACAAGCATCCTTTACACCAGATGTTTTACAAAATGGAACCATTCATTTTTACATTGTTCCATCTGTTTTACTGTAATATACTAGACATTTATGTATTACTGTGTATGTATTTCTTTTAAAACGTGTAAGTTTTATGTAAAATTGATATAAATATGATTTTATATAAAAAAAATTCTATGGTTCATGGAGTCTGAGTGCAAGCACTTGACAATTATCCTGTTTGTATCTTATCATTCCATTTTTACAGTTTTTGGATTGTAACAGTCGGATGAATATGTTTATTGGAGTTAGCTTCCACTCCTTCCTCCTTCAAATCTGCCAGTACTTAAAGCTGGACACCTGCCTCTGATCCCATCCAAACTGAACAATTTAACCTGGAAATGGAGCCAAAATGGACCTTCAAAGGCAACCCGAAATGCCCAGAACCTGTAGAAAAAAGCACTGTGATGGCTCTCTATCCTTTTCAACACAAAACCAAGCAAACTGTTTACAGAAGCAATGACTAAAAACCAAGTTTCTAAGGAACATTATCTTTTCTTGTTATCTGTGGACCAAGAAAGAACCTTTCTTTCCTAATAACCACATTTTCATTCTAAGGTCTTCAGTTGCCAGCCAGCATTAGACAATGATCTCCAAGCACTGCAAGGAGTCTGAGGCTCAAATTTCCTACTTTAAAAACAAACAAATAACACTGAAATTCCCCTCCCCCTACACACACACACACTTTTTTTTTGTTTGTTTTTGTCTTTGGAACAGGACATTAGCCAGACCCATGACTAATGTTATAAGCTTTTAGCCAAGATGGCCTTGTTGAGACTTCCCCTGAAGTCCATTTTTATCAGAGGAAATAACTGAAAGACAGACAGAATAAATAACATATATAGTGTATAAAAATATAGAAGAGCAACTCTTCCCTGTGGCTTTATTTGGTGGTGTGACTGTTGTTTATTCTTTGTTTACATGGGAAATTTCAAAGTACAACCTATTTAATAATGCCATTTACCTAAATGCTAATTTTCTGCTGCTTGACTTTATTAAGCTCAAGACCTGTCTTTTAGTTATTTCTTTTCGCAGTTTAATTTGCAATGTTTGCACGTACATAACATTTGTTTTGTTGTCTTCTGTTTGACAGATTTCAGTAGAAAGGTAACGGTGAGAGAATCTTCCCCCAATTGTCAATAAAAAAATAATTCTTCCACCTCTGTGTTTAATCTTTGTTTGTTAGCTAGTCACACAAAGATGTAAATAAACCACCACACAACATTGGTACCCAGTGTGATAGTTGCCTTACCTCATTCTGCCACAAGAGGGAAGACTAAACTCACGAATCAGCCTGATGAGCTGTTGGAAGGATTTGCAAATGTTTGATTATAAACCTGGAGAAGACAGCCAAGGTCTGCGGAAGGGGATGGAGCAAACATTAAACATTCTTTAAAACATTCTCCAGAGGCACATGTCTAGCACTTTGCATATCACCCATGTAAACAGATGCCTACATAGGAAATGTGATGATATTTACTGGGATTAATGGTAGACAGTTTTTCTAATGCTAATCTTCATTTTTTATTGTCAGTGTAATCATACCATCCTTTTATTTTTTTATTATAAATCCTAATATTATAGTACACATGAAAGTGATGTCCACATAGATACCTATATGTATATAGGTATCTTTAGCTAAATACACACAACCGCATTATGTCTGGTTCAGTAGTTCTTAACTGGCAATTCATGAGTATTTTTAAAATGTTTTAAGATCCAATCATGTCATGCTCCTTACAGGCAGTTAGTTAGTTAGTTAGGCTAAGGGAGTTCCTATCTATCTATAAGGAGATAGATAGGAAAACAGGCAATGTCATTTATTATGGATAGCACTAGGCGAGGCATGGAGGGGGTATTCTGAAGAAATGATAATAAATTCACCTTCACAGAGTTAACAGTGCCTTTTAAAAGACAAGATAACTTCCAGCACATCCCAAAACTCTAGACCCTCTTTCATCACTAGCATAACAGTAACAGCTATATGACCTCAAAGGTCCCTTCATTCACCTCTGGAATCATCTCCATGGACTCCTCCCACTGGGTATTATTAAGAGAATATGTTTGAAGAAGGATTTTATACAATCTGGGCTGGTTTCAAAAAAATGTCGCTTTTTTGTGCTTTTTTAAAATAAGTAGTTTTAGATTTTTCAATCATGGCTGCCAATTCACAACTCCTAGCCTTGGTTACTTACCAGTGTCTCTTTCATGTAAAGCATTACAGTTTTGGTCTAGCTTTCCAACTAGGCAAGAGATACATTTAATTTTCTTAAGTAAAAGAACTGGATAGGAAAAATATTTTTTTTCATATGAAAATTATCTGTGAAATTGAACACAAATTTCCTTAAATTGGATGGAAACCTGACATTTTAAAAAACATTCCTTGGCACTTCCTTAAATAAACACATGCAAAGTCACTGGTCGTATCAGTCAAACAGAAGGCCCATTCAGCCTGCAACATTCCCAAGTGCCCACCCAAACAGATTAAAATGTAATTGAGAATTCACAAAATAAAAATACCACAAAACATAATGTGAATTTGTGGCTAAGTCATATGTGGCCTGCAGAAGCCCTACGTATGGGCAAGTAGCCCCGTGTTCTTTTTTTATTTCAGCTTGACACCGCTAGTCTAAGGAACCCTCAAAGAGACTCCTTTCCCTAAACCTATTCTGCAACAGGAATGAGAGGTCTTGAACTGGACTAGAACTCAGGTTTTCTTGGTTTTGAGGACAGTTCTCTGTCTACTATGCTACCTAAAATGATGAAAAGCAGGAATGGTCTAGGATTACCTTTTGAAAGCTTTTTTTTTTTTTTTCCAAACAGTGATTCCTATGATTAAAAATGGAGAAAAGGGTGATAGATATGAATGAAGAAGTGCCCAGATTGCCATTGCTGCTTTCTATAGACTAAAATTTCCCTGTTGGTACAGTTATCCCTTCCACATTATGACTTTCCCCATCATAGTTTCAATACATTGTAGGTTGACATAAGAAATTAAATGGGAATTCTGGGGGAGTTTTGCAGAAGCCACAGACGACACGTGAAGGCCAGCAAAAGACACAAAAAGTTTAGAAACACACAAATGCATAAAATATATATACAGTACTATATAACATCAACATATTTTATCTTTTAATACTGTAAACACCCCATAAAAGAAAAAGTTCTGACTTCTCTGTTACAAAGGGAGGGCCAAATTGGGTGCCATCTTAGGGAGGGAGGCGGAGAAAAATTTAAAACTCAAAAGCTTATGGAAATGCTTGTTGATGAATCAAAATAAATTAATAAAAAAAAAAGAAAAAAAGGGAGGACCAAAAAATTTTACGTGGATTTTCTAGATCACAGGGACATGGTGCCCCTAACCCCTTCCCCCCCACCCTACAATATAGAAGGGATAACTGTATATACTTCAATGCACCTGGGATCTGATTGATGTGGATAGTTCCTTCAAAAATAACCTATGATACAAAGCTTCTTAATCTCTCTCTTAGAAGATAGCTCTTCCCTCTTCCCTGAGGGGGAATACAACATTTTCTAATCACTCTGATTTGCGTCATGACTAGAATCTGCAGCCAAAGCCCTCTACCTTTAAGTACTAAATGAAATGTTGCCAATGTACCTTTATATTATCACCGGCCTGCTCATCTTCTCTGTCTCACTGTGACTGTACTCAAAAGAGTTTGCATGGAGAAACTGTTTCTCCAATAGAATTCTCCATTTTAATCAATGTAACTACATTCAAAAAAAGAAAGGAAACAAGATAACTTTTTTTTCCAGACATAAAGACATTATTGATTTTTAAATCTGTTAGGACTTACAGCTGAAACAATTACATGAAATGGCCAAAAAAAAAAAAATCCTGCTCCTTTAAAATTCAAAGGTAAGCTGTATAATTTTCTATACATTGAACCAATTGAAAACACTAGGAAATCAGGCAGCTAGGTGGTGCAATGGATAGAGCACCAGGTCTGGAGCCAGGAGTTCTAGAGTTCAAATCTGGCCTCAGACCAGACGCTTGACACTTACTAGTTGTGTGACCCTGGGCAAGTCACTTAACCTCAATTGCCTCATTAAAAAAAAAAAGAAAGAAAAAGAAAAACTAGGAAATCATATTATTCTTCTTTGTATCAGTTACAGAGAAAATTTAAACTAAGTGTTTCTTGCATAATAACTGTGCATTTTCTCTAGAATCTCAAAAACTCCATACTTTCCCCTTTGCATAGTACACTTTTAAGAGATATAAAAGACAAGTAAATAAGTTGACGTGTTTATTCAAATAGCAAATTCCAAAGCATTAGGAATCTAAGTCACCACTTTTTTTTTTAATAAAACTACAGAACTGTACATACAGAGGGTATAATTCATTCTCCTGACCCAGAGGCACTGAAAGGTCCTGAGTACTTTGTGAATCATCCAAGATGAAATTATACACAATCCAGTTTACTACACATACCTTACAGGGAGCAAGTATGTTTCACTGCGTTCTAGTTTGTTCAAAATTGGGTTTATCAGAAAATTCAGTTCATTAGAAAACTCCATTCTTTTGCCCATTCTAGACCAGTGTGAATGGCCTTACCAATAAAACCTCACTTGGTCCATTTTACTTTTCAGTGTAATTGGAAGCACAGTCATACAGTGGGAAGGGCTTTGAGTTCTTTGGCTCTCGAGTCCAAAGTTATGGCTCTAAGTCCTACTTCTGACACTCCTACCTGTGGGACATTGGGCAAGTCACCTATCTTTTGCGGACTCAGTTTCCTCATCAATAAAATGAGTAAAGGGATTAGATCTCTGAGGTTTCTTCCAGCTTTAAATCTATGATAATATCCTTTAAGCTGGAACCCAGGGTGGAACCTCCAGCCTCGAGGCCACAGGTGGCCCTCTTTGACTGAATCCAAACTTCACAGAACAAATCCTCTTAATAAAAGTAAAACTTGGACTCGGTCGAAAGGCCACACCCAAGGACCTAGAAGGCCATATGTGACCTTGAGGCTGCAGGTTCCCTACCCCTGCTCTACGTAATCTTTTTTTTTCTTTTTTCCTTCCCACGCCATGGAGATTGTCCTACTCTTTCTAAGATTAATTTGTCATGTAAAATAAGTCATCTACTTCTATTCCTGTTCCAAACTCCTAACAACTTTAGCTTCTCAGGAGCAGTGGCAGGTAAATTTGAACATAAGGCAGGAAGAAGGGCCAAAGGTACATTTGACTACAGTTTCTTCAAATTAGAGGAGGGAGAGTGTAAGTAGGACAAGATAATCTTTGAGGTCCCCTGCAGCTCTGACAGTCTATAATTTCATTAGGCTCATACTAGAATTTAGCATAATTACAGAAAACAAAGCAACAAAAACATAAAAAAAAAACTAAAGGATGGATAAAAATACTAAGACCTGTAACAAATAACCAGTAGCTATGGGCATGTTCAATTAAAGACCTTCCATTCAACTACATAATTAACCTCTATTTCCTAACTACTTTGCTTTGTAACTACTGAGACCTTCCAACTATCCACCTATTTCTCTGTACCAAAGTAAAATGTCTTCTCCACTGCTATGTAAGTTTTTACAGAAGACAAAAGGTCATGATGTCCGTTTCAGTACTTCCTCTATCTGGCTAAAGACACGTGGATCCTCGATTGTGGGAGATACCTGAAAAGAAAATCAGAGAGTCATAAGTACTTTTAACTCCATTTCCCCTGCTCCCTTCGAATTTGATATTTTATTGTTGTTTAGTCATTCTTCATTTATATCAAACTCTTCTTGACCCTGTATGGTTGGTTTGTCTTTTCTCGGCAAAGATACACTGGGGTGGTTTGCCATTTCCTTCTCCAGATCGTTTGACAGATAAGGAGAAAAATATGGGTAAGTGACTTCCCCAGGGTCACACAGCGAGTAAAGGTCTGAGGTCAGATTTGAATTTGGGTCTTCCTGACTCCAGGCCCAGTCCCCTATCCACTGTGCCACCCAGCTGCCCTTGCATTTGATAAACTCATGGGCAACTCTCTACTCCCTCTTCTCTGATATAGTTCAAGTGGCTATTTGCCAAAAGAAGGATCCAAATGATACTGAACTATTTTGAACCTCTTATAGATTAACAAAAAAAAATTAAACTACTGGAAAATTTTACAAAGAAAACATTCTCCAGAGGCATGTATCTAGCACTTTGCATATCACCCATGTAAACAGATGCCTACATAGGAAACGTGATAATATTTACTGGGATTAATGGTAGACAGTTTTTCTAATGCTAATCTTAATTTTTTTGTCAATGTAATCACACCATCCCTTTATTTTTTATTATAAATCCTAATATTATAGTACACATGAAAGTGATGTACACATAGATACATATATGTATATAGGTATCTTTAGCTAAATACACACAACCACATTATGTCTAGTTCAATAGTTCTTAACTGGCAATTCATGAGTATTTTTAAAATGTTTTAAGATAAAGTTTTTTAATTTTAAAAATGATAAATAATTTAAACTTTATTTTTAAAATATTTTGATAATTATATTTTAGTATAATTGGTTTCTTTTATATGTATTGCTTTGTATGGATTTTATATATTTAATATCATTATATTAAGAAAGTGTTCACTGGTTTCACAAAGTGTCAAAGGAGCGTGTGCATGCACACACACACACAAATTTAAAAAACTCTAGTCTGGATCAAGATTCTAATAGGTGTAGGCAGAAAAATCCATTTGCAAATTTCTTAATTTAGATTTTCATTATCCACTTAAATCATTTGTACTAGAATAATACTCACAAGTGTAAGTCATAGTTAGAAAGAGAGGAGTCAAAATTGCCTATTTATAAGGCTCTTCTGTTTGTACTTCCATCACAGAAGCAGTAAAGCATTGGGTGGTCCAAATGATGGACTTGGAGTCAGGAAGCCCTGGGTTCAGATTTTGCCTTTGATCCTTCTTAGACAAGTCTTCAACTTAAATTTCCTCATCTATGCAATGAAAGGGTTTTACCAAATGATCTTTCAGGTCTGTTCTAATACTAAATCTGTGATCCTTTGTTTCTGTTTCTGATACGTATTAGCTGTATGATCCTGGACAACGCATTTAACCTCTCAGGGACTCAGTTTACTCACTGGTCAAATTAGATGTTTGGACCAGATAGTCTTTCAGATCATTTCCAGCTCTAAATCTGTGATTTTATAAAAAGGGATCTCAAAAAAAATAAAAGCCGCCACCAGGCCAATGCTGTGTCTCACGTGCTTCATAATTTCTTCCAAAACTTTTTCCTCTGTAGCATTTATGTCCAGGGTAGAAATTTCCAATTGTGAGCACTCACCAATCTTAAGAAATCTTTAATCACACACAGAGTCAGGAGAAGGATGGTGGGTTCTCACCTTTCCTTACTACACAAAGTGCTAATGGAACCATGACCTTGAATGACAGTATGTTTGATTTTAATTATCTTACATTTCCTTGAAAGGAAAATATTTCCCTATAGTCATAGCTATAATCAAGGGACACACATATTCTTACCTAGGTTTGCAGATGTCTATCAGGGCAATCACTGCTGACATTTGGATAGGGCCACATACCAAGTTCTTTATGTTATATCATTAAAACCTCATAACAACCTGTTTAGGCAGATACTCCAGGTCCTGTTTTTCCTAATTTTGCTGCTGTATCATTTCAGTCATGTCTGACTCATGGTTACCCCATCTGGGGTTTTTTAGGCAGAGATACTAGAGTGGTTTGCCATTTTCTTCTCCTCATTTGACAGTTAAGGAAACCGAAGCAAACAGTGTTAAGTGACTAGCACACAGCTAGTAAGCATCAGAAGCAGGTCTTGAACCCAAGTCTTCCTGAGTCCAAGTCCATTATTCTATCCATGGTCCTTTACTGCTCTTGTGATGGAACTATAAATAGCAGCTGCTCCATAAATTTGCAATTTTTTTTAACTTTTTTAATTCCGTTAAGCCTATTAGTCATAACATACATATCTCATTTTCAAATTCATTACCATCACATTCCATTTACTTCTTACTTTTTTATGCCCCAGACACTGCTCAGCTAAAAGCCTGAGGAATAAGAAAGCCTAAGTGGTACTTAATCCTTCCATCAGGCTGGATCCAGAGATACTCATAAATATCTCGGAGGGCATCTATTTCAAGGCTGAAATTCAGCTGTGGAGAATGGCCTGGATGCTACATCTTACTAGTACCAATGAAATCAAAGGGAAAACAAAATTAGAACTCAGTGTTACAAATTCTCAGCTGACTACCTTGTAAGGCTTTCCATTGACAAGAGCAGACAGAGCTGACCGTGGTATCTTGCCCGAGCGTGTCTTGGGTAACTGCTTAACAAACACAGCGTTTCGGAAAGCCGCCACCGGACCGATGCTGTCTCTCACATGCTTCACGATCTCTTCCACAATCTTCTCCTCTGTAGCATTTACTTCTAGGGGAGAGATTTCCATTTATGAGTGCTCAACAATTTTAAGGCCGTCTTTCATCACAAAGAGTCAAGGAAGGATGGCGGGTTCTCACCTTTCCTCAGCACACAAAGCGCTAATGGGACGTGACCTTTTACAGGATCCTCCTTGCCAACGACAGCACAGTCTGCTATGGCACCATGGGAAAGGACCGACTGGAAGAGGGAAAGATACCAATTTCAGGGTAGTAATCTAATTCAATATGACAAGGGGGGAAAAAAAAGAAGAAACATGCCACCAAAGCCAAAAATTAGACTGTAGCCACTTCCGAGAAAATGACTACTAATCCCCAACATCATTACTCACCAGGGCATCTGTTCAGGCACCACAAGGTAGCCACTGAGTGCTGACAATAATTAAGACAAATCACTTAGCTTATTTCCAAGTTAGGGGATTATTTTCCTCATTATAGCCACTTAATAATGAAGCCAGGGAAAATGTACCATGGGTGCCAAATATAAACAAACAGTGCCCAATTAGCAAAAGACTCTTGAGAGCAGGTTCCAATGGTGCAATTTGCCCTTGACATGAGGCACAAAGAGACATTACTGAGGTGGCCTCAAAAATGGAGTGCACCTGGGAGAAAGGTGCTCAAAACACCAGCCTTCCCATACAGGATGATTAGGGTCACCAGCAAAGAGTAGGAAGAAATCATGAGAAGTCCTTGATTACAGAGGATCCAGGAAGAAATATTCTTTCCATCTCCTACTATAGAGGTCATGGACTGAAGATACAGACGATGACACCTTGGACATGGACAATATGGGAATTTGTTTTACTTGACTGTGCACATATGTTACGGGAGGTTTTTTTTTCTTTTTAATTTGGGGGTGGAAAAGAGATTAAAAAACACTTAAATAAAAAAAATTATGAAAGACAAATAATAAGAATGGATATGATACTAGACCACAGAGCCCTGTATTTGGGTTCTAGGTTCACAGGTTTTGTTGTTCTTGTTGTTGTTGAGTCGTTTTTCAGTTGGGTCCTACTCTTCATGACCCAACTGGCGTTTTTCTTGGCAAGGGTATTGGAGTGGTTTGCCATTTCCTTTTACAGATGAGAAACTGAGGCAAACAAGGTTAAGTGACTTGCTTAGGGTCACACAGCTAGTAGAGGTCTTAGGTGAAATTTGAACTCAAGATGTGATTCCTGACTCCAGGGCCATTCTATCCACTGTGCCACCTCACTGCTTTAGCTTTAGATCTGCATTCAATCCTCACTTGGGCAAGTAACTTCAGTATTCTGATATGGCTCAGTTTCCTCATCTGTGAAATGAGTGGATCAGATGAGATAAATTCTAAGGTTCTACCCTGTTCTATGTCCCATAATGCTAAATATATTTAGGATGTTAAGAACTTAACAGAATACCTAGTAGTATCTCAAAAATTATTTGACTCTCTCACATATCAACCAGACCAAAAAAAAAAAAAAATCAGGAATCTTTTAGAACTGTCTCACAAATTAAAAAAAAAATTAAAAAATCAGCAACTACACAGAGTGGACTTGGAAGGATTCTTCCATCATAGCAGATTTAGGTATTATTGGATGTAAGTTCTACGTCCTTCACAAGGTCTTCATTAACCAAACCCAAATACATCCATCCACCGACAATCATTTGCTTATTAAGTGCTTACTTTGTGCAAGACACTATGTTACGTGCTAGGGATACAAAGAAAAAGCAAAGACAGTCCTCACCCTGAAAGAGGAAATGTTTCTAATGGAGGAGACCACATAGATAAATCAGAACATACAAGATAAATATGGAGTACATTAAGTCACTAGACCTTTTCCTTCTCTCACATCCTATAGCACTTAGAGTCAGTATTACCTTATATACTCCATCATTCAGCACTCTAGTTGTGTTATCTATATTAAGTCTTTTCCCCCAGATAAATAATGGAAAGAACATTGGATTTAGAATCTAAGGTTCAAGTCTCAGCTTGTAACCTCTGACCTTGGACAGGTTACTTAAACTCTGAATGCCTCAAATTTCTCATCTGTCAAATGAAAAATTCAGACTAGGTGTCTTTAATGTCCAGTCTGGCTCTACATCAACGAGTCTATCCTGAATACAAAGTCGGTGACTTTTGCTTTTACTTTCTGGGACATCTCCATGGGGCCAGGCACACGGTAGTTGTTTCTCACATTGCAAATGTTGTTGACTTTCTGACATAGAGACACATAATTGTTTTCATCATGAGCCAGTATCTAACAAAGAAGCTTCTGTTGGAGACATGCTGAGCTAAATTCTTCAAATGCTAATGCTACTATATGGCAAAAAAAAGAAATCCAGATGAATTGTTCTCCTTTTAGACTATTCTCCAAGTTATACATGCTTCATCTATCTGAATGGCAGGAATTCAACTGCCAGATAGTGAAGACCTGGACTTTGCAGTCACAGTAGGGAATATTTACCTGCCAAATGAACATGTTACACATGCTACAGGGATCAGCTGCATCCCTTTCCTTTTGACTTCAAATTTCTTAAGCTAGGTGCAAAAGGTTTTTTTTTTTTCCATTAGTAATTTATTGTGCCTCGTCAACTTCAGCAATCATGCTGACCAATACCTGTTGAAACAACCCTTGGGGAAATAATCCACTGAGATGAAGCATAGCTGTGGGGAGGATGGCCCCAAAGTCCCCAACCATCTTATTAATTCAGCTTTTCAAAATCGAACAATGAGCCAGATGTTCTCAGCTAATCAGTGTGACTATTTCTTTTTAACTGACTCGACTTGCTTTCTTGTGTCTTGTAGACCTGGCCAAAGATGATCTTGACTGGAAATTCCACTTGCCATGTTTTTAATAGAATCACAGAATTTGAGAGTTAGAAGGGAAACCAACAACCACTGAGTTCAAGCCATACCCCCTCAACAAAAAAAAAAGGAATCCCCACTAAAATATATCCAACTAGCAGTCGCCTATTTCTCTGCTTGACATCTTCCAGTGAGGGCATCCCACCACCTCGTGAGACACTTCTTGCTTCTGGATAGTTTTTCCTGGCATCAAGACTAAGTTAGTCTCTTTGCCCTTTCCTTTCGCTGCTCTTGATTCCAGTTCTTTGGGGCCAAAATATTACAAATCTAATCCCTCTTCTTTATAACGGTGTTTAAATATTCTTAGACAGCTAGTATGTCCCCCCGGACTCTTCTTTTTTCCAGGTCAAATATCACCAACTGTTTAAACATTTCCTCATATGCCAACATTTTTAACATAACACATCTCTCCCAAAAGAATATAAGCTTTTTTTTTTTTTTTGGCTAGGCAATAGGGTTAAGTGACTTGCCCAGGGTCACACAGCTAGTACGTGTTATGTGTCTGAGGCCAGATTTGAACTCAGGTCCTCCTGAATCCAGGGCCAGTGCTCTATACACTGTGCCACCTAGCTGCCCCAGAATATAAGCTTCTTGAAAGACAGGAAATATTTCACTTTTGCCTTTATTTCCAGTGTCCAGCACAGTCCCTGGCATATGGTGGTTGCTGAATAAATGTTCCTTGATTGCTTGTTTGATCCTATGGAAACCATGAAGCTTGGAACAGAAAAATCTATAAAGGCTATTGTCCTGAAATTCAAAGAATTACTAAACCAAACAGCAACAACAAACCAAAACAAACAAACAAACAAAAAAAGCAACCCTGGGAGGAGTTAGGAAGAATACTTTTAACCCTTGACCATAGGATCCTAGATGAAGAGACCATCTAGTCCTCACCCCTCATTTTACAGATAAGGAAACTAAGTCTAAAGAAGTTGGGTAATTTACTCAAGGTCATACAGATGATGAGTGTCAGAGGAGGAATGGGAATCCAGATGTTGATATATATATATCAATACACATTGTATGGGCAATAAAGTAAACTTAAGAATTTAAAGTAAGGAAGTAAATATGTCTAAAAATGTCACGAAGAATTTACTAAGATGGTTCACGTAAGATGAAATAATGGAAATATCGATCTCTTTTCAAAGAAATATATTTGAGAGAGGAAATAAAAGACTAGCACTATGTAAAGTGGTATTAATGAATAAGCTAAGTGGTATTAATGAATCTGAAGAGTCATTTATTGTGGAAGTAGTAGGTGAGGATAAGAGGAGAGAGAATGAGAACAGGTGTTAGAATGGTATACCAGATCCCCTGGCCAAGTGGAGGAAATAAATGATGATAATAAATCAAAAGCTAACACTGAGACAAGATATAGTGGTAATGGGAACTTTCGCTTCATGATTACCTGGTAGAAATCTTTTTTAGGATAAAAGCAGAGCATCTGATAAATATTTTATTTGTACAATTGACAATTTCATCTCTCAGAAGATATGGGAAGTGAATTTTAATGAGGGTAAATGTGAAATCTATAAAGTTTGGAAAAGCCAATATATAAATACTTGCCAGGTTGATGAGGGTAACTAGAGAGCAATTCATGTAAAAAAGGCTGAGGCTTGGTTTTTGTCCTTTTCTATTGCAATCAGGTCTTACCCATAGTAGAGTCATAGCAACTACCCACCAAGCTGAATTTCTTGATTGAAAGATTACAGTGTAATGCAATTTTCTTTTTAAAAGAAAAGCTCATATAACTTTAGGCTGTTGTTACAGCCTAAGTACAAAGTCCAGAAAGAAAGGGAATTGATAGTTCAATTATTCTCCTTTCCAATCAGATATAGTTATGGGCATCATATATCAGACAAAACCTTGACAAACTAAAACATGTCAGAGAAGGGTGATAGAGATTAAATGCTTGTCTCAAGAATACTTGTTGAAAGAAAAGGGAACATATTGCCTGAAAAAGAAAAGACTTACGGGTGGCTATCTTTAAATATTTAAAGGCCTTTCACATAGATGAGGAATTAGATTTAATCTGTATTACCATAGGGCAGAAGTAGCTCAAGTGGATGGAGTTATTGGCTTTACGAGACAGTGAGTTCTCCACTACTGGACGTCTTCAAGAAGAAGCAGGATGATTATTAATTTCAGACACCATGGGAGGTATTTCTACATCAGGGAGGGAGTTGGACTAGATAATATCTTGCTAAGTTTCTTCTCCCAACACCATTTCAAGATTTTGTGAGTTTGGGGTATGTCATGATCAAAGTCTGTATAGCAGGAGAGAGATGTTAAAATTAAATGAAATAGCATCCTAAGGGCAGTGAAGACTTCTAGGGTCTAAATCTTTCCTTGAAACAAAGACCAGTCTTTCTAATACCAAGTTTCCTAGAGTTGTTGCATAGGTGGGGCTCATAGAAAATGGAAGTCTACAGAAAATTACAAATAATTATCATGAGAGGGCAATATAGGAGAACATAGTAGACACAAGTTGGCTGTAATGCACTACAAGCAATGAATTACAAAGAGTTAGAATAGGAATTTTGTCAAAGAAAGATATGATCACAAAGGAAGATGGGTAGCTATATGGCGAAACTAAAGGATAAGTGTTAAGCACTCTTTTGTTCTACCGGTATCCATTAAATGTAAAAATTGAATGAATGAATATAAAAGCATTGAAGCACTTCGTGTGTGCTAAAGGCTGGGGAAATAAATACAAGCAAGCAACATAGCCCTTGCCATGAAGGATTTTACATGCTAATTGGGAAAGAATACATATGAGAACTAAAGTTGGAAAGTGGCAGAAGGAGAGAATCTTGGGAGGTGGTCAGAATATAAGTGAGTTGGCTTGCAAATGGCCAGGAAATGGTGTGATAGAAGATTTCTAATATGTTAAGATGACCTCCCCAGTCAACTTACAGGAGGACGTTAGAAAATAGGGGATAGGCAGGAAGAGATGGGCTGTAACTGGCACCATTGGAAGCCATATCTACTCGGATGCTATCAGAGATCCATTTGGTTATTTAAGGGTTTTAATCCTTCATAGAAAATTTCCTTCTGTCTCTGTGTCACAAGGATCTAAGGCAGAAAGATTCAATAAAGGCAATGTCAAGAAACCCTTCATCATTATTAAACAAATGATATTTTGGGGGGAAAAAGACTGAAGATGAGGGAGAGCTTGAGAAGGCAGCAAAATATGTCTTTTTCAACTCTTTGAGGCAGAAGACAAATAATTTGACTTCTGAGATGAGGAGTTCTATGAAAATGAGGAGACTGGGTACGAAAAGCAAGGATCAGAAATTCCTATTTATGGATTCAACAAATATTTAATGAATGCCTCCTAGGTACAAAGCACATCCAGGCACGAGATAGTTGTGGTTCAAGGACAATTGTGTTACCTGAGAACTGTCTTGAGTAGCCTTATTCACACTGGGAAATAGCTGAGATCCTTGAAGTTATTACCACTTCCTGTGACAATTTAACACATGTTCCTTAAACATTTTTCGTGGCATTTTGTATTGTGAATTTTAATTGGGATAAGAGGGACAATGGAATTTTTAATTTATCTTTTTAACAGTCTCTGGGAAGTTAATTTAAAGCAGACAGTAACATGGGGAGTCTAACTGTTGTAGAGGAAGAATCAGAGGGAGAAAAGGAACATTGAGATTAAAAATAAAATTTGAATATGCATTAAAAAATCAATCTGAGAAAAATTGTGAGAAAAATTACAATTTTCATTAATATTCATATTATGCAAGATAATATTGAGCAAATGTAAGATGATTTAAAGTCGACAGAAATCAAATTCTCAAGGTATGCTCACTGGGCACACAATCATTCTGGGAAGTCATGGCTCCTGTACTAGTGAAAAAAAGCACTAAACTGGAAACAAACAATGGCAATTTGGTCAAAACAACCTTTATAGAGACAAATTGCTTTAGAACACTGCTATAGGCTTCAAGTATAGCATTTTAACACCAAAGTTCCAAGTTTCCATGGATACCAATAGAACTTTCAGAGAGAGAGAGAGAGAGAGAAGGAAAATCAAAGGAACCTAATTCTCCCCTTGGAAAAGGGAGATAATAGATCATAAGACATAGGGTCTTAGACTTAGGGATGGAGGCAATGGAGTCCCTATTTTTCACAATCCCCCTCATTTTACAAATGAGGAAACAGACTGAAGGAGATTAAGTGACTTGCTCAGGTCACACAGCTAGTAACACTTAAGGAGAACATTGATGCCATGTCTTTCTGATTCCACATCCAGTATCTTATTTTAGCATACTTATTTTGAAGAAAGGGATGAACTTTGTACTATAGGCAAAAGCACTAGGATACTTAAGATCCTTTCTCTACTAACCCCTAACAGAGCATTGAAAAGTTGAGTGCAAATGCCTTGGCTGTCCAGGGTAACACCTAGAATTTCTATGGTTCTTTAAGATCTCAAAATACTTTATATGTATAATCTCATTTGACACTCACAACAATCCTGTGAGGTAGGTGCTATTATTATCCTTATTATACAGATGAAGAAACTCTTAGCCTTAGCTAAGAGAAGTCAAGTGACTTTCCCAGAGTCACATAAGTAATAAGGTTCTGAGGTGAGATTTGAACCTAAGTCTTCTTAACTCCAGTTCCAGGTTCTATCCACTAAGAGATCCTTTCTCAAAGGTCAATTCAGGTTCCACATGCCTTACTCTGATTCATGACTTACAAACAGGGAAGCAATCCATTTTGCTTCAGTGGTTGAACTACAAACTGAATGTGGTTCTTGAGGAAAAGCAATAAAAGCCCTCCATGGGAAGAATTCTGTCCATTTTCTCCTAATTTAAGTAAAAGTGTATGCTTTGATATTTCAAGGACCCATAATTTCATGGACAGTTCCTCCATCAACACAGAGAGCAGTTCTTCTACGACTTGGAAAGTAATCACTGAGTTGCTGCAGCCCTAAAAATTCACTATCCATTGAACAATCTGCTACAGAGCCTCTTTGAAATTAGGCTGATTTTTGAATGACAGACATAGGGTCCATCACCACACCTATTCCCTAAATCTTTGAGATTCATAAGAAACTTGTGGAAGAAGGCTGACCTTGGGAGTCATGGGAACTTCCTCTACCACTTACTAGTTGTGTGACCTTGCATGAGTCCCTTAACACCTTTGGTCTTCTGTTTCCTCATCTGAAAAAGGAAGGGATTAGGCTAGATGACCTCAGTTTCTTTCCAAGTCTAATCTATTAACCTATGCTCCAATGGCATGACTTGAATCTAGGACTAATAACAGTAAGAGCTAATGTTTATATAGCACTTACTATGTGCCAGGCACTGTGCTAAGTAAGCACTTTACAATTTTTATCTCACTTGATCCTCACAATAACCTGGAGAGGTAGGTGTTATTGTTATCCCCATTTTACAGATGAGAAAACTGAGGAATGCAGCATCAGAACAGTCCATCAACAAGCAACACACTGTGGAAAATTACATGTTTCTCCCTGAAAGATATCAGGAAAAGAAAAAAAAAAACACATAGGTTTTGCAAACTCTAAAGCATTACACAAATACTAGCTTTTAGAACATGAACTAGGGCTATAGCCTTATCAATGAAAAGTTCATTAAGGAGTATGGAAAATTGCACGTATTTTCTGATTTTTATTTCCAATGTATTGCTTGGTTTTGCTAATTTTTTCCTCATCTTTCTATTAAAAATACCTTTGTTATATGAGATGACTCTCTGGGAGGTGGGAAGGAGAGAGATAGAGGGAAATTCTGGCAATATAAAAACAAAAAATATCAATAAAATGTTATTATTTAAAAAAAAAAGGTAAGTTGAACTCTGGGTCATTGCAAAGCTAATGAGGGTCCAGGAAGATAGCTAATGACACATAATTTATCCCTTACATCCTCTTGCGGAGCAAGGGGCCACTGTTACTACTGCCCCTGCCATCAGCACAGCCAACTAGCTAACTATGTAACTAGCATTTATATAACACTTTCAGGTTTGCAAATCACTTCACATATGCTACCTCAATCGACAAGACAGAATGTTATATACAATCCCAGAGGCAGTCACTAAACGAAATACTTTTGCCTAATTGCTTTTCTTTGCCACAAGAGGGAAGGGCTAAAATCATTATTCTGACATAACAAAAAAAAAAGGCATCAATAAAATTTATTTTTAAAAATCACCCCCCTGTGACTGAGCTGGGTGATGATCTGTCTGATCTCAGCTGGGCTAGTGCACAGATGATAAAACTCCAAGGCCATCACTGAACCCATACTCAAAGCCTGGTTTTGGTGGGGGATCCGTCACTAGGCTGTGCTCTGTTGGTTACCCTTTGAGGAGGATTTCAATGGAAACGTTACATTAAACGCAATATGTTGGAATGGGGAACCTGCGGCCTTCTAGGTCCTTGGGTGCGGCCGTTTGACTGAGTCCAAGTTTTACAGAACAAATCCTTTTATTGGATTTTTATTTGTTCTGTGAAGTTTGAATTTGCTTGAAGGGCTGCACTTGAGGACCTAGAGGGCCACATGTAGCCTCATGGCCACAGGTTCCCCAACCCTGGAAGAGATTGCTCCGGTATTCAACAGTAAATAAAGGAATCAGTTAAGAGCAGCTAAGTGGCACCGTGGATAGAGCACTGGCCCTGTAGTCAGAAGGACATGAGTTCAAATCTGACCTTAGACATCTACTAGCTGTGTGACCCTGGGCAAGCCACTTAACTCCAATTGCCTCAAATATAAAATAAAATAAAATAATTAGTTTATTTGGGGGCAGGTGGTAAGTGAATTGGACATCCTGGAAGTCATGAGCATATTACATACATTCATTTGTTAAATGTCAATAATTGGAGGGGCAACTAGGTAGCACAGTAGATAGAGCTCTGACTTTGGAGCCAGGAGGATCTGAGTTCAAATCCTACCTCAGAAACTTGATATATACTAGCTGTGTGACCCTGGGCAAGTCACTTAACCCTGATTGCCTCATCAAAAAAAAAGGCAAAAAAAAGTCAGTAATTGGGCTAGACTCGAATTACAAACTTGGGAGAAATTTGGCAACTTTGGGGGTTCAAGTTCTCTCTTATGTTTCCCCTTCATCTTCCATAACTTCGGCTCTACCTATACTCATACATGGTCAACTACAATATTTTCAAGCAGACTACGCCTTATACTTGGCTGCCATTATTATTTTCATACCTCCCCCCAATAAAGTAGAATTATTGCATTCTGATTGGTGGCAAATGCTGAGTATATTAAATAGCTATAGTTTAAATTAATTTTGATTATCAGAAATGTACATAGAAATAGGAAGTCACCTTAAAGAGGCAAGAAATGAAGAGTTCAGGCAGGAAGAGGTCCCTTTCTGACAAGTCAACCAAAATACTCAAGGCGTGAATTTCAATTTCCAAGTTTCACCAAAGGGAAAGCCAAGTTTAAATGGTGACACTATAATAATAGTACACATGGGTCATATCTACCAAAATATTTAATGAAATGCCTTCCTGTCAGTGGAGCATGAGAGAATTGGTTGCCACACGGAGACAGCTAAGTATACAGAAGCAAGGCTGATAAACTCTAGTGTGCCGTAAATGAAGATAAATCCCCACTTTACAGGAGGTGGCTATCATTTAATTAGGGGAGGAGATTAGCTGAACCTCTAATTCTGTTTTTGCTGATCTCACTGAAGCTTTAATTGTGCTATTAAATATTTTCTCCCATTTAAATGGTAGTTTGTTCCATGCCCATGAATAACTTTTGTACTTTCCTCAGAGATTACCTAGACCAAAATTCCCATTCCCTTATATATTGTGTCTCCTCCATTACAGCATGAGATCCTATTAATTTCTAATGTTTAAAAACACAAAATGTATACAATAAAGTTTCACATTTTCACATATAATCTTATTTTTCTGTTCTGTTTATATAGTAAATGTTCTCTCTTGTTAATATTCAGAATGAAAATATAAAATGTAGAATATTAACTCCTTAAGACTTAGAGACTTCCTTATTTTTTGTATTTGTATCCTAATTCCTTAGCCAAGTACTTGGTATATAGTATGTGATTAACAAATTCTTTTTCATCTATCCATCCATCCATCCATCCATCCTGGGTCAAGACCAGAAGAAAATAATCCTAGTGTCATTGATTTTAAGCTGAAAAGGACCTTAAAAGCCATCAAGCCCATTCCTGCCATCCCCACCACAATTTTTAACAGATGAATAGACTAAGGCACAAGGAGGTCAATCTATACACCCAGGGCTACAAAACTCATTAATGACTAATGCAAAATTTGAACTCAGATCCTTCTGACTGTGTCCTATTTACTGTATCATGTTACCTCTCTTAATAATGATACTAGCAATTATAATAAATCATGAACTTATATATGAGAGGAATACATATTTTTATATATATATATATATATATATATATATATATGTATATTGGATATAATGTATGTAAGTATAATGGATAAAGAACCAGGCTTGGAATCAGGAAGAAACTGGGTTTAAATGTTGCCTCTGACATATGCTAGCTAGGTGACCATGAGCAAGAGTGAATCCCCTCGGGGCAGCTAGGTAGTACAGTGGATAGAGCACCAGCCCTGGATTCAGGAGGACCTGAGTTCAAATCCGGCCTCAGACACATAACACTTACTAGCTGTGTGACACTGGGCAAGTCACTTAATACCATTGCCTAGCCAAAAAAAAAGAAAAAAGAGTAAATCTCCTAGGCCCCAAGCAACTCTGAAACTAGGTTACATGTGAGTTGCCCATCTGTATGAATAGAGAGAGGTGACATATTTGGAACATCATCTAAGAATGATATCTAAGATGATAGACATGGACAAAAAAAATGTATTAACACTTTGAGGTATACAAAATACTTTCTTCCAAAAAGCTGTATGGAATGTAAACAGTATTATCTCCATTTCACAGATGGATTATTAAATGCACAGATAATTGAAATGAACTAAATCTTAGCAGAGCCAGGATTCCCCCCCTCCGCCTCACAGACTTAGCAAAGTGTCACAGACAATGAATACTCATATTTTTGCTGACCAGAATTTCATTCATATCTTATCATCTACTTCACAGAGAGAACATGGTGTAGTCAACAGAGAGCTGGTCTTGGAATCAGGAAGACCTGTACTCCAATCCTGCCTCTAATAAACACTGTCTGTGTGACCTGGGCAAGTCACTAAACCTCTCATTGCTCTAGGCAACTCTAGAAGACCATAATTTGAAAAGAAGGTGCCAACATCTATCTATAGAGAATTCTGCATCACTCAGGAGTTTCCTATTCAATATCTGGTCATATTCCTATCCCTATTCTCATTCACCTTTAGGAAAAGAATTCAATATCCAGTATTCTTTAATACCTCCTCTATGGCACTCGCTGAAATTCTGTGACCAGACACATTGATTACATCATCAACTCGAGACATAACATACAAATAGCCATCTTCATCCATGAAACCAGCATCCATAGTATCATAATAACCCTGTAAACACAAGACCCCACAAGATTAAAACAAATACATTTTCTCTGTCATTTAGTTAATATATTAACATTTAAATTCAGAACATTGTAAAGTATAAAAGAAATGGCTGCATCCAATCTTAGGTGTTATGAGGATACTGAGTTGTTTGTTTGTTTGTTTGTTTTTTTCAATTAATTTCAAAGCTTGCCAGATTCTGTTTGGTCTTTGAACATCTAGTAATAAATTAAAAGTTTCTAGGATATATCCAAGTTGAGTTAACACAGTGAGCTACATAGTTTATGAACCCAATTTATTTTCCTAATGGGAAAGTATTGTTTCACTATCCATCAGTAGCACACAACACTTGATTGGCAGATTCTTTCTTGATTTAAAATTAGACTTTTTCTATGTTAATATTTGAAAGATATCACACAGTTTAATCTACTCTTGTTCTACTCTGATGCCTCATCATGGCACAGAATCCCAAAATTCTATGCCGGTAGATAGTAAATCAACCAAGCTAGAATTGCTTCAAATAAAGTCTCAGCAATAGAATGTGTTTCTCTGATAACTATCTTCCCTAAGTGTGAAGAGGTAGAAGACTGACCACGAAACAATGACTTTTTTATTTTTGTTTTTTAATTTTTGTTAATCCAAGTGCAAAGTTCTTCCCCTCTGAAGAGTCACTAAAAGAAGAAATAACATTAAATGCAACAAATGAGACTTCCTCGCTGTGAGAAAATAAGGAAAAATGATTCAACTAACTCTAAAATGGGCCATCTAGGGAGGTAGTCAAACCACCAACCCCCCAAATGGTTAAAATTAAGATAAATGCCAACCCAGGCTACGTAACAATTTGAGCAATGCACGTCCCTTCAAGCAGGGAACAACATCGCATGGCCTCTTAAATTTCCTTTCTGCTCTAAGATTTTATGGACAAGTTACTTTTACCTTTTCCTTTTTGTGAGCAAGTTTGATGAGGAGCAGAGTCATCTGAGACAGTATCTTAAAAGTTCTTACCGGAAACTTTTCAAAATACAAATGCTTGAAGGCTTCCTGGTTTTTCCAGAGCCCCGAAAATGCTCCAGGAGGCAGAGGTAACCTTAAGAGAAAATACAGAGAAGTTAGCATTCGGCAAGTGAGATTGAATGAAAGTCTATATAGGTAGACAGATTAAAGGGTATATTGTCAGTGAGATAATTGGGTAACAGATATCTGATGGAAAACAGTTATATTTCCTCTCACATCTCCAAATCTACCAGCCAGGCTATGACTATTAATGCCCAAACTACTGAGTTTAAGAGATCACAGAATCATAGATTTAGAACTGGAAGAAATCTTTGAAGTCATCCCGTCCAACACCCCTTTACTGATGAAGAAACTGAGGTCTAAATGGGTTTATAAGAGCATGGGATTATAGATTTAAAGCTGGAAATCTCTATCAGCTAGACCAATCCAGTAGTTTTACAGATGCTTTTACATTTTATAGATGGGGGAAACTAATGACTTCTCCAAGGTCACACAGGTAGTTGGGGCAGGGCGGGAATTTGAACCAAAAGGCAAGGACAATTATTCTTTCTGTGACCTACGCATATCTGGCCCATTTTTATGTTGAGTGGTCACTGGAGCATTAGCAACAAGAACAGAATAAAAATTAGAATAAGAGGCTTGATGTTGTGGTCAGTAAGGGGAAGTAAAGTTACTTTCTTGGAATAAATCATAAGATCATAAAGAGAGTTGGAAAGGACCTTAGAGGTCATTTGTTGTTCAACTATTTCAGTCATGCCTGACTTTTCATGACCCTATTTGGGGTTCTCTTGGCAAAGATACTGGAGTGGTTTGTCATTTCTTTCTCCAGCTCATTTTACAGATAAGGAAACTAAGGCAAACAGGGTTAAGTGACTTGCCTAGGGTCATACAGCTAGTAAGCATCTGCTGCCAGATTTGAACTCAGGAAGATGACTCTTTCTGACTCCAGGCCTAGCACTCTACCCACCGCATCATCTTGCTGCTCCTTAGAAGTCATAAAGAGCGGCAGCTAGGTGGCGCAGTGGATAGACCACCGGCCCTGGAGTCAGGAGGACCTGAGTTCAAATCCAACCTCAGACATAACACTCACTAGCTATGTGACTCTGGGCAAGTCACTTAACCCCAATTGCCTTACCAAAAAAAAAAGTCATAAAGACAATTAATTGTTTGTGATCACTGAATCAGACCTTCTATCTGATGCTCTTACATCTCTTTACCTATTTAATCTAACCATTACTTATCTTCTGCTGGTGCTGAAGAAGAAGACACAGTTCCTGCTAGCATTCCCTGTCTTTCCCTCTATATCATTCAGGTAGCAAATTCCCAGTGTGGAAATTCGCTCCACAAATGCAGCTTGGTATAACCCATGGTTACACAGCTAGAGTCCATTTGAGGCAGAAATTGAAACCAGATTTTTCAGACTCCAAGATTAGCCCTCTATCCACTAAGCTACCATACTTCTCATGACACATAATGACAAAAAAAAAAGAAAATGAATATTATATAACAAGGATACACCAACATAGTTGATGACCAAGAAATGAAAGATCATTTCCCAATCTAAATTCTTCCTTTTTTCTGCCTACGTGGGATAGTTCCTAGAGCACCAATTTGGAATCAGGAAGAAACACTTGAATTTAAATGCTTCTTTTGATATTTACTAACTTATGAGCCTGGATAAGTGCCTTATCCTCTCTGTGCCTCACTTTCCTCATTTGTAAAATAAGAGGGTTGGCCTCAATGGCCTCCAAGGTACCTTTTAGCTCTTAATCTATTATCCCATGATTCTATGTTTCACGCATTCTTCCAGGGAATTCCTATAGATAAATACTATCTAAAGAGCAGCCAGGTGGCACAGTGGATAACATTCTGGGCCTAGAATCAGGAAATCCCTTTCTGAGTTCAAATTTGGTCTCAGACAATTACTAGCTGTGTGACCCTGGGCAAGGCACTTACTTAACCCTGTTTGCCTCAGTTTCCTCATCTGTAAAATAAGCTGAAGAAGGAAATGGCAAACCACCCTAGTATCTTTGCTAAGAAAACTTCAAATGGGGTCATGAAGAGTGAGACACAACTGACAAATGACTGAACAACAAAACCTTATCTATGTCACTCATCTGTTACTTTTGCATGATTTTATTGTTAATAGCGAGTCACAGACTTTTCAACAATCTAATCCCCATCTTTCATAGATAAGATTGAGGGAAATGCTAGTTTGTGATAGTGCTGAGTGTATGACCCAGGTGTAGTTGCTCCACATATACAGCATCACCTACCACATTCTATCTGTATATGCTTTCTTTTCCTATTTAGCTTGTAAGTGCCCTCAGTTCAGAGCCCACATCTTAAGTCTTCCTATATTCTTCATATCTCAGGACAATATAATGCTCATCTCTGAAATGTAAACCTTCCTTCCTCACCCTGACCTTTTAGAATTCTCATCTTCCTTCAAGCAAAGCTCAGGTGCCATCTCCTACAGGATGCCTCTTTTTCCTCCCTCTCCCCCCAGCTATTAGGGCTCTCTTCCTCTTGAAATGACATTGCATTACTTGGTATATACAAGGATTGGGGAACCTGCAGCCTCCAGGCCACATGTGACGCTCTAGGTCCTCAAGTGTGCCCTTTGACTGAATCCAAACTTCACCGAACAAATCCTTTTATTAATTTATTATGGACTATATACCTTATAATGACTTATCTAGCTATGTAGTATACATCCCAGGAGAATCTAAGCTCCTTGATGGTAGAGATTGTTTTCATTTTGGTTTTCTGTAACTCTTGAACTCAGCACAGTGTCCAGAATGTTACTTAATATGTGCTTAATACGTGAACTGAAGATTATATTCTCAGTAAATGTTAGTTCAATGAATGCATGGTGTTCTTATATACTGTCCAGTGAATGAGCATTTTTTTTAATTAAACCACTAAAAATGAACCACTATTTTTTGGGGGCAATTAATCACTTCACAAAAGTGTTATGGCTTGAAATATATAATAACAATAATACCTGCTTTAAAGATTACAGAAACACTTAACACATTATCTTGCTTGATCTTCACGGCAGTCCTGCGTAGGAGGTGCTATAGGTGTTTCCTGAAACCCTGAAATGTATGTGTGATCTTACGGATGTGAATCCTCCCTCCATTTAGGCTGTTTGCAAGCCATCTATGCCTTCCCATTCTGTATGATTCTTGACCAAGTCTCTCCTATTCTAGTACAGGGAGTCCAATCCAATGGGACCTTCTCATTCTCTTGACGTTGCATGGAGATCTGCAACCTCAGAATCATCTCGGACTCCTCATTAGTGCTCCAGCCCCCCCAAATGAAAATGAGTTGTCAAGTCTTATCAATTCTACTTCCACGCCATCTTGCATCTGTCCCTTCCTCTCTGCTCACAATCACCACTCATCACTTCTCATTTTGTCTGTTACAACAGCCTCTTAATTGACACAATGCTTCCACTCTCTAGAAGTAGAACCTGAGGATATCAGCGATTACTTAGAATAGAAAGAAGTCAGCAACTGCTGACTCATACGCTTTCTTTTCTCTTCTATGAGATACTTATGGAAAAGGTCAGTTCAGGTATTAAGGGGAAACTTGATGAAAACAAGAGAAGAGATCATTGATATTTTCACAGATCATTTTCTACAGCACGCCACATTTTCCCAGTCAGACACTAAGGAGACAGATAGATTTGGGTTCTGTTGAGCTCATTGCTTATTGATTTCA
Organism: Vombatus ursinus; assembly: GCF_900497805.2. NCBI lineage: Eukaryota > Metazoa > Chordata > Mammalia > Diprotodontia > Vombatidae > Vombatus > Vombatus ursinus. The sequence continues at coordinate 13,897,155 of NW_020954652.1, forward strand.
GAAAACTATCTGAAGTCAGTAGAGGACAAAACCTAGAGTCTTCTCCAACAACATGCCACACATACACACGTCAAAATTCATCACAAGATATCCTGATTGAGAAATACAGAAATAACTGCAGCCCTCTGTAAACTAGAGTCCCTGTTAAATGACTTGATCATTAATATTAATATGAAATGGAGAGACATATTCTTGCAAAGGTGTTCACTAGGTCAAACAGGATGATTGTTGAAAAGTCCAGCTAGCAGAAAGACCTCCCTATAGATGCTAAAGTCCTCTAAATGCTTCTGTTGCTGTTTTGCAACCTAGAATATTACATAGCCTCCTTAAAAGACACTTGAAAGATATTGACTTAGCAATCCACAAAGGAAAATACAAGAAGATGAAGTCTGTTTAATGAGCAGATTATAGCAGGAAATTTGATGGGCATCCAATTGAGCTACATCATAATATCCAATTCTCTTGGGTAGGCACTATACATGGACCATGAGAAGGGCTCAGAGTGGAACTGGAGTATAGCGGGATGTGGTCCATTGGATAACCTGTGTGGCCTTTTCAATAATTTCAAGTTGCATCTCACTGAAAACATTCATTTTTTAATACCAATATTTTCCCAGGGATGCTACATGTCAAGATTTTATGGAATACTATGACTGTATAAGAAGAATCAAATTTAAAGTAACTGAACATGAAAGGTGAAAATGTGGACTCTGCCACACATTTCCCACAATTACTTGAATTCAAGGAGTGTTTTGAAGATATCAACAAGACCATTATAATCTGACAAGGAGATGATCTAGTAGTTTATCTGAGAATGAGGGATAACAGGATGAACACTCAAGGTCTGTACATGTGATAAGACCAATATTTACCAGAGTTCCCCTCAACATGGGTTGGGCTAGTTTTCCTCCCTCTAAAAGGTGACAAAGCTGTTTCTGGTACTTGATTGGTCCAGTGAGCCTAGGCTCAAGTTGTACCTCCCTTGCGGTAGCTTCCTGGCAGTTTCTGGCCATCTGATGAGGCTTCCATGTCAAGCAAGAGCATAAAAAGGCCCACCCACATGGATTTAGGTCCTTCAGACATGGCAGGTATTAAACTCCGTGTGAGTCACCACACATTGCCCTGCTGACCAGATGTATTTCCTGTAGATAAAGTGGTCATGGCTAACCCAACTAAGTATTTGAGAATCCTTATTGAATATCATTTCTATGTGATGGCTAATTAAACCTCCTTTTGTTAATTGCTGTCTAATCTTTTAGTGCCTTATTACATTCCAATATTGAACTAAAACTAATAAGGGACTGGCCTGAATCAGACCAAGTCCCCAGCCCTAGTTTTCTGGTATCCACAAAATATTAAAATAATCAGGGGTCTAGACTTGAGTATGTTGGGCAAATCCACTTTGGATGATTTATAGAAACATATGGACAAGGATGATAGAGAAGATGTGAATGGATAGATCACAATCTTTGGCAGTAGAAGGAGAAGCCATTTTGAGGATATCATGGGTATATAAAAACATGAGCCATGGGAAAGTATGAATCCCACCATCTTTAAAGTCTTCTGGTTTGTAAAGTTCTAGAGAGGTTGTAGTGAATATAATGCCATATACCTAATAAAAACTCAAGAAATTAACTGGTGAAGAAAAGTCTTTCACAAAAACACCACAGACTCGGTCTTCTTGCCAAGAGAAAGTGACAATTTTGGTTTAGAATGATACTGCTTCAAACATGATTATACTTTTTTTTTCAATTTTAAAGACTGAACTTCTCACATCATTAGCCTTTATTCAATTCATCCAGCACTGTGTACCAGTAAATATAAAAACAATAGTGCATAGCGACCATCAGGGAATCAACTGCTCCTTTAAACAGCAGAGGAACAGGTGCCAACAAAATCTGAGAATTGGCCACAGAATCAGAAGGAATTTGGCTTAGTACCAACTGACCATTTTTTACTGAACTGGTTGTAAACAGAGTTTTATCTTTGTGCCTAATAACAGTGATTACCAAATGTGTTCTCTAGCCATACTAAGTGGGTTTTTCTTTTATTCTCTGCCTACCTCTGTGTTATCTGTGAACTAGTGACTCAGAATCGTGTTCCTTTATCCTGAACCCTTGACATGACTATGGGAGCACCTCATAAAAGTCCTGATCATCCTGTCCTCTTTGCAATTTGAATAATAAGACTTTTTTCCCCTATAAAATTAACTGCTCTGAGTAGGTGCTAAAGATGAAAAGGATTTTAAGCAAGGAGTCACTAAGATTTTCTATCTTAGCAGAAAGTAAAGCCTACAAGATGAGAAGAATTCTGTAAAAGAAACTGTAGACTCAACGTTAATTAAATACTGTATGTTATATAAGATGAGGATTCAATAACATTTCTCTCCCATGTTGCAAGTTGCTAAATGGATCACATTCAGAATCCCCTGTTCCTAAAAACAAAGATTTTTTTCCCCTTGCAAGAAATACCCAGTCACAAAGCCACAGTGACAAATGCAAAATACCTTTCAAGTAGATCAACTCAATATATGATTTTTAAAAACGCTATTTCCCAAGCCTTGCAGTCAGTCTATTTAGCATGCTGAAATGAATCATTGTAACCTGCAAAGGGTTGAAAGACTGTTGCAATTTTGGATTAGAAGGAACCCACAAGGGAAAGGTGGTTTCCATGGTTATTTCTCGGTTGCTAATTACATAGCCAATCATAATGGATGATACAGTTAAAAAACGAGGGCAAAAACATCAACTATACTAAATCACCTGATATGGAAAAGGAAAAAAAAAAAAAGAAAGACAATTGTTTCCAATCTATGGACCTAAATTTTAATGCTGGTATAGCCCATTTTTTTTAACATGCCAAAACAGTTTGTTTCTCCTAATATATATATGTGTGTGTATATATATATATATATATATATACACACACACACACACACACATATGTGTGTGTGTCTGTGTGTGTGTAAGTATGTAAATGTATATATGTGTGTAAGTATATGTATGTGTATATATAAGTGTGTGTGTATATATGTATATATATGGCCCAGAAAATATGATTCAGAAAAACAGAGATTTAGAAAATGTTGCTTTTTTTCAAAACACACTAAACATCATAATATTAATAATAATGATGATGATAGCTAGCATTTATATACCACTTTGAGCTTTGCAAAGCATTTCACAAGTTATCAGTTCAGGGTATCTTCTATAAAACAAGGAACCCTGGCATGAATAATTCAACACCACAGATAATCCACTCACCTGCTTTGAAGTCAACCCCTGAGGCAGAACTCACAGCTGCCAAGTGACCCTGGGATCCTGCTCAAATGACCGGAGAGAATGGTCCAGTTCTAGGAACATGTATTGCTGTTCCATTCATAAAAATAATTAACAGTTGACTGAAGTCCACAGACTTTTTCTTTACAAACACGAATTAAACAAAGTCCTATTGTTTTCTCCTCCTCTCTCTCCAAGGAAGGAAGGAAAGAAGGAAGGGAGAGAAGGAAGAAGTAAGGAAAAAATTTTGAGGCATCCATCTGCTCTGTACACTCAAAAGCAAACTGAATGGACATAATCCCTGCTTCTAAGACAAATGACAGCTGGGGCTCCAAGGTGTGTAGGACATATAGATACATTAAGTACAGAATCTCTTTGCATTAGGGTCAAGCAATGCAGCTGGTGGGTATTTGGGGGAGTGATAAATGAGGGCCGAATCATGGGAGCTTTAGGTTTGGGCCAAGAATGATCAGTAGGAAACATTGCTTCCAGTTTCATCATTTGTAAAATGATGGGGCCAGACAGGGAGACCACTAAGGTCTCTTCCTGTTCTAAATCTATGATCGCATGATAACTAATTAGGAAACTCTTCATGGAGAAAGTGGGATATCAAGAGGTGGGAGAATTATATGAAAGAGCAAAAAGTTGGAGTTAGATTTTATTGCACAGTTCTCATTTTCTCTTTTCAGGCAGTTATGCTATGCTATAGTCCTGCCTCTGGCTTCCTAGCTTGGGTAAGCAACCCTAGGGAAATGGACAGATTGAGAGAAAATATTCATTGAATACCTTTACTCAAACTCTAATAAGTATTAGCCAGTTCATTATGATTTTATAAGGGGCAATGATTGTTAGTAATCATATATAGTAACATATTCATCTAGTAATACATATCTAGTCAATCACCTAATAATAGGTATAAGAATAAGTAATGTATTAATCCATATTTTCTATAAATCACATAGGAATATAGATTCTAATAGAAGGTCCCGATATAATAGGCCTCAAACATTAATGTAATGTTCATTACTTGGTTACCAGCTAGAACTTACTTGCACAATCACAAGAATGCTGACACAGATATCTCCATGCTGTTTTGCTCCAATTCCATGACCAAACCAAGTGTAGGTGGTAGCATGGTAAGGAAAGTACCCCCTCCCCAATATGTTCTTGGAGTATATGTATAGCTTGCACCATCTCCTCCTGCCTAACCTAAGGAAGAGCCCATCCATCTTGTGACCACCTAGTCAGGGGAGATATCCTTTGCTCCACCCAACTCGTGACCCTGCTGACACATCATTTTTGCTTATTATAGCTTATGCATCATGTCAACCAATGAGATTCTGTATTTTACCATGCTTCTTTTGCATAGTTGCATTTTTGCATCTTATAACCTGAGGAAGATCTGAGTTCTGCTTCATTAGAGGAGAAGAGAGGGAAAGAGACAGAGAGAAAGAAACAGAGAGAGAGAGAGGTGTCAATTATCTCAGACTTTACAGAGAAGAAACCCACCTGCATTGGTAAATAGTTTCCCCGTATACAGAAAAATCACAGGTACAGTCCTACCCCTACCCCCATTCTTACTAACTTGCAATACAGTAAAAAGAGCATCAGATTTGGAATCAGAAGACTTGCATTTCAGATCTGACTATATGGGAAACCTTGGACAAGTCATTTGACACCTCCAGGCTCAGGCCCAGAAAGAGTTTCTCTCACCTATAAAATGAAGGGGTTGGACTCCATAATTTCTCAGGTATTTCTCAAGTCACTTCTTTCTCTAAACTTATGCTCCTCGGCTCAGTTTAAACAGCCATGATTCCAAGTATCAGAAAACCACCAATTTGAAGGAATATGAATATAAGTCATTTCAATCATATAGCAGGTATTTATTAAATGGTAACTGTTTACAAGGTATTGTGCTATTGTACTGGGCTACAATGAAAAAAAATTAAACAGTCTCATACTATATACATACATACACACACACACACACACATATATATATATCACATATTATACAAAATACATTATATTTTATCTTATCTTATCCCTCCCTCCCCCCCTTCTCACAAGCCTGAATTGTTTTTCAGCTGTTGTTTCAGTCATGTCCAATTCTTTGACTCTATTTGGGATTTTCTTTTCTTTTTTTTTCTTTGACTCTATTTGGGATTTTCTTTTCTTTCTTTCTTTCTTTTTTTTCTTAAGGCAATTGGGGTTAAGTGACTTGCCCAGGGTCACACAGCTAATTAAGTGTCAAGTGTTTGGTCTGAGGTCAGGTCCTCCTGACTTCAGGGCTGGTGCTCCATTGAACCACCTAGTGGCCCCTCATTTGGGATTTTCTTGACAAAAATACTGGAGTGGTTTGCCATTTTCTTCTCCAGACCATCTTACAGACAGGGAAACTGAGGCAAACAGGGTTAAGTGACTTGCTCAGGGTCGCATAGCTAGTAAGTGCCTGAGGCTGGATTTGAACTCATGTCTTTATTGACTCAAGGCCCAGCACTCTATCCACTGTGCCACCTAGCTGCCCAAGACTTCTCTTGCCCCTTCCATTTATGGCAGATCTTTGTTTCTGTTGGTCTCTTCTACATTCTCTTTGCTTCCTAGAAAAAATTAAGATTAAGTTGCACACAGCACCACATAAATGATTATGGTTTCTCAATTACAAAAATATGAACTGATGCAAAAACTATAATAGGCAGCTGGGTGGTAGTACAGATAGGGGCTTTGGCTTGAGGTCAGGAAGATCTGAATTTAAATCATGTCTCAGACACAAATCAGTGCTTATAACACAGTGCCTGCAACATGGCAAGCACTTAACAAATGCTAGGTGACTAACTATCTGTGTAACCCTGTGCAATTCACTTAATCTCTCTCAGCCCCAGTTTTCTCTCCTGTAAAAGGGAAGTAAATATAGCACCTACTTTACAGGATTGTTGGAAGAAGTAAATGAGATAATATGTGAAGAACTTAAACCTTAAAACACTATATAAATATTAGTTTTTATCATCAGTATCATTATCACCAACGTAGACGACGATGAAGAAGAAGAAGAAGAGAAGGAGGAAGAAACAGTTCTGTACATAGTCAATACATAAGAAAAAGAATTCTTGCATCATCCCTAAAAGGAAAGTAACAGATTTTTTTTTAATTCTGCTTTCAGATCAAATTGCTTTCTATTAGAAATTGCTCTAGATGAGTTAATAGATGCTTTAAAAGAGATGAATATTTATATTTCCTTTTTTGCTTTTCATTAAAATGAAAAGAGGGGGGAAAATTCTACTGTTCAAGATTAACCATCTCAAGTCATTTCATACCTCTCAGTCTTGGTTTCCTTCCATTTCTAACATTGTAGGAGCACGCTTCTCCCAAGATCTTTATCTAGGATAGGTTAGTCTGGAGAAGAAGTTGTTTCTCCCCCAAGTGCTGGATTTGGAGTCAGAAGACTTGGGTTCATTAGCCATGACTGGCTCTACCAATTACCACCTGTGTGACCATGTCAAAGCCACCCTCTAGACCTGGAGGTCTCATTTGTCGACATAAAGGGGTTACAGTAGTAAGCCTCCAAGACCCCCTCTCAGTTCTATACCTGTCATTCATGGTCTAGTTAAAGAGGTAAGAACATTAGCTATAAAGGGAGAGATGAGTATAATCAGCCATGGGATGCACCAAAGCCACATGACTAAAAGAAACCAAAGTCATAAATATAAGTTATTGATCCTTGACAAGTCACATGGCCCCTGAGGTCATGATTCATACATCTTAGTTTCCACTGCCAGGGCAAATACAATACTTCTTTTTTTCTTTTAATTCATCCAGACCTATCATTTCAAGGGTATGAAGAGCTCCTAAGCTCAGGAACCCTTTCAACTAATGCAAGTCAGCAATTCATCTGCAAATTATAGTCTTAGGGTTGTGTGGCAATGCTGAGTGTTTAAAGGATGTTTCCAGGGTCATGTGGCTAGTGGACACCAGAGGCAGGGCTTAAACACAGGTCTTACTGACTTGAAGCGCAGCTCTTTATTCTAAACACTGTCCAAGAAAAGACTAAATAAATATACTTAATTCAAAAGGAATAAATCAATTTGTATTCTAAGATGTCACATACAGAAAAGACTCATAATAGATGAGAAACTGTGGAAGGACTGTGATCTGTCCTGGTAGAAGGCCTGCAATAATGAGACTGCAGATCATTCATTAGAATGCATGATATGATCTATAACTCTTTGGTCAAAAGGAATCTACCTTATTTGAGAACCACAAAATCCCCCCACCCCCCGAATTCAAATAAGAAAGAAGGAGCTATGTCCTGAACTGTAACTTGACCACCACCATCATCAGTATCATCATTAGAATGGTCACCCCACACTGTCTCATTTTGCATGCTTCTATATGATCTTCTTGAAGGCACTGACTGGTGTCTTATGAGTTGGCTCAGGAAATGTTGCTTACTTCACCACAATATTTCCCAAGGTGCGGGCCTTCAGTTTTTGCATACTGTCATCCAAAATCATAACTGTAAAGTCAAATTAAAAAAAAAAAACAAATAAATTTTGCATAAAAGTGACATACTGCCATTCAAGTTAAATGACTATTGAAAATTTCCAGAAAAATAACTAAAAACAGAACTAGAGCATACCTTCATAATTCTCCTGAATCAAATAACAAAAAAGTTCTATAGAATATGTTTTAATTTCTAAGAGACATTTTCTCTAAGACAGACATTTCCTCATAAGAGATATTTCCTCTAAGAATAGAAATATACAGTAGTAATAGGCTGAAAACCAATGCACTCCTGATTTTAAAAAAAAAAATAAAAACCAAAACAGAACACAGATGCAGAGCCTATGGAGGACCACTATTTTTCTGCCAGACTCCCTAAAATAAGGTGTGATGGTTGGCACTTGCTGTTAATGCCATTGTAAATATTTTATATCCCTTTAAAGATAAGCTGAATCTGAAAAAAAAGAAGAATGCTAGATTCACCGAGACTCAAAGGCAATTACAACATCAACATCAACATCATCATCATCATCATCATCATCATCATCATCATCATCATCATCA